>NW_023270825.1:2046017-2307437 GCF_011800145.1 Mirounga leonina
GGAGGCCCAGGTGAGCGCCGAGCGGCGGCTGGAGGGCCCGCGAGCCGCCCCTGCGCCGGCGCGGCCCTGCGCCCGCGCGCCCTGCTCCCGGGGCTCCCAACCCCGCCCGGGGGCTCGGCGGCGCGGCCGAGCGCGGGCGCCGCCTCCCCGCGCGGGCCATTGTGAGGTCAGGGCCGGCGGGCGCGTCGGGGGGCCGGGCGAGACGCCCGGAGCGGCCGCTGCGGCCAGTAGCTGCCGCGCCACCGCCGGCCCCTTCACCGGCCGCCCGGTTCAGACCTAGCCGGCAGGGGTGAGAGGGATGCAGCTAGGGGCCCAGCTCCGGTGCCGCACCCCGTAAAGGGCTGACCTTCCACCTCGCCACCTCACCCCCGGGGAACCAAGACCCAACCAGCCTAGACCTCTTTCTGGGTAAAGGGCCGGCGGGGAGGGGCGAGAAGGGGCGAGAAGCGGGCAGCTGCCTCCGAGCGCCTCCAGGGGCACGTTCCCGGCCCGGACACCCACAAGGATTGGTGTCAGCTGCTCGTCCGGCCTCCTCCGTGAGCCGGCTGGTGGAAACTCAAGAGCACGGGGGGCAAACGTGTTAAGCCATTCGGACTCTCAGTGGGAGGCTAATGAGCGAACTGTTCAGAGTTGTCGCATTTGGGGGCGGGGGGGGGCATGATGGGGCCTGGGGAGGTACTGGCCCTCCAGAGGCCGGGCGGTGCTTTTAACACAGTGCCGGTTCACCTTTCCTTTCCTGCGGAGGGAAGATTCGCGAGGTACTCAGAGGGGCCGGGGGAAACAGGGTAGCTTTGAGGAAGCGTGTGAAGGGTGGAGAGGACCGCAGAAGCGGGACTTTCGGGGGTGACTGGGATCCCCTGCGGTTTGTTTCACTTAGAGTTACGTTTTCTGGAAACTAGGTACAGCTCTCGGGCCAGAGGGGTGCTGGGATGGCACTGTTACCTTTGAAGGTTAAACGAGCTACTGTTGCCAACAACCAGGGCCAGTGTTAATATTACATAAGATACTTGTGCTGTCGCCAAGCTGGTAGTTGACCTCGGGCGGCACGTGTAAAGACCTATGCTACTGTCTTCCAGCTGTGGACACTGGAAATCCACAGGCTCAGAGCTCCAGCTCATTCCCCACTGCAGCCTCCTGTCTCCTTAATCACTGCTTTGTGTAAGTGATTTTCAGGAAAGTGGATTAGTCACACTCTGTGTACTTGAGTATGACTGTTGTTTAGATCACAGTAATGATGGGCCCTTTTTCTTGAATGTATCTTTTTAAAATGAGAATTTCAGAATAAATGAATATGCGATTACCTTTCTGTAGAGACTTTGTGTAATTCGGCCTTCTTGTCATTTTTTTAGTGCTTGTAAAACCGAACACAACAAAAGTATGGATATGGGAAACCAACATCCTTCTATCAGTAGGCTTCAGGAAATCCAAAAGGAAGTAAAAAGTATAGAACAGCAAGTAATTGGCTTCAGTGGTCTGTCAGATGACAAGAATTACAAGAAACTGGAGAGGTTTCTAACGAAACAGCTTTTTGAAATAGACTCTGTAGATACTGAAGGAAAAGGAGATATTCAGCAAGCGAGGAAGAGGGCGGCACAAGAGACAGAGCGTCTTCTCAAAGAGTTGGAGCAGAATGCAAACCACCCACACCGGATTGAAATACAGAACATCTTTAAAGAAGCCCAGTCCCTGGTGAAAGAGAAGATTGTGCCATTTTATAGTGGGGGCAACTGTGTAACTGATGAATTTGAAGAAGGCATCCAGGATATCATCCTGAGGCTGACACATGTCAAAACCGGAGGGAAGGTCTCCTTGCGGAAAGCGAGGTATCACACTTTAACCAAAATCTGTGCGGTGCAAGAGATCATCGAAGACTGCATGAAAAAGCAGCCTTCTCTGCCGCTTTCTGAGGATGTGCATCCCTCAGTGGCCAAAATCAACTCGGTGATGTGTGAGGTGAACAAGGCCAGGGGCACTCTGATCGCACTTCTGATGGGAGTGAACAATAATAATGAGACTTGCAGGCACTTATCCTGTGTGCTCTCGGGCCTGATTGCGGATCTGGATGCTCTGGATGTGTGCGGGCGTACGGAAATCAGAAATTATCGGCGGGAGGTTGTGGAAGATATCAACAAATTATTGAAATATTTGGATTTGGAAGAGGAAGCAGATACTACTTATGCATTTGACCTGGGACAGAATCATTCTATTTTAAAAATAGAAAAGGTCCTCAAGAGAATGAGAGAAATAAAAAATGAACTTCTTCAAGCACAAAATCCTCCTGAATTATACCTGAGCTCCAAAACAGAATTGCAGGGTCTGATTGGACAGTTGGATGAGATCAGTCTCGAGAAGAACCCTTGTATCCGGGAAGCTCGGAGAAGAGCGGTGATTGAGGTGCAAACCCTGATAACCTACATTGACTTGAAGGAGGCCCTGGAGAAGAGGAAGGCGTTTGCTTGTGAGGAGCACCCGTCCCATAAAGCGGTCTGGAGCATCCTTGGAAACTTGGCCGAGATCCAGGGGGAAGTTCTTTCATTTGATGGGAACCGAACTGATAAGAACTACATCAGGCTGGAAGAGCTGCTCACCAAGCAGCTGCTGGCCCTGGATGCTGTCGACCCACAAGGAGAAGAGAAGTGTAAGGCTGCCAGGAAACAGGCGGTGAAGCTCGCCCAGAACATCCTCAGCTATCTCGACTTGAAATCCGATGAATGGGAGTACTAAACACTACCCATCTCACGGTTGATACTTCTTGTTTTGCACTTTATATATACTTCTATGTATTTATAGAGAGCTTTCAGTTCGTTGAGCCTAAATGTGATTTATACATGCAGATTTCAATCTCCATTTTTATGATTTAAGCAAATTATATTCAGTATCTCTGCTGTTTTTGATGTTGCCAAACAACTGTCATTACAGCATGTTAACTTTTCCATTTGGATCATTATCTGTATGTTGTGGTGTGGTTTTGGGGGGTTTTTTTAAATCAGAAAGTGGAATGGGCAGCTTTTGTCATTCTTAAGTGGGTTGTGCAAGCATTGAAATGCAGATCTTTCGGGATCTACATACAGACATAACCTGGTAAAATACTAGAACAATTATGAGAAAGGGGGAAATTTTTGGTTAGGTGGAAGTAAGGTCCAAACACAAAAGCAAACAATGATATGTTCTATTATGCTACTTAAAGCAGAAGGGTTTGGGTTTTTTTTTCTTTGTTTCTAAGGCCTGATTGGTCCAACCCAAGTTAATAGGGTAGGGGTGTTTTTGTTTTCAGATTTTCTGTTTTTTTCATAAGCATTTTTGTTTGGAAAATGGTGTCTGTATTTTCCCCCATACTCTTCATTTAGAGGGGAAAATCTTACTTTCATGTGCAACAGAAAATTATGAAAATAGCAAAAAAACCTTTGAGGCTGCACTGAAGGGATAAAACACCAACTAATTACCTTCAAGATTTTGTTGTAAAGTCTGAATTTACAATTTTCCGTAGTCATCAGTAAGGATGGGAACATTTAAGCGAAGTTAGGAGATCTTTTTTAAAAAAAAAAAAAAGGAAATACCCATCTCTGGGGCAAGATCATGAAAGCTGGAGATTAGTTACCGATGTCAGGTTGTGCTAAACCTAAGCGGACTTGTCTGAGTGTAGCATGTCCCGGGCTGCTTTTTTTCAAGGCTGCATCACGGACAAACTCCTTGCACACACCCACTGCCGTTTTGTGGCTGCGGCGAGCAGAATCCGCCAGTGGTTCTGCAGGACCAGACCTTGCTCGCTTGTCCGAGGAGGTGAGCTGCTCCTAGCGTCTGAACACCTCGCACGCTGGGACTGAGCAGTGAAAGCAGCTCTAAGCATCTGCCGGGCTCCGTAGCTCACGTCCCTGGCACGTGGAGGTGTCTCTAGGGCCAGAAAGAGCCAGTAAGCTCTGTCTGTGCGTGGTGGTTTTCCTTCTGCTAAAGGGTATACAGATTTCTGTACGTGCTTCCTGAGGGTCCAGTTCTATGGCTGCCAGTTGATGGGAACAAAAGAATTTCCCCAAGTTCTGAAGTGCCTTGATAACGTGTTGGCCCCAGCATGATGACGAACAGACTTTCTGTTGTCACCTTTCACACAATAACCCTACTAGAGTATGGCTTTGGACTCTGGTAGTCTGTAATGTTCTTTCAGAGATAATGATTTGGTGACTATGTAGGCAGCTAAAAATAAGGGATAAGGGAATAGCCCTAAATACCGAAGAGATGATAAAAGTGTGGCCCTCAAGAGACTTCTGCTTTGTCTCAGCATTGCCCGAGTCGAAAGGCATTTGCGTCCTTGGGCCTTGAGCCCCTCCTGGGTGCGCATCCAGCCCCTGGTGCCGGCAGGTCCCAGGGCAGGTCACTGGGAGCTCATTTTGGCCGAAGTCCTTTTAGGACTGCTATTCTGTATCATCATTTTCAGATGCTCTTAAAAGGAGTTTTTAAACTGAAGTGCTGCCTCAGTTTACCCCCCTGGGAAATCAAGGCTTCCTCTCAAGCACTTGAGGCATGTCCTGCCCCAGGCTCTACATCATTTTCAATGTCAGATTTGAAGGTTAAATGTCAGCATTTCCTTTAAAAGTATCCATTGTTCTTCCAAAAGGGACCTGCCTGTACTGTTCATTTCAAACAAGGTGTTCTGTAGCTTTTCTAGAGATGGCTCGTGCCGCTCAGCTCTGAGCGCTGCCTGTAAGTGGAGGGAAGTCTCAAGAGCCGTTGCGGATTTCTCGCGTGGGTTCTTTTTGGTCATCGAGATGATCAGATCATCCTCAAGTGACTTAAGGCGTGGCGTCTCCTGTCCAACCTGTCCTAGTTCCTTGCACCTGATGACTTTCCCATAAGGAACCCTAGTGACATGGGATTTAGCTTTTCTTGTCCCCGGTTGGGAGCTGTGTTCATAGGAGCTGCCTCATGTAACTTTAAATTGGGCTCATGACACTGTATTGTATTTTTATGATCTTACGTGAAGAGAACCTGTAATGGAAGTAAAACCTACCCCCAAAAAAATGTTTGGCCTTGGGTCTGCATTAAACGGTATAATCCATGTTCATGCAAAAACTGGCTGGGAATGTTTGCTTTCTTTACCTCACATGCAGACAGCTTTGCTTTCAGGTCAGCCTTTACCCAAATTAGACTAAAGTCAGTCGACCTCTAATGAAGTAGTTATGAAAAGTAACGTAGTGAATAAGTCTCCTAAGTACAGTGGGATGCTTTGTTTTGCTACAATGCCTTGGTATAGTGTATGTGATACAAGTTCGTATGTGCGAGATGCTTAACCAGTGTTGCTCATTTGTTTTACTTTGCCATTTTTTATCTGGTTTTTGAAGGTCTAAGCTTATCCTGGATGTACAGGTTATTTTTAAGCAAAGCTTTTCAGCTTCTAACATGTCTAGTATTTTTCTAAGAATAATTGGAGAAATATTTGCCATTGATTTTGATGTACAATACAGATGTGTTCCTCCAGTGTGTTGGTTCCTGTCCCCACTCTATTCATTGTATGACTATTGTAATCGTATGTCTGAAATAATTCAGTATTTTGAGATATTAGTATACCCTTAATTATTAATGCAATAAAAATCTCTTAGCTTATTTTTGCAGTGGAGAAAGGATGTGAGTCTGAGCTGTGAGTTCTGTTCTGATTCACCTTCATATACTGTCCAACCCGGGTGAGGAATGATGTCTTGGCAGAGTGGGCCCGGCATGGGGAAGGTGGGCTTTGTAGGTCCAGTTGGTGGTAATGACCTAAGGAGGTGGCCAGGTGAACACAGACCAGGGTCCCGTGGCAGGTGAAGGGGTAACCGTTCCATGTAAGCAAACCCAGAAGTGTGGGGACCAGAGAATGGCCCAGGGGAGATATGGTCTCCCGTCTGCCCCTGGGCCTGTGCACACAGGAGGTGACCTTACCTGTAGCAGAGGGGAAAGTCTGGGAAGCTCCTCTCCCCGGAGAAAAGGCTTGAGTTAAGGTGTGCTATTGAAGATCATCTTCTCATTAGCAGAGAGCTGGTATTTCTGACCAGTTAGTCCTTCCAGGGCTCCTGAGCCCTCGGTCACCTCCCTGTTCCGCCTCTAGCGAGGACGAGTCCCACTCACTTGGGCAGTTTCCGTGCCCATTGTACACCTGTTACATGAAAACAGGACCTTGTCTGTTCTGCTTCTAGCCTTCTACGAGCACATTTCTGCTGTCCTCTCTTCCTGCGAATGTCTTCCACGTGACCCACATGCTCAGCCATGCAAATGTGCCCTAGGCCCAGAAGTGAAAAGAAACAAATTGTACAGGTTAAAAAAGAATACTTTGGGGGAAACTGGAAATTTTTTAATAAATCCTCTGCCACACAGAGATGCACTGTATACCACATTAGGCTTTGATTCCTTGTGGACATTAGAACCAGTGTTGTCAAGCTCCTACTGCATGCCTCATGACTGTGCTAATGGTCGGAAAATATCCATCACACCATGTGGCCCCAAAGAAACCACAGTCTGGTTAAGGTGGTAGAGGACATGCTGTGCTGGGCGCTCCAGATCTGTCTCTGGCATAAATGCCTGGGCATCAGGAGCTGGGAGGGTGCTTAGTGTGCACTGGTGAGGCCAGGGGATGTCATGGGCCAGGGAGGCTGAGGTAGGGGGCTTAGGGGTCCCTAATGGCACTGGACAGGAGGAACCCCGGAGGGGGCTGGGGTGAGGCCCTGGCATGCAAATGCACCAGCTGGAGTGCAAGCAAGGCCCAGATTGGGCCCTTGGATGCAACTCTGAGGTTACCACTCTGAGGTGGTCAAGGTGTGTCGGATGGTGGCTTCTGCTGTGACTGACTGATTTGAGAGAGAGAGCGAGGTGGGGTAGGGGCAGAGGGAGAATCTTCCAAGCAGACTCTCCGCCAAGCTCAGTGAAGACCTGAGCTGAGATCAAGAGTTGGACACTTAGCCGCCTGAGCCACCCAGGTGCCCCCACTTCTGCTATAATGTAAATGCTTCATTTTCAAAACCATCTCTGACTGACTGAACCAATGTGCCAGGCCCTGTGTGAAGCATGTTATACACACACTTAATTCTCAGAAGTGTTCCAAGGTAGGTTTAGTATTCTGTTTCATAGATGATTCAGACCTTCGGCTGATCACTTGCTCAAGGAAATGCCCTAGGTCACAGGGCACATAGGAAAGGCAGACACTATCCGGGACAGCGCCAACTCAGCAGAACTCCCGCCCCAGTTTACCTGGAGGGCAGGTCCTACCTGCAGGGCTCCTGAGCACACTGTGCGCAGCCCAGGAGCTCATGATGGCCCACCTGGGGGAGCAGCTGAGAACTCAGGCCCAGCAGTTGAGAGCTCAGGCTGGGGCCCAAAATTTCAGCTCTTCTGCCGAGCTTCAGCACCTTTCCGCAACATGGGCCTTTAGCACCAAAGGTTGAGGCGGATGCTAGCTAATGCACACCACATTGGGCTCCAAATGTCAATAAACCCTGTTTTTTTTTTTTTTTTAAGATTTTATTTATTTGACAGAGAGAGAGGGAACACAAGAAGGGGGAGTGTGAGAGGGAGAAGCAGACTCCCTGCTGAGCAGGGAGCCCGATGCGGGGCTCAAACCCAGGACCCTGGGATCATGACCTGAGCCGAAGGCAGACGCTCAACAACTGAGCCACCCAGGCACCCCTCCCCTTTTTCTAAGATTTTATTTTTAAGTAATCTCTATACCCAACATGGGGTTCAAACGACAACCCCGAGATCAAGAGTGGCTTGCTCTACTGACTGAGCCAGCCAGGTGCCCCGTCCCCTGCCCTGCATCCCTTTTAGTGGGAAAATTTCATAAGAAATACTGTCTTAAACCAGCGTCTTACTCTGTCCTCATGTCTCTTCATTGTGAATTATAACTGGAAAAATACCTCCTTCCTACTTAATCCTCAAAGTGAAGTTAATATTTCTCCTCTTTGGATCCGTACACCTTCCTGAGCTGCCAGGAGGCCGTGGCTCCCAGTTTGAGGAGCACTGCCTGCCTCCACATTTTGTCTTCACTGCGTGGTCACAACATTTCATTTATACAATAAACTCGAGCCATTCTGGGGGTGCTTGGGTGGCCTAGTTGGTTGAGCATCTGACCCTTGGTTTCATCTCAAGTCATGATCTCAGGGTCATGGGATTGAGCCCCGCGTCTGGGTCTGCGCTCAGCACGGAGTCTGCTTGAGACTCCCTCTCTCTCCCTCTGCCCCTTGCCCTGCTCACGCGCTTTCTCAAAATAAGTAAAATCTTTAAACTCTTGAGCCATTTCCCTGTAGCCTGTTTCCCAAGCGAACATGGCCAGCCTTCATGCTGACATGAGTGTCGCCGTCCTGGTCCTCCAGGGGCCTGGGACACAGAGCTGAGTGGTCCCATCACCTTCCTACCTGGCCAGACTGCGGGCATGGCCTCTACACCTGCCCTTCCTCCCACAGCTCCCTGGCCTCTGGCTCACTTGTCACCCCTCGCCAGGCCACCCCACACTGCCTTCCAGACTCACCACGTCCTTTCAATGAACTCTTCTTGGGAAGTAGTGTTCTCAGCTCCTGCTGCATAATACATATTCAAGAACTTGCTGAATACATGAATGGAAAGTCTCAGATTTCAGATAGCTCCATGAAGTGTTCAAAATCAGCTGCCTTGGGATGCCTGGTGGGCTCAGTCGGTAGAGGATGCAACTCTTGTTCTCGGAGTCATGAGTTTGAGCCCCACGTTGGGCATGGAACCTACTTAACACTTAAAAAAAATAAAATAAAATCTTAAATAAAAATAAAACCAGCTGCTTTTCTGCTCATCAGGATTCAAAGAACTATGGTCTACTGCACCTGAAGCTGGGATTCTGGTGTCATGGTCAGGAACTCGCCCTATAGCCACCTCATCCCCCTGGGCAGGGTCAAGAGTGCCCCAGACCAAGGCCCGTGTGGTGAGATGCCCAGCCAGGCTGGTGTATCGCCAGCCCTGCCTCTGACCAACTGCCCTCGGCTGAGCACCTAGCCAGGTGAGGAGCCGAAGGGACACAGGCAGCCCTCACACAGGGGAGCCCCCCCGGGGGGGAGCACACTGTGGCCTCCTTGGTCATGTCATCTTCCTGGCCAGGTCGGGGGCTGGACAGCAAGGTGCCCAAGGCCCAGTGTGTCAGGCAGAGGCAGGAACCTTCTGCCAAGAGGGCCACTGCACCAGAGCTCACAGGGTGGAAACGGGCATGGAGGGTCCCGCCAGGACCCCTGAGGTCTGGGTGCAGGCCACCCTTCTCTCTCACCATCCTGGGTTGCTCTGTTTTCCTGGGGAGGGCAAAGAATGGAATTGCTCCCATCTCATGCCTGGTCACAGGCAGCCCTGCGAACCCCTGGTGGCCGGCCCTGCAGAAAGGATCGGCTCCTGGGCTGCTGTCCCCGATCCTTGGCACGTCCGGTCGGACCGCTGAGTGGCCAGTAGACACCCCAGGCTGCAGACTGAGCCCAGCGAACCCCCAGGGGCAGCGGGAACTGACCGCACGTGCCACCTGCCAGGAGCCCAGTGGCGGTCCAGCCTGGTGGGCCCAGTGGAGAATCCCTCGGCCTGAAGCCACAACACCTGGCCGGTCACCCTTGTCTCCACACTGACCCCGAGATCACGAAACTGGTTCCTCCTGGCAGTATCGTCAGTCCCTAGAACATCACCTGGCCCAACCAAATAAATGTTTGTCGAGTGAGTGAATGACTGGAAACAGCACCACCGGGGCTGGCAGAAGAGCGGGGGGACGGGATGATGTCCTGAGTCAGGGATGGCCTCCTGCATTCGTGCAGCACACTTTCATGGGCCCCTGTCCTGGGGACCCGGGGGGTCGGCAGCCCCAGCCCCAGGAGTGTCCCCGTGTCTGGGGAGAAGGCAGACAAGGGCATGGAGCACACAGGTCAGGGGCAGGGTGAGTGTGTGCCCCGCACGTGTGCCCTTGGTGGGGGAGTCAGAGAACGCCCCTCGAGGGGCACACCTTTGACACCAAGCCCCTCAGGCTGGGAAGGCCTCCCAGGTGAGGGAGCGGCAGGGATGGAGGCCCAGAGCCCGGTGCCAGGCATACCTGAGGGCCTGCGGAGCTGGGCAGGGAGCAGGGGCGGAGCAAGGACGGAGCCACTGGATGGCAGGCCCCCAGGGAGCCGCGGGAGCCGCTGGGTCTTTCAGGACTGGGTGATTTGCTGAGTGCTACCCGCCCCCCCACTGGTGGCAGGGGTGGGCGCTGGACTGGGCGCAATGGGACCAGGGCAGGGGGCCCAGGGGGGAGGGCGCCGTAAGAGTAGCAGGCGGAGTGAGGGACCCAGGGAGAGGATTTGGGGTGGGGCGGTGAGGGCGGCCCCAGGGGTGGGGGCTCCCAGGGGTCTGGCCTGCCTGAGCCGCCCCTCGGCGTGGGGACAGAGTCACTCGAGCAGGCAAGTGGAGAACTCGCCCGGTCTAGCTCACTAACAAAAGGAGCTGGTTATTAAAGGTGCAAAGATGCAGCGGCCACAGGGGTCAGTGCATCCCTTGGGCCTGGGGCAGCGAGGCGCCGTCAGCCGGCCCTCACCCTGAGGTCTCGCGTGGGCACCCTCGCTGGCCTCCTCACGCTTCCCTCCCTGCAGGCCTGCTGAGGCAGGCCCAGGGCACTCCCAGCCGCCCTCAGCTCCTGGCTCTGGACGCCTTACTTTCCCTGGGACACCCAGCTGCCCGCTCTCCCCACCCCGCCCGTGCTTTCAAAAGAAAGGAAGGTATCCTGGGACCAACATGGCTATTGGGGCAGCCCTGAGAGCAGGGGTCATACGGGATCTGGGGGAGAGTGTGCAGGCGGACCGACCGCCCAGGCAAAGGCCCTGAGGTGCTGCGCGTGGGAGGTCAGGTGAAAGTCTGCAGGGCAGGACCCCAGGGCGCCTTGTTGGCTGTGGGGGGAGCTGTGGGCGCCTTGGGCAACAGGATTGCCTCCGGATCAGAAAATCCCCAAGAACAGAGAGCCAGGTATGATACAGCAGTACAGGGGCCCTCTGGGACGGCGCGCTTTCCCCTAGGCCCAACCCACCGCAGCTCCAAGCCTGCCACAGTGACTCATCCCATGGGTGTCTCTCCAGACGCTAGGCCTGAGCGCCGGCAGGCTTGGGACGCAGCCCCAGGGGACCCCTCCCGGTGAGATCTCTGGAGGAGAAGGAGGACCCAACCAAACCCTCCGCCACCCCCATCCCCTCCAAGCCCCGGGCCCTCCGCACAGTCCGGCCCTCCCTGCTCCCGCGCCTGCTTGGCACGGGGCCCCCTTGACCTTGGAGGTCTCACGAACTGGTCGTGTGTTGTGGCTGCGATAGCGGCCGCCAGGCGGCGCCCGCGACCCGGCCTCCGGAACCCGGGGCCTCCCAGGGTGGAGGGAGCGGCGGGAAGCGAGCAGCCCGCCGGCCGCGCAGCTGTCGCTCCTGGGTCCCCGCCGAGCGCACCTGCCCTCGCGCTGGTGGACAGGTGGCCGCGGCTCCTGCCCCCAGTTGGTTGCCCGTGGGGGCTCCGTGACCCGTCAACGCCACGACCATGTACCACGGCGGGAAGTCCGCGCCGAGCCCTGCGGTTCTCGCAGCTTCTGACGCGCCCCTCGGAGTTGGGGTCTGGCGGACCGCCTCAGGCCCCACGTGGCCCCCACCGTCGGGGGGAGCCCCCACCGCCTGGCAGGAGGGGAGCCCACGCTGCCTATCTGTCCACGTCTCCCCGCAGGCTGGTCCCCCATCCTGGGTAACTCCAGCTCGACCTTCCTGACCCCAGCCCCATGTGCTGGCCCCTTGGGGCTCTGTGGTGCTCTGGCCTTGGACGGACACCCACTGGCGGCTGGGTAATCTCCGCCCCCTCCTCTGTCCTCGGGCCCCACTACAGCTCGCGTTTGGGGCCCTAGGGCAGCAGGATGGAGAAAGTCAAGGAAAGCTGAAAAGAAGGAAGAAGCACATAGGTGTGCCTGGGCTGGGGTCTGGACCCTCAGGGTCAGGAAGGGCTGCTGTGAGAACGGAAGGCTGGTCCTCACCCTTCCTGGGCCTCCCCCTTGTGCTTTTGTGGCTTAAGGAGCCCTGTCATCCTCTGTTCTTCTCTGGGCCTCAGTTTCCCCCAGCAGGCCTCCCAGGGCTGTCCCCAGGCTGACAGGGCCCCCACGCTGCACTGTGGGGTCAGGGGCAAGCAGGACAGCACAAGTGATGGTGAAGCACGCGAAGATCACCTGTCAGCAAGCAAGGCAGACCTCTGGAGGCTGGTTTCGTGCCGCCCACAGCAGCCGGGGAGGGGAGGGGCAGGGGGTGGGGGGTGATGGCACCAGCCCCAGCAGCCTCATTTGCTCCCCTGGAGTCAGGGTACAGCTGGGGGCTGGGGGAACCTTAACTCCTGGCCTCCAGTGTGGCCTCAACCGTGGCCGTGACCTCAGCACAAGGGAAGCCTCCTTGCCATTAGTTCTGCCCCAGGAGCAAGGAAGGCCCTCTTCCCGCCTCCTCCCCTGACGTCCAATGACTCCCGTCCTGCCCCAGCGCCCTGGCTCCAGCCCATCCACCTGCCCCTCCATGAAGCCCCCCTCTGCCACCCCTCACCAGGCCCCTGCCCAAGGAAGCTTTCTGGGGCCTCTCAGCAGCCACCGCCCTGCCCTGCCCCCAGCCGGGCCTCTGTCCCTGCCCACCCTCAGTGGGGTCCTGCACAGGTTCAGGGACCCTGGCTCCCTCCCCCGATGCCCAGACTCCACCCTTCGACATCAGCTGACAGTGGGAGTCCGGTCGGGCTGCCCAGGGCCCCAGGGCCTCTCTGTGCTCCCCTGGCCCCGGAGATAGCCCGAGGCCTTGGCCAAGGCGCCTACCCATCAGTGAGTCTCTGGGCCACTGTCTGTGAAGGGGGCCCACGTGGAGCCCTGGGGTGGCAGCAGCCGTCGTGTGCGAAGGAGCCCAGCAGGTCCCAATGCGTCCCGGAGGTGGACTTCATCTTAACTCAGTGCCACTCACGTCCTCCCTTTAGACCAGTGTGTCCCCTAAGTCCTAGGCCAGCAGGGCCCCCTCCTCTCCTCCCCACCCCCTGTGGGGCCAGGGGCTTCCCGTCCGCAGGGCCCCTGCTGCTCCACAAAGTACCCTCACGGCCTTACTGGCCCTCAGCCCTCCCTGCCCAGGGCACGGCCCCCGCCCCAAAGATGACTGCTGGGTGAGGCCTGCGGGCCGGGGTGGGGCAGGGTGGCCAACGACAGCGGGGCCATGTGGCCGCCACAGGCCTCAGCCAGCATGGGTCACCCCGTCCCTCCGGCTGCCCCACGAATGCATCAGGTCTCCTCCGGCGGCTTGCTCAGCCTCCCTGGGCGTTGGAAACACTTGTCCCCGTCCCCACAGCTCCAGGCCAGGCAGGCTTCCTGCCGGTGGAGGCAGTGGGTATGGAGCTGGCCCTGGACGGTCAGCTTGGGTCCCGGAGGCAGGTACAGGTGCTGTCAGGCCCGGGGGCGGGGGGGGGGGGTCCTCCCGCAAAGGATGGCAGCCCTCCCCCCTGCCCCGCCTGCCGTGAGTGCAGTCTGGCCCCCATGTCCCGATGACAGACGCTGAGAAGCTGTCTGAGCTGGTGGAGGGACCCGGCCCTCCTGTGGGTCCCGTCCCGTGAGGGGCGCATGCGCAGTCAGAGCTCTGTCCGCAGTGCTCCCGGCTGCCCCCTCCCACACTGGGATCCAGAGAACTTTGCATCTTGCTGGCACCGCGGCACCAAGGAGAGCCCCGAGATTTCGGGGGGGACTCCAAAGGTCTTTAGCAACCCCTGAGGCCACAGGCCACCAGGAGACAGGGAGGGGACTTGTGTGGCTGAGCACCGACTGGGTGCTGGACACTTCTGCACCCCATCTCTCCCCTCTGTGCAACAGGAGACTGAGTACCCACAGGCTGGGCCCAGCACCCCTGGGTGGGTGGCAGGCCAGGAGGGGGCCCCCAAAGGCCAGAGTGTGCACCCCCCCAGCCCCCGCCATGCCTGAAAGCCCTGCACCCTCTCCTGGAGCAGCATGCCGGCGCCGCGGGGGCGGGGGGGGGGTAAGTAGGCCAGCGTTTTGTGCGGTTACCATGGTGCTGTAGCGCCTGCCTCCTGGGCCCCTCCCTCTCCAGCCCGCCCGGCCCCAGTCAGGCGCTGCTCCCAGTCTCCGAGCCCCGCCCCCAGGCCCCTGGCCGACCCACCGTCTGCCGGGGGCCACGGCAGAATGTGTCTGTCCCACCGTGTCACACGCACACAGCACGGCGCACACGTGCACACACATGCACGCCACCCAAGGCTGCCGAGCCGCTGCGCTGGAGTCCCCAAGAGCTCACGTCCACTGCGCTCCGGCCACGTGTGGGCAAGATGTCCGTCATCAGGACATGGGGGCCAGACTGCACTCACGGCAGGCGGGGCAGGGGGGAGGGCTGCCATCCTTTGCGGGAGGACCCCCCCCCCCCCGCCCCCCGGCCTGACAGCACCTGTACCTGCCTCCGGGACCCAAGCTGACCGTCCAGGGCCAGCTCCATACCCCCGGCCTCCACCGGCAGGAAGCCTGCCTGGCCTGGAGCTGTGGGGACGGGGACAAGTGTTTCCAACGCCCAGGGAGGCTGAGCAAGCCGCCGGAGGAGACCTGATGCATTCGTGGGGCAGCCGGAGGGACGGGGTGACCCATGCTGGCTGAGGCCTGTGGCGGCCACATGGCCCCGCTGTCGTTGGCCACCCTGCCCCACCCCGGCCCGCAGGCCTCACCCAGCAGTCATCTTTGGGGCGGGGGCCGTGCCCTGGGCAGGGAGGGCTGAGGGCCAGTAAGGCCGTGAGGGTACTTTGTGGAGCAGCAGGGGCCCTGCGGACGGGAAGCCCCTGGACCCACAGGGGGTGGGTGTCCTTCGACAGCACTCCTCTAAAACCCAATGTTTTCCTGACCTCGCCTGGTGAGCTGGAAGGCCGAGGGGCGGCCCTGGGGGTGCACGTGCAGGCTCGGCCCCCGCCCTGCGCCCTGTGTGTCCCAGCTCCCCCTGGGGACCGGAGTCCCCGCCCAGCAGACATCCTCACTCCTTCATCCAGCAGATGCTCTCTGTGTCCCCGGGCCAGCGCGCCCACCACGGCAGGGATGAGCAAACAAGGCTTGGAGGGGGCAGCCCTTGCGCACCGGTGTGTGAGTGGGGGCTGGGGGTGTCCGTCTGTGCGTTTGCACACGCGAATGGGTGTGCCCCGCCCGGGCGCCCGCTGCAGCTGCCCTCCCCTCCCCCACCTCAGGCCCCCTAATTTATGCCATGAGGGGGGCCGTCCACTCACTTGTTCCCAGCCAGGCAGCGGCTTTGTCCCCAGGCGGATTCCCAACGGCCGCCTTTGGGAAGAAAGGGCCCTTCTCTGGCCGGCAGTGAGGTCACCAGGAGGGGCCGGACGCGCACAAAGGCCGTGGCCCCCCCACCCCACCCTGCCAGCAGCTGCCTCTTTGTCCCGAGCTCTCAGCCTAAAAGAGACCCCAAGGGGCCCAGCTCAGCCTAGGCCAAGCCTGGCCTTCCTCCTAGGAAAGTGGATGGCGTGGGGGAGGGGCCGTCCCCTGGCTTGGCTCCCGGGGAGTGACAGCACCGGGTGAGGCGCAGACCTCACCCCAAACGCCATGCTGGGCCTGGGGCAGCTGTGGGGGGGCTCGGGCTGGTGGGGGGTATCTAGGTGTGCCCACCCCCAGCAGGCAGGCAAGCAGGCTTCAGGGGTGGGGGGTGCAGGAAGGTGAGGGAGCTTGAGGTGTTAGGAGGCAGCCCTGAGAGAGGGGCAGGCAGCTAGGCCCCTGGCCTGGGGGGGCCTTGGTCATGGGGGGAGGCTCGAGGCAATGCTCCTTGCACCCCGCCACTGAATCCAGCTTCTCCCGGATCCCATGATGCCTGGCCCGTGCGTGTGTGTATTTGCTCTGTGTGTGTGTGTGTGTGCACGCGCATGCATGCGCACAGGCGTGTGGTGGGGTGAGAGGGGCTGGTGGCCTGGCTGTGAGAGATGGGGGAGCCCTGGTGGAGGGGCCCCAAGGGGCAGAAGGCGCTGAGTGGCGGACGGGGGGGTTGCGTGGGCAAAGGCCTGGTGGCCTGACCTAGGAGTTCAGTGACGACTGCAGGGTGGAAGGCGAGACACGTGGACACGTGGACCTCCCTCCCTAGCCTGCTGAGCCGCCCCCCTCCCCCCTCCCCCGCCAGCTGGTGGTACTTGGGCTCAGAGCTCCTTAGTAGTCTCTCCGCGGAGGGAGGAAGTGGAGCCTGAAGAGAGCAAAACAAAAGCCCTCTGCTTGTCCCAGACAAACAGAGGCCGGGCTGCACACTGGGGACAGCCGCTGGGGGCCCTCGGCCCTGCCAGACGTGGCTGCGAGCAGAGCCAGCCCTGGCCAGACTCGAGGTGGGGGTGCCAAGCCCAAGGGCCGGGGACAAAAAGCAGATGGCAGAGGACTGGGGTCCCACCAAAACCTCTAAGGTCTGCCCAGGGCCGCCTGAAGTCCCTGCATCTGGCCTCCGGGGGACCAGCCAGGAAGCATGATCAGAGGAGGCAGAGGCCAGAAGGACGCAGGCAGGGAGGGCTGGGTCACCCCAAGTTGCAGGAGCCCAGCTAGTGGGCCTGGGTCACGGAGGGTGCCAGGAGGGGGGCCGGCACTGGGAAGAGGCTGCACTCTACCCCAATGGGCCAGGCAGCCCCTGCACCCTCAAGTTGAGGGGGCGGCAGGGCTGGGGGCTGGGGGTGGCCCAGGCCTCCAGTCCCTACCCCTCCCTGGGAAACAGCTCCTGCCCCGTTGCCTAGTGCCTGGAATGTCCATTGTGCCTGTATCCTAGCAACACGCCTCAGTCACCCCTGCCGCCCCCACCCCACAGCCCGCTGCCCGCATTCCTACGCGCCCCGAGTCTCCACAGGCCTCTTGGGTATCTAGCAGCTCGGGGCCCTCCCGGCCTCTGCGTCCAGCACCTCGGCGACGCGGCTGCTGGCTCAGGAGGCCGGGAAGCTGCTCCCTGCCGCGTGCTGGCTCCCGGATCTGCCTGAGACCAGTCCTGGGTGCACACCTCGCCTCCTTCCCTGCTTCAGTCCCACTTAGGTCTGCTTTCTTGCAGATGTGATGACACTAGGGAGAGCCACGAGAGGCTGCTGGGGCTGGCGGGGGGACAGGGACGGGGAAGGGGCATGGGGTCCCACGGGGCTCCTGGGTCAGGACAGTTGCCTGGGTGCCAATTACACTGCGATGAAATGGATTTCTGAGCCATTTTCTGGGGGACAAGGTCAGACCTGTCAGCAGCAGTGGGACAGGGGCAGAGGGTACAGGGCTAGGAGGAGGAGACAGGGTGGTCATCTGGAGCTGGAGAGGCCAGGACAGGCGCCACCTCCAGGGTGTGGGACGGAGCCTTCTCTGCGGCAGGAAGCGAGGGGCCCTGCTGCCCCCAGCTCCCTGCCCTTCCCCCACGCTCCACGCTGGGGCCACTCTGCAGGCCCAGCCTCCACCACAGCAAACCCACCTCTGGGTCTGTGGCCGCCAGATCCGTGCCGCGAAGGGCAGAGAATGGATGGCTCACTGTCGCCTTGCCGGGGACCAGCCCGCTGTCCGCCACCCCCCACCCCTTCCCTACGCTGGAAAACCATAGAGAAGCACCAGGGCCCTGACAAGAGGAGCTGGTGGCCCTGGGAGGGGAGGTTGAGAGTACTGAGTCTGAGCACCCTCAGGGTCAGGAATTGCTGCTGGAGAGTCCAGAGCAAACAAATGGCTGAAGCAGCCTGGGGCATTTTTCCTTTAAAAGAAGGGATCATGGAAAGTGTCAGGGAAATGCAAAAGCTGAGAAAATGCACAGCCTTCCAGGTCCAAGGAGTCCCCAGGCTCGCTCTCTCCCCTCACCCGGTACCGTGAGGCCGGTTTTAGCCTCTTTCCCCTTCCACAGTATCATTAACACACCTAAAAAAGTGCTCATTCCTTCAACCCGTGAAATAGCCACTCAGGCTTCCCATTTCCCAAATGTCTCATTTTGTGAAACGAGCTATTTGGTTTGTTCGAGGTGCGCATGCAGCGTCGCCCAGCAGCCTCCCCCGCCACCCCTGGCTCGAGCACTGGGAGCCTCCGGAGACAGTCATCTCAGGAGAAGGATTTGGGGACTTGACACAAACATTCCAGCCAGGCTGAGGCGAAATTAAGCTCTAATTGACAACAGCATGGCCTTGGAGAGGGAGGTTGATGGTCTGGAAGCTTCCATGGAGTTGGCTGAGCTGCTTACGCTCAAGATGTGTTCAGTTCGCTCGTTTTAAGAAATAAAAGATGTTAGAACAGTTGGAGAGACACCACGGCCCTCTGGCAGAGACCCCTGCACCTCCACCCCCAGGTTCCAAATTCTGTAGGTCTGGGGTGGGGCTGGGAACGTGCATTTGCACCGGGCCCCTCGGATGGTTCCTGGACACACCTGTGGCCAAAGGTTAGGGCCGGTTCTGCCACGGGGAACATGAGAACTGCCTTGTGGGTTTGCAAAGAGTGCCTGGCCAGCAGAGTGGACGGAAGCCTGCCTTGTGGGGGAGAACACATCTGACCTTGCTACAGAGACCGAAGTCAGGGAGGGGTGCCTGGTCTTCAGGTCCTGTCAAAGTGAAGGCCCCTCAAGCATCTCTTACTCCCTCAAAATGCCTGTTTTGAGTCCAGAGATTCCTGTCTACACCCTGCCCCAGGACACAGTGATTTCTGTCTCTCGCTGGGGCGCCCAGACCTCAGGCCCACGCTTGGCTGTTGGGGACAGGCTGGGAGGGTCCTGGGGACTGAGACTCAAGAGGGTCCATGTGTGCCAAGTGCTTGGGTGGTGGTGCACACAGAGGCTTTGTGGGAGTGTGGGGAGGACGTGGAGGGGAGCAGGGGGATTCAGGGCAAAGGGCCTGAGGGCTTGGAGACACAGGAGCCCCCAGAATCCTCCCCACTGCCGCCTTTATCCACCACAGAAGGAAGGAGGGCCCCAGAGGGAGTCAGAGGGGGGCTCAGGAGATAAGGAGCAAGGTGGGCCAGGGAGCAGAACTCCCTCATCCACTTGTGCTGGCTGGTGGCCAAGGGGGCTGGGGGTGGCCTTGCCTGGCGGGGAGCGGGTGCAGGGCCAACCCGTTCACAGGTTCTCCTCCCCACCCCGGCCCCTCTGCTTCTTCTAAAAATGTGCCCACACCCAGCCTGTCCCCCTTTGAAGGGACAGATGTCAGGGAGAAAGCTGATTACTGTCAGAGGCTGGAGGCTGTGACCGGAGCTCTCGGTGAGGGTGACCCAATTCCGAGCTATTCTCAGCCTGGTGGGAGCCGAGTTATTCCCTCCCGCCGACGCGGCTGTTCCGGAGGCAGCCTGACTTTGAAATGCCCTCCTCCGCCGTCGGGGCCCAGGCCGGCTCGGGGAGGCCCGAGGTCCCACGCCCCGCCCTGCTCGCCCCAGCCCCGGCCGCACCCACACCCAGGGGCTCCCTCCCCAGCCCGCCGGGAGGGTAGGCCGCGGACCCCCAGGTGCCCGCGGGACCGCTCGCCCCTCCTGCGCCCGAGCCCGAGGCCGCCACAGAGAAGGGCGGGCGCGAGCAGGGTAGGTGCGTGCGGGCAGCCCGCGGGCCCGGGGGGAGCCGCGAAGGGCGGGCAGCAGGCCGGCCCCCGCACGCGAACAGGCCTGGCTGAGGTGGCCAGGGAGCCGCCCCGCCACAGACCTGGGAGGGGACGGGGCGCTTTCGGGCGGGGAGGGGGGTTGGTGTTTGTTAGGCCCGTGTCTGGTGCCGCCTAGCACCTAACCCCAAAGCCGTGGAGGTCAACGAAGAGCCGTGGGCCCGTGGCCAGCCTGGGGTTCTTGCAGTTCTGTTTTATTACACACTTAACTGTAAGCACAGGGAGCGCATGAGCTGGATTTTCCAGAGAAGTCTCAACGTCAAACCGCCTCTGCCATGATCCTGATCAACTAGTCAAGCGCCCCTGAAGCAAACAGCTATTCAAGGGCCTCACATTGCAAAGGACATTCTCAGATGGACCCAGAAGCGGCCCCAGAATTCTGGCCTCGGAATCTGCAACAGAGACTGAGGGCTTCCTGGAGGCGGGGGCAGCGGTAGCTCCCACTAGTGATAACAATCATAGAGCCGTTCTAGGGCGCCAGGCTGGCTCTGTCGGGAGAGCGCACAACTCTTGATCTCAGGGCCATGAGTTCGAGCCCCACGATGGGTGTAGAGATTATTCAAAGAAATAAGTTTTAACTTAAAAAATATATATATCAGAAATGTTCTGTGAGGACTGACTGAGCAAACGCTGATGCGACACTTCATCTCTGGCAGCAATTCCCCACCCCCATGCCAAGGCAGGCACTGTGTTCACCCTCCTCTCTGCCAGGAGGACGGAAGTGACTTGTCACCGTGGCGCCACAGGGAGGACGGGAAGCAGGCAGGCTCAGAGCCTGAGCCCTTAAGTGCTTGCACCCCCCCAGTGGAGGGCAGAGTGGAGTCTGGGCAGCCCCACTACGGCTCAGGTCCAAATCTCTTGTCCCTCTGACTGCAGGGGCCACCTGCTGGCAAGGCCTTCCCGACTGTCCCAACCCCAACCTCCACCGGCCCCCCCCCCCGTTTAACCCCCCTCCCTTGCTTTGCTTCCACCATACACTTCTCACCTGCACTCTGGGCCTGGTTCCCAGGAGCCCCACAAGGGCAGGCTGGGCTGCCCTGAATGTCTGGGTCCTCAGCGCCAGGAGGGGCTTGGTCCGCACTTGCTGGGCGGGGGGATGGCACCCCGTGAGGCTGGCGAGGGCAGGATTCTGAGATTTGGGCACAATTGGGCAGCCCCCCCCACACTCCCTCCTGAGGGCATCAAGGGCCAAGACCTCCAGCAGGGCTGCCCCTGGGGATTCTCTCACCTGAGGCCCCGCCAGGAGGCAGGGCCATCCCCAGGCTGCCTCTGGGCAGGCTGGGGTACTGTGTCTGGGCAGCCAGTCTGTGCTTCGAGCAGCCTTGCGAACAGGGCAGGCAGCTACCAGCTGGGAGGAAGTGCCCTCCACACCTACTCAAACTCCCCACTGGCACTCCCATCTTATTCTTCCCGGCCTGCCTGACGTCTCCTGCCCCAGGCCTGCCCACTCCCACCTGGCAAGGCCTCCTGCTCAGCCTCCTCCAATTTCCACCCGCCCTTTCAGCCCCCGCATGGCTGTCACCTCTTCTGGAGTCTTCCAGGATTATAGCAGAGCTCTCCCCTTTGTCCTCTGTGGTCACAACCTAGGGTACCACACAGGGTGGGAGAGGGTCTGGGAGTCCCTGGTGGGTAGAAGCCGGCCTGCATCCCAGTGAGTCTCATCTCCTCTGGGCCTGTTTCTCCACCTGTGCAGTGAGCTAGGGTGGGGCAGGAATAGCATCATCTCCCTGGGCCTGGAGTCCCACATAGCCTGCCTGCCCTGCCTTCAGCAACAGGTTAGAGGCAAGGGGCCCACATCTCTTGGAAGACAGAGGCGGGGGTGGGGGGGAGGTTGGTGGGCCACAGATCTAGACAGTAGGGGTGAGGGGGGCAGGTGTGGGGAAGTCCACCTGCTGTCCTGTCTTTGTGGAGCAAACAACCCTTGTCACACTGCTTGACAGGATGTGGCCCTCAGGGGCCTGGCATCCATTATATCACCCACCGCCTGTCCGAAATCCAGCCCCAGGCCCCAGACCACGCTGCCTCAGGGGCTCCTGCTAGAGGAGGCGAGCCCCTCACAGGCAGGTGAGGGCGAAGCAGGCCAGGGCAGGGGCAGCACGTATCAGGGCTGAGGAGGGCAAGGCCCAGGGGACTTCCTGGGGGAAGTGGCTGGAGCCAGCCTCTATGGAGGCCGAAGCCGACTCTAACCCTGCCGGTAGGGCAGGACCCTGGGCTGGGGCCCTGGGAGCGGGTGAGCCAGGAGCTCTAGGCCTTCAGGGGCTCTAGGCCTTCAGGCGGGCAGCAAGACGTGTGACTGGGCGGGTACAGGAATTTCCAGGAAAAACGGAGCGTCACTGGAGTGTCTGGGTGAATCCTTGCCCTGTGACCAGCCCCATGCCGCTGACTCTTGGAGGTGATGGTCACTGACCTGCTGACCCAGTCACGCACTCACCATGGGCGCTGGCCCTGCCTCTGGCTTCCCTTCTGCCAAACTGGGGCACTATTCAGCGTTGGGATCGCAGGCCGGGAGACGTGAGGGCTGAGAACGGTGGAGCAGGATGCTCCTGCCTGAGATTGGCGGTGGCCGGCAGAGAGACATTTGAGGGGGTCTTACAAAGGGTGCACAGGAGTTCCCGGGGGGCTCGGGGCCACATGGAGCTCCAAGCTGAGGTCGAATGGAGCCTGGATGGCTACCTGGGATGAGGCTGGTGCCCAGGGGCTCGTGTGGGGCCTGGCAGCACAGCTGAGGGGCTGGAGGGTCCCCCTGGACTTCAGAGCTGCCCTGGGCCAGGTACGTGTACGAGCAGGGGCAGGCGTGCAGGTCTCCTGACCCCAATCCTCCAGCTCCCACAGGCCCAGGGATGCCCAGGGCTGGAGTCTAGGCCACCATCCTCAGCCCCACATGGAAGAAGGAGCACACACAGGCAGGCCCGTGTGCTCTGCAGAGCGTGCAGGGTTATGCCCTGCGTCAGGCATCTTGCCTGCCTCTCTCCAAGGCCAGGGTAAGGCACAGGTCCCTCCTCTGTCCCCTAAGCTAGGCATTTGCTCACAGCTCAGGACAGGTCCTGGGAGGGAGAATAAGACCCCTGGGCTGGTGGTTCCAGGGCCGCAGAGGAACTCTGATGGGACTCAGGTCCTGCTAGGAGCCTGGGCAGGAGAGGGGAGGCCCCCCAGCCCTGTAATGCTGCCCCCAAGAGACCAGTCCTCCAGTAGGCCCACCTCACCTGGCACCTTTGCAAGGTCTCAGGCCTGAATGTGGCCTGGGTCTGGAAGGGCAGGCCTGTGTGTGTGGGGGGGTCCTTCTTGAGATCTAGGCCCTTCCGGAAACACAAGAGGTGGCGCCTGCTATGAATGAATGCAAGGCCAAGCCAGGCTGTGAAGGGAGGGTCCAGTGCTCTGGGATGGACACATGGACACACACACACACACGCAAACCCTCCTCCTCCTCCTCCACTAGGACAAGTGGCCCTTTCTGTGGCTGAGTGGGGGTGGCCACACACTCGCCCCTTTGTCCATCATGTCCCAGGCTGCTGTCCTGGAGTCCAGGGCCCCTGGGACAGGGAGAGGAAGGAGCAGGGGCCGGGGCGCTGGTGTGGGGGGAGGCCCGGCCAGGGCACTGGCGTGGGGGGGCACCGAAGAGACCAGGGAGCACGGCGGCGGCAGGAGTGTTTATTGCTCTGCCAGGTCGGGAGCCAGCGCCCGGCGGCACACTTCCCTGGGGCTCTTGTCCTAGCATGGAAAACGGAAGCTCTTGAGGACAGGTGAGGCCAAGGGCAGACGCTCAGGCCCTTCACGCAACCAAGGCCGGCAGGGATGCCAGGCACCCGGCCCAGAGCTGGAGACCAGGGCCAGGCAGGTGACACGGGGTACGGCCCTCCGTCCTGGATGCACCCCCATGCCCCCAGCAGTCCTGTGAGGGGCAGGGGCACCCAAGCAGCCCCGGGGCTGGACAGCCGGGGTTCCAACAGCTCTGAGAGGGCTGGGCCGGGTCACCTGAGGCACTTTACTGTCCCCCTCAGGCTCCTGGCTAAGTGGCGCTCTGTTCTCACTGACACGCCGGGGCTCTGGCTGGACCAGGGCCACGGAAGGCACTTCCAGTGGCGGGAGAAGCGCGGCAGACGGGCAAGGCTGCCCGGGCCCCTTCCCCCCCATGGGAGGGGGTACAGGGCACTCCCACTTGGCCTGTAAGGTCCTCATGGGGGGGCTGCTCAGGCCTCAGGCCACCCAGCAAGCCCACCTCTCCCTCCCCCAGCCCAGCACCATCAGCTCCCGGGGAAAGAGGGGCTAGCCCACAGACCCAGGGGTCCTCCTCCTCCGAGTCCTGGCTCCCTCAGCCCCCTGCCAGTTTGGGGCTACCTGGGAAGGGGTCAGGGCCCCACCATCTACACCCCTTGGCCTCAACAGCCAGAAGAGCCGGTGACAGCAGAGACTGTGGCAACAGACGGCAGCAGGACAGGGGGCGAGGGGCGGGAGACGTTCCCACCCGGAGAGGACCGGCCGCCCCGAGAGGCCCCCAAGCCCCGCCCCGCCCCGCCCGCCGCGTGTTCTGTCTAAACACAGGCCCCAGCAGGCGTGCGCTGACCATATAAGGTGGCCTGTGCTGAGCTGCCCCCTGCCCCCTCCGCGGGCTCTCGGCTCCCTGCGGCTCCCGGCGGGAGGCCCACTAGCCCGGGGTCTTGGTGGCGAAGGTCAGGTAGCCCGTGTGGCCCACGGCCTCCTTCGTGGGCGTGCCGCTGCGGAAGGGGCGGGCGCCGGGCCCCGGGCCGGCCCCCAGGTCGGGCGCAGGCAGGCTGACGGTGCGCACGCTGTAGAGCCGGGGGAGCACCTCCACGGTGCTCAGTTCCGAGAAGCCGCGCGCCGCCAGCGCCTGGCAGGTGCGCTGCACTTGCTCGATGCACGGCGAGAAGGAGCAGAAGCGCCCACCTGTGGGGAGCCAGGCCCGGGGTCAGAGGGCAGCGGGGCACGCGCGCCAGGTGGCCGAGGGCTGCCCCCCGCCCCCAGCCCCCGGGCAGCGGGCGAGGGTCCAGAGCCGGTGGCGCAGGAGCTCCCCTGGAGCCACGTGGAAGGGATCGCTTCGGCCGAGCCCATGACCCTGATTTCATCTGGACTTCGGCACTGCCACCTTCACTTCCACGAGGAAGCCGAAGGTTGGGGCCGGGGCGAACCATGGGGTCAGGGTCAGGGCGGAGCCTTGGCGGCAGCCGCCACAACGCTGCGCTCAGAACAGGGCGGCGGTGGCGGTGGGGGAAGGGGTTCGCAGGCGGTGGGAGCTGCTGCTGTCACAGGAAATTAGAGGCTGTCACCTACTCTGGGGAACTGGAGGCGCCTACTCTGAGCAGTGCCTGACGGCCAAGGATGACGGGGTGCAGGCGGGAGCCGACAGCCCCTTCCTGCCACCTCCCACCAGGGCCCACCCGCAGTGTCCCTCAGCCTGGCCCGGGTCCAGCCCACATCCCTGTCCTAGCAGGGAAGCCTCAGCGGGAAAGGGACACAGCCGGACGAGTCCTCAAATGGCCCCGAGGCCTGGTCACTTCAACCACACCTGGGGACACAGACCCCCCAGACAGGTCTTCAAGAAGGTGTAGGCTTGGAGGAGGGACCATGAGTCTGAAGCCAGCCCAGAAAGGGTGCAGGGTCATCCCCAAGAAGGGACCCGACCCCTACGCATACTGCTAGGAAAACAGGCCCCACCCGGTGAGGGACAGAGCCTGGGGTCAGGTTCACAGAGCAAGCAGGCGAGCCACTGGAAAATGCAAGGCCCACAAGTAAGTTGGGAACCTCTGGGACCAAAACGAGCAGACACAGCAATACCGCAAAGGAGGGGGCTTAGAGGAACACGGGGAATGGAGACGACAGATGGCCCGGCTCCCCGGGGGTTAGCCACCAGGAAGGAACCTTGGCAACAGGAGGAAGGCCTGGGAGTGTGACCCCCTGCCCTTGGCCCAGGCTGGGCGGTTGGCTCCGGCCTCCGTGGGACTGGTACCCAGGCCTGCAGTGTCTGGGGGCAAAGCCGGAAGGCATGGAGGTGTAGGGAAGCGGGGCCCACCGTGGCAGAGCCCAGGGACACGACGGGACCCACTGGGAGCCGTTGCCCAGAGTGCTTCGCTCTTGGAGAAGCGCCTTGGCACCTGTCTTTCGGAGGGGCAGCCCTTCCCCTGGGGCACCCTGGGCTCCCTCTCTGCCCTCCCCGGCTGCACTGCTCAGCGGGGACGGGGGAAGGGGCCCTGGCTGCCTGGGCTGGCTCCTTCTCCAGAAAAGGGAAAAACCCAGGGCCTCACCAGCGCCTCCCTGGCAAAGAGCCAACCTTCCCGCCTCCTTCCCGCCTCCACATCCAGCATCTTCCCTAAAAGAGGCCGGTTTGCTGACTTGTGGCTGGGGGGAAGGGAGACTCTGCTGGCAAGGGCTGAGGTTAGGGGCTGACCTCCAACCTCTAAAATGTCTCGTGGCATATGGGTCCCCCCTCTCACTGACATGGAGCCGCTACGTTCCCCAGGGAACGCAGACATCTCCCACATCCGGGGGCGAGCGGGGCAAGGCCAAGGAGCAGGGGCTCAGCTGGAGCCGCCTTCTCCCCAGATCTTACTCCTCCCAACCTCACCCTCTCACGGGTTGACTTCCCGTGAGTCCTCGGCCAGCCTGACCCACCCCGATTTGGGGCCAAAAGGGGTCCTGGCCTAGCCAGGCTGTGCGGCCCAGTGATTTCTGACCCCTCTGGGCTTCAGGTGACCCACACCCAAGGCCGAGCCCAGGAGCTCAGTCCCCAGGGCCGCACCAGAACCCCCACTGTACCTTCAACCTTGAGGGCATCCCAGGCATGGCCCACAGCCTCCCAAGGAGACGGGATGTCCAGGAAAACAGCATCTGCCACGTGGCTCACACCAAAGCCGCTGCGGCACACGTCCTGGTTGCGCACCGTCACCCAGCGGCCCACTCGATGCTCCTGGAACTCCTCCCGAGCCTTCTCCGCCCGCTGCTGGTGGAACTCCACGGTGTGCAGGTGGCCCGTGGGCGCGATGGTGCGGATGATGGCGTGGGACACGGAGCCGCTGCCAGTGCCTGGCGGGACAGGACGGGTGTCAGGCAGGACGCTGTGACACTCAAGAAACAACTCCACCCTCATCCTGGAAAGACCCACACAGGGCCCACGGGGACAGACGATCCCGGTTACTCATGTGCAATCACTCCCAGAGCTGCCCGCCAGGTCCCGGCTGCCCAGGGTCTGGTTAGCTGGGGCTGCACTGGGCCTGGGTGGGGACAGGACCACCTGGGGTTTATTTCCTGAGTCTGCTGTGGGCCCGGGGGGAGAGTGGAAGCCCTGCCCAATCCCAGCGCCAGAGGCCCCGCAGGGTCTAGACAGAGCAGAGGGGGCAGCAGGTTGGGCCTGTCCCCAACCCTCCACCTGGTGGCTGGTCCTGAGCCCCCTCCCCCTGAGCTCCTGGCCCACTTAGGTCGGTCTGCCCGCCCTGCCCCTCACCTGCCTCCACCACACAGGGTGAGAGGGTGGGGCAGCCCTGCCCTCGCTCTGCGCAGCCTCACGGTGCCGTGACATGGCAACCAGCCAGCCACACAGCTCCAGTCTCCCGTGTCATCGTCCCCCAGTTCTCTTCCAACTGCACTGGCCACTCCTCAGCTGCCTTCAGCCGCCCCCTGCTTGACTTCCCACCTGGCAGCGCCCAGCGGGGCTGTGTCCCCGCCCCCGCCACGACCTCCCCTCACCCCGCGGTTTCCAGTGCCAGTCTTGATGAACACTCCCCAAAGCCATGTCCCGACTCCTACTAGTGTCCAGTGCACGCACACCACCTCCCCTCAACAGCCGACCAGCGCTCGCTCGGCATGAACAAGGGCAAAGCTGGATCCGCTCCAATCCCAAACCCCTCCCTGCCAAGCCTTTCCCGGCCCAGTGAGCGACACCCAGAGCTCAGACAGGCACCCCAGAGGTGCCCTCGACTCTCTGCTCCACCCCACATTCGATCCACTGGGAACTTGTGTCTTCCCCCGCATCCCCACCCTGCCACCACACTGCCTGGGCCCTCCCTCCTGGCTTTGTAACCACCACCAGACGGGCCAGCTGCCTTCCATCCTGCCTCAAACAAGCAGAGTCAGACCTCTGACGGCCCTCTGAGCTGTGCCTGTTTCCTCCTGACCTCACTGCCTGCTCCTGCCACACTGGCCTCCTTGCTGGGCCCCTACTCAGGGCCTTTGCACGGCTCGCCCTTGGGGGGACACTCTCCCTTGGCTCTTGGTAGTGCCTCCTACTCATCATTCCCAGCTGAACGTCCCCTTGTCAGAGGTCTTCCCTGACCAACCTAGCTGAAGGGACCCCTGGGAGTCACCCTCAAACACGTAGCCCTGTTTTACCAGCCTCACAGCAATCAACAGCACGGAACCGGTGACACTGGGCTTACTATCTGCTCAGGGAAGCAAAAACCCGGCCTGTCTTGTTCACGGCTGGACCCACAGTTCCTAGACTGGGAGCTGGAACACCAGAGCCCAGAAGCATGCCCCCTACACAGACAGTAGCAGGGGATGGCGCCGTCTTGAAGTCTTGCAGTCCATCCGCCACCTGCACCCCATGCCCCTGTGGCTGAGCAGTTGGCCCCTGCCCAGCCCCTGCCCACCGTCTGACCCACAGCCCAGGTTATGCATCTGACTCTTCCCATTTCAAAGCGTTTGGTTGGGTAACAGGAACCATCCAACTGCCCACATGGAGAGGAACAAATGGCCTTGAAGTCCTCAGAAAGTTGGAAGCAGTGATGTTGGGAACTCTTCGTAACCTTGGA
This sequence comes from Mirounga leonina, assembly GCF_011800145.1. Taxonomy (NCBI): domain Eukaryota; kingdom Metazoa; phylum Chordata; class Mammalia; order Carnivora; family Phocidae; genus Mirounga; species Mirounga leonina. Next base: position 2,074,331 of record NW_023270825.1, read on the forward strand.
GCCCCGCTGCGCAGCCCATGAGGAACATGCTGGAAACCTAGGTGCATGTGGGCTGGGCTGCTCTTGGCTGGGCTGTATGCTTCAATCTCCATCCCAGGCGGCCCCAGCACCCGTGTGTATGCATGTGCGTGTCTAAGAGCCAGGACCGACCTCAGGCCTTGGACTCAGTGACAGTGGTGCTGGCCAAGGGTGAGCTTGAGGCAGTCTCCCCACCTACAATGAGCACCTCAGAGCAGCCCTGGCCTCCCTCCAGGAAGGGGCAACTCTCAGCCCCGTCAGCAAAAAGGTAGGGAACGGCAGTCAGCGCCTAGGCCAGAGCCGAGTGGCACTCTGGCCCTGCCCCACCAAGGCAGGCAGGACTCTCACTGAACACCAGCTCCCCAGGAGGGAATCGCTGGTCCCGCACCATCAACTCTCGACCAGATCTGCTGCTTCTCACTCCCTGTGGTCAGCTCCCCAGAAACCTCCCGGCAAAAGAGAGGCTGAGCAACCACGCCGCCTGTCCTCTGGGAGGGCAGGCTGGAGGCTGTCTGGATGTTGGGTCTGATCTCCACCTTCAGGTCAACTTTTCAGAATTAGAACTGAGGTAGCCCAAAGAACTCACCGGATTCACAGACCACAGAACCAGGCCGAAGCTCCAGCATCATGGTGAGCAGAGCAATGTCGGTGGAGTAGAGAATCTGGGTGCGGTGTGGCAGGTTCAGTGTCCAGAGCTCAGGCGTGGGGTGCAGCACGTACACCCAGCCCCCTCGGCCACAGGTCACCTTGGAGCCGAAGGGGCGGCCGATGAGGTCTACTGAGTGCCGCAGGACACCATGCCGGGTCTGGGTCTGTGCCCCACGCTGCACACGCACTGCTACCATCGCACCATGGCCCAGTGACAGGATGGCCGTATCACCCTCCTTGATCAGCTCCTCATACGCCACGAAGCTCATGGTGTTGCTGTCTGGCAGGTGCCTGGGACCTGGGAGGAAGCGCGCCAGCATGAGCGTGTAAAGGTGCCAGGAGGGTGCACCTGGAATCTGGGTAGAGGGCTGAGAGGCCCAGCACCCACGCGGTGTCCCTGGCTGCACCCTGGCCTGACATGTTAAGCCCTCCTTGGTCTGGGTCCTAAGACACAAGTCACCAGCCCAAATCACAGAAGCGGGGCCAGGGCAGAGGACGGGCCCAAGATTTCCCACCAAGCCAAGACCAGGAGACCAGGAGACCAGGAGACCGGCTCCCACGCTCCACGTGCGAGATGAGGAGCCGGCGCCGGCGGGGCAGCGGCCGGCGGTCTGTGCTACCGCCTCCATGCCGGGCTCCATTCCGCGGAGTCCCCCCACCCCAGCCTCCCCGCACACGGGCTTCCAGGGCGCCGGGCGGCAACGGGGATGCAGGAGAGGTAAGGGCCCTCCGGAAGGGGTGCGGGCGCGCCCGGCCCGGCGGCCCAGGGCGGGGGCCGCGCGGAGTCTCACCCGCCACGCGCGGCCGGGTCCCACTCCCCGCGCCCCGCACGTGGCGCCGCGACAGCGGCTCCGCACTTCCGGCGCCGGCCTGGCGCCCAGCGATGGCGTCACGCGCCCCGCGGCGCCCCACCCCCCGCGCGGGATGCCGGGACCCGCGGGCAGCCCCCCCCGCTGCGGAGCGCGCCCCGGGGCGGCTTTCGGGCCGCTGCTGCCTGCCCGCTTACACAAGCTCGTGCAAAGGACAAACGAGGAGTTCCCGCGGCCCCTCGGCCGGCTGCTGTGGGCGGGGACGGGGGCTGGGCACCGTAACGCACCCTTCTCGACAGCCCCGGAGCTCTGTGCCCGGGCCCTCCGAGGACGCTTTGCCTCGGACATGCTGTCACCGCAAACCACTCCGGGACCATCGCAGACTGGGCCCCAGGGTGAATTCCAGAAAGTGAAATTGCAGATCGGAGGGTTGTCCCAGAAGTCTCTGGCCGGAAGGGCTGCCCAAGTGGCCTTAGGCCAGGCCCTGCCTCCCATGCGGGGCACATTCTCCACTTCGGGGGGAGGTTAGGGGTGGTGAGATGCAGGAACTGGGCTCCCGTTGGGGTCGGTGAGGGCCAGGTGAGCAGCCTGAGCAGGGGACTGGGGGAAGGGCAGCGGGAAGACAAGGGCAAAAAAGGGAAGCGGCAGCCCTGTTTCCGTCTCAGCAGGGCTGACTCAGAGCCAGTTCCTCCGTACAGGGTGTGTGTGGGGGAGGGAAGGACAACAGGGGATATGGAATGCCTTCCTCCGTCACCCAGCTCCCAGCAACCAGGGCTTGTCGTGTTAGCCCTGGGGACCCGAAAGGGGATAGGGACTCTCCAGCCCACCCCTGCTACCCAGGAGCTAACTCTGGGCCCTAAACCAGCGCCAGCTAGCAATGACCCTGGGCCACACCCCAGGCCCAGATTGCTCCAGCCTGGCAAAATGGGAGTGGCCAGGCCCCTGCAGAGCCAGCCGCCCTTGGGGCACTCTGAGCTCTCTCTCTTCTGGGGCCAGGACTGCCACAGTATCTGTGGCCCTTGCCATGGGCCCCTCAGAGTCCATGGTAGAAACCAGTGCCTGGCCTCAGCTCCACCACCCCTACCCCGCCCCTACCATGCCTCTGTCCTGGCTGGGCCTGGGTTTGGGAACCTCCCTGGGGGGTAAAAAGGTAAGGGGACTTAGGTGGCCTGCCATTCCCTGTGGGTTCATGTTCCTCTGGGGCCAGCACTCTGGCCACCAGCTGCCTGTGTGGCTCATCATAGCCTCGCTGCCTCTTGCTCTCAACATTGACACAAGCCAGCCCCATCTATGGCTTGCCAGCCTCTGTTCCAGGTGATCTGCTTCACTCCTTTGGTGATGCACCTGACTGAATCACCCCCTAATTGCTCCCCTGGGAGATTTCAACTTTCCACTTCTGGGGGTTCCTCTTCCCCAGCCTCTCAGCTGCAGTATGGAGCTGGGGTTGGGCGCCTACTAAGAGCCTAAATTAGGACTTGGTGACTCCGCAGTGGTTTCCTGTGGTCCCAACTTCCCACTTGCCTCTCTGTTCGTGCCTGGCTGGCCAGCTTCTTCAGTGCCTCCTCCTCCAGGCAGCCTACCCAGATTGCCCATCTGCTCCATCTGAGCCTGCCCCAGCCCTTAGTCTGCGTCCTCAAAGCACCAGCTTCCCCCAACCTCCAGCTGACTACTCAGGTTAGGTGGGCACCTTGCCTCGGGCAGAGTTTGTATATTGGGGCTCTCTTAAAAAGAACTGATTCTATATAAGCCCAGCTAAGTGTCATTGTATTAAACTCTCTCCACAATCCTATGGAGCAGGGGTAGGGGTGGGGGGATCACTTTACAGATGGGAAAACTCAGATTCAGAGAGGTTAGGTAGGGCGCCTGGGTGGCTCAGTTGATTAAGCGACTGCCTTCGGCTCAGGTCATGATCCTGGAGTCCCGGGATCAAGTCCCGCATCGGGCTCCCTGCTCGGTGGGGAGTCTGCTTCTCCCTCTGACCCTCCTCCCTCTCGTGCTCTCTGTCTCTCATTCTCTCTTGCAAATAAATAAAATCTTTAAAAAACAAAAACAAAAACAGGTTAGGTAGTTGCCTAAGGTCGCATAGCCAATGGGGCCAAAGTGGGACTGGGATTTAAAGCCAGTAAATCTGACTTCAGAGAACCAATGGTAGATTTGAATAAAGGTGAGAACAGGCAGGAAAAAGACCCTGGGGAAAAGGGTCAGAGTCACCCTGGGGGAAAGGGAGAAGCTGAAGATGCCCACTGGGGGAGTCTGCACCTGACAGGGATCAGGTGACCCGAGGTCCTCCCCTCTCTGACTAGTCCAGCCTCCTGCCTCATAGTGCTCTGTGACCCCAAAGCAGCTCCCACCCCTCTCCAACCAACTTCCCCTGTGGTTCTTCAGAACCCAGGGACAGGGCACCAGGAGGAAGAATTGCCCACCCTGACTGCCTTCTTTTTAAAAAGATTTTATTTTGGGGCGCCTGAATGGCTCAGTTGGTTAAGCGACTGCCTTCGGCTCAGGTCATGATCCTGGAGTCCTGGGATCGAGTCCCACATCGGGCTCCCTGCTCGGCGGGGAGCCTGCTGCTCCCTCTGACCCTCCCCCCTCTCATGTGCTCTCTCTCTCTCTCTCATTCTCTCTCTCTCAAATAAATAAATAAAATCTTTAAAAAAAAGATTTTATTTTTATTTATTTATTTTTTTAAGATTTTATTTATTTATTTGAGAGAGAGAGAATGAGAGAGAGCACATGAGACGGGGGAGGGTCAGAGGGAGAAGCAGACTCCCTGCTGAGCAGGGAGCCCGATGCGGGACTCGATCCCGGGACTCCAGGATCATGACCTGAGCTGAAGGCAGTCGCCCAACCAACTGAGCCACACAGGCGCCCCAAAAGATTTTATTTTTAAATAATCTCTACACACAACATGCAGCTCAAACTCATAACCCCAAGATCAAGAGTTGCATGCTCTATCCACTGAGCCAACCAGGCACCCCATACCCTGACTGCCTTCTGAGGACAGACTCTGGGAATGACCTCTGGTCCCCTGCTTGGCCGTCCCACCTGGCCTACCTCTGCAAGCCCAAAGCTGCAGCCCCACTGGGCAGGCTCAGTTCGATGGATGAAAAGCTGGGGACTCCATTGAAGCTCCCCTCCCCCTCCAGGGCCAGCTGGTTAATGTGCAACCAGGTGTGCTTTCTGAGGAACCTGGACCGTAAACTGGTTGGGTGATGTCACCCAGCTTCTTGCCCAGACGCTGCCAAACCGGCTCATTGGGCCCTGGGGGAAATGGAGGGTCCACAGGCAAGGGCTAGGTCACTGGGGCAATGTTATTCTAACTGTGGTGGAGGCTGGCACCATCCAGGCCTCCCCACCCCTTGCTCCTCTGCTCTGGGATCACCCAGGCTCCCAAGCAGTCCCTGCCTGGTAGGGGACCGCCCGGACATTTGGGTCTAAAGGCCTTGAAGATCTCCTCTCCTTCCCCCATCACAATGCTGTTGACCATCCATGCTGTCAATCTAGTCCAGCCTAGGCTTGGCCTGCCCCAGGGGTCCCCAAGATGGGCTCCAGGTTAAGTTCGCCCACAGCCAAGCACTCCCGGACCACTGAGGGTTTGCTGGACCTCTGACCTGTCTCTTCTGTCACCCACCTTCTGATCGTCCTTTGCTTCTCTGCAAAATGGATAAAACACCCATGTCAGAATGCTGAGGATTGCTGGAGCCTCCGGCAGGAGTTATCACCCAGGCCTGACCTTTAGCAAGGACCTCCCCTCTCCAGTGTGGGCTATGCTTGAGGAAGGAGAGGGCAGCAGGACCTACCCTCCTTCCACCCAGCAGGTCAGGCCCTTAGTGGCCTGAGGGTGGAGGGGGGTTCTTCTGGGAAGCTGCAGAGGCTGAAGACAAAGGGGAAGCCCTGAGTGCCCCTCTCCCCATGTCTGAAAGCCAAGTTGGCCTCCAGATTTCCAGAAACAGAAACTTGAGCCCATCAGGCTTTTGGAGGTGGGGAGGTGAAGAGGGCAACTGTGGATTATTTCTAAAATTGGAGGAAGGGGCTGCAGGGAGCACAGTGTGCAGAAATTCCAGGCTTAAGGGACACCTGCTATCTGGGCAGCCCAGGGCCATTTGCCTTTTTGCTTTGGTTTGTTTTATGTGCTTAAGAAAATGCCAACTGAGAACAAGTCAAAGCATGCTCAGGTGAGCGAGAGAAGAGGCAGGAGTCTCATGTGTGGTAAGCACAGGGACTGCCTATCGAGACTCCGCACCCTTTGATGTGCATGAAGGCAGAGGTGAAGGGACTTGCTCCTCCTTTGGGTCTTTGCTCCAGTGCCCATTCCCCAGAGGCACCAAAGACACTGGAATTCCTCGCGCTGCCTCTGCCCTGCCCCCACCCCAGCGGCACCCATCTTCTCCCAGATCCTGACAGTATTTCCTTCTGGTTCCCGTGGCTGCTTGCTCATGGCCAGCCTTCCAGCAGCAGCGTGATGTTCACCTTGCTGCCTGCAGTGCTCACTGTGCATTCCTGGAGGGATTCTGTGAAACATACACAGAGCTAAGGGCTTCTCCTTTCTTGCTTTATTCACAGAACAATGAATGCATGGTGGACATTGACACATAAGCTCCAATTCACTTCTTTTTTCTTCTCTTTTTTTTTTATTTAAGATTTTATTTACTGGGGCGCCTGAGTGGCTCAGTTGGTTAAGTGTCTGCCTTCAGCTCAGGTTATGATCTCAGAGTCCTGGGATCGAGTCCCACATTAGGCTTCCTGCTCAGTGGGGAGTCTGCTTCTCTCTCTCTCCCTCTGCCCCCCCTCCCCACCATTCGTTCTCTTTCTCTCTTAAATAAATAAATTAAAAAAAAATAAAGATTTAATTTATTTATTTAGAGAGACAGCGTGAGTGGGGGAAGGGCAGAGGGAGAGGGAGAGAGAATCTCAAGCAGACTCCATGCTGTGTGCACGGAGCCTGTCTCGTCTTGGTGCTTTATCACAAGACCCTCAGATCATGACCTGAGCTGAAATCAAGAGTCAGAGGCTTGGGTGCCTGGGTGGCTCAGTTGGTTAAGCGACTGCCTTCGGCTCAGGTCATGATCCTGGAGTCCCGGGATCGAGCCCCACATCGGGCTCCCGGCTCGGCGGGGAGCCTGCTTCTCCCTCTGACCCTATCCCCTCTCATGCTGTTTCTCTCTCTCTCTCAAATAAATAAATAAATAAAATCTTAAAAAAAAAATAAAGAGTCAGAGGCTTAACCGACTGAGCCACCCAGGCGCCCCTTTCTCTTCATCTGACTGCATGAAGGAATTAACACTACTCCAAGCTAAAAGCAGACCTCCATGGTTACATTAGGTAAGCGGTGAGGTTTTTAAACTTATGACAGGGAACAGAAGGGAAATTCTACTCATTGCAAGGAAATCCTCACTTAAGCTTCAGTGAATCAAAAGCACTTAAAACCCATGAAACTGGGCGCCTGGCTGGCTCCATCAGTGGAGCATGAGACTCTTGATCTCGGGGTTGTGAGTTTGAGTCCCACATTTCAGGCTGAGATTACTTAAAGAACGATTAACAACAACAACCACAACCATGCAAATTCAGCTAGTTCTCCTTAGTCAGTCCAGTCTCTATGAGGAACTGGCGTATGGTCGTGCACTGGTCACCCTGCAGCTGAATTACTTCTCCATATTCTGAATGCTCATTACATCACTATTGTAGGCAAGTTTCCTCTTAAACACCTTCATTAGTTTCTTTTTATTGTAATCATCAGTGACTTGGAAGTAGTAAGGGTTTTCCTGCCATTTCTCTGTTGAATTCTCATATGGATATGATCCTCAGTGCCAGCAGGGAGCAGATCATCACTCTTATTTGCATTAGCAAGGGGTTCAGAAGCGTGGAGGTTCTGGATAGCAGACATAGGATAGGATCCCCCTTTCCTTGGTGGAAATGGCCTGCCGAAGGCCCCGTGGGAGAAGGCAGGTGGATCTTCAAGAGGTGAGGGGGGTAAGGGGGAGGCTGCTGAGTCCTTGCTGGTGGCTCAGTGACTAGGGGTCTCACTCCTTTTTTAAAATAGCTGTGTAATACTTCACGCTGGGGACATGCCTCCCTACCTCGGGCCAATCCCCAAGTGATGGGCATCGAGTTCTATCCAGGTTCATTTGTATGTTTTTCCCACCACACATCTCTATCTGCAAAGAGAAATGAGACTGTCCTTTGTACAGGCTGGATTCCTAGAAGGTGGATTGCTGGGTCATGGAGTACAAGCATTTTTAATTTTAATAGATACTGCCAAATTACCTTCCAAAAAGGATGTAGCAGTTCGCAGTTTCAGGCAGTGTGTGAATGCCTGTTTCTCCACATTCCAACCCGTAGCCAACACTGGCTGGTGTCAATCTTTCACATTTTTGCCATCTGGGTGTACTGGGGGCAGTGGAAGGAAGGTATAGTCCTTGTTGTTTTAATTTGGATGATTCTGATTTTTAGTGAGGTGGGTTTTTTTTTGTTTTTTTGTTTTTTTTTTAAATCTCACACATGCTTATTGTTTGTTAGTGTTTCTTCCCATCTTTACTGAAAGTCTCTGGGGACTGCCTTTGGGGGTGGGGTGGTGAGATGAACCTGTCCCGGGTGGAAAGGGTATAAGGCTGGGGTCTGGAGACTCTGAGACTGTGCACTCCCCAGCGGTCTCCCAGGGCCACATTGTTCTCTCATCTACCAGGAAGGTCTGGGCCCTGGGGTCTCTGGCTCGGGTCCCCCAGAGTCGGGGGACTTGCCCAAGGTCAAAGCACCGCGGGTGCCGCCCCGCTGGACCGTAGCCAGTCTGCGCCTCCCGCGCGCCTTCGCTCTGCACCAAGATCGCTCGGGAGATGCCCGCGGGCACCTTGAGGAAGGTCAGCGGCTCCTGGCCAGCTCGGACCAGGCAGGGGTGGGGTTGGGGAGGGGTTAGTACCTGCTGCGGGAGCCCGGGACGTTCACGCCTGGACCCTCGTCGCGACCGCCGCGGGGACCGGCGGGACCAGGGAAGGCCAGAGCCCGGCTGCAGATGAGCCTGAGAGTCTTCAAGTGCCCAGCGGCTCTCCTGCCTCAGTTTCCCGCCCAGAAGCAGCGTGGGAGGGAACTTCGAGGACGTCCAAGGGCCTGAGGGTTCGGCTGCGGGGTCCTGGGCAGGCGCCGGGCGCGGTAGGCGGGCTGCGCGGGGTCCCGGCGAGGGGACAGCAGAGGTGGGCGGCCTTGGGGGGGGGGTTTGTCAGGGGCTGCGGGTGGCGGACAAAGCGGCGGCACCACCCCGCAGCGCGGGCCAATGGAATGAATGGGCTATAAATACTGGCCAATGGGCGGCCCGCGTCGCGCCCCTTAAGAGCCGCGGGAGCGCGGAGCCGCCGCTGTTTGCCTGCGCCGCGCCCGGAGCTGCCGACGGACCGAGTGCCCCTGCCCCGCCCGGCCACCCGGTGAGTGGGCCGGAGGGCCGGCAGCGGCCGCCTCGGCGCTGGGGCGGGGGCGCTGCGCACGAAGGGGCTTGTGGGCCGCAGAGTCACGCACGCCGGGGTCCGCCGCCTGGAGCGCGCGCCGGCTGGGCCCGGGGTCCTGGGCGGTGCGGGAGCGCCCCGCGCGCGCTGCGGACCCCGCTGACCTTGGCCGCGTCCCAGGGTGACCAGGAGCCGGGGCAGCGAGGCCCTGGGTGGCCTGCACGTCCCTGGGGGGCCCGGTGAGCCGGGCCTTCCCTGACCCCCGAATCTCCCCGCAGCCTGCCGCCCGCCGCCGCCATGCCCTTCTCCAACAGCCACAACACGGTGAAGCTGCGCTTCCCGGCCGAGGACGAGTTCCCCGACCTCAGCGGCCACAACAACCACATGGCCAAGGTGCTGACCCCCGAGCTGTACGCGGAGCTGCGCGCCAAGAGCACGCCAAGCGGCTTCACGCTGGACGACGTCATCCAGACCGGCGTCGACAACCCCGGTACGCGCACCCTGGTCCTGGGGTCTGGGTGCGGGTTCCCGGCGCCTCCCCCAGAACCCCGCTCAGGCCAGGGTTCCGGCGCCCCCTTCCCGGGCGGAGCCGCAGAGTCCTGAGGGGCTCGCTTAGGCCTGCCAGTGACGTCACTGCCCCCATTCCGCGTCCCCCCAGGCCACCCCTACATCATGACCGTGGGCTGCGTGGCAGGCGACGAGGAGTCGTATGACGTGTTCAAGGAGCTCTTTGACCCCATCATCGAGGACCGGCACGGCGGCTACAAGCCCAGCGACGAGCACAAGACCGACCTCAACCCAGACAACTTGCAGGTGCGGGGCGGCCCCGGGTGGCGGGGCGGGCTGGGGAGGGGTCTCTCGGCGCTCACCCCCGCTCCGCCCCCAGGGCGGCGACGATCTGGATTCCAACTACGTGCTGAGCTCGCGGGTGCGCACGGGTCGCAGCATCCGCGGCTTTTGCCTCCCCCCGCACTGCAGCCGTGGGGAGCGCCGCGCCATCGAGAAGCTCGCGGTGGAAGGTAGGGGTCAGGCCGGCCGGTTGCCCCTCCCTCGCCCCTCCTCCCGTCCCCGTCCGGCTTGTTGTTTATCCGTCACCCCGTCACCCGAGCCGCCGCTGCCATGCTCTTATCTGCGCGCCGTGTCCGGTTTCCCGGGGAGGGGACGGACGGAGGCCCAGCCCCGTGCCTACGGCGGCCTGGGGCCCAGCGAGGGCCGCTGTCCCGGCCCGCCGACAAAGCTGGGCGGGCGTGGGGGCAGGGGCTCCTGTGTATCCCGCTGAGCGTGCCCCTCTGCAGCTCTGTCGAGCCTGGACGGCGACCTGGCCGGCCGCTACTACGCTCTCAAGAGCATGACGGAGGCCGAGCAGCAGCAGCTCATCGACGACCACTTCCTCTTCGATAAGCCCGTGTCGCCCTTGCTGCTGGCCTCGGGCATGGCCCGTGACTGGCCGGACGCCCGCGGCATCTGGTGCGTGCCCCCCTCCCCTCCCCCCTCCCTTTGGCCCTCCCCCACGCCGCCGCCGCCGCGGAGGAAGAGGGAGGGGCCGCGTTCCGCGGAGAGGTTTGGTTCCTCCAGGGCCTCCTCGCAGGGGACCTTGACCGTGCAGGTACGTGAAAGGGCCTCAGCGGGTGGAGGCCCAGGCCTCCTGAGATCTTAGAAGTGGGCGACGGGTGTCGTTGGCTTCTCTCCTCCACCCTCCTCTTGGGAGCTGGAGCTCCTTGTTTTCTTTCTCGTCCCCTTCCCTGCGGGGGCTCTGCCAGGTGCTGCGTGACGCAGACACTTCGGAGTGGGGGTTGGGGGTGGGGGGAGGCTTACAGCCTCCTGCGTCCACTGTCTGCGTAGGGCGGCTTCAGCGCCCAGATACAGCGCTTCCCCCTGCCCCTTGCCTCCTAGGTGGGGCCCTCGCCCCCTCCCCCACACCTCAGCCACACAGCACATGACTGGCAGGATGGGGCACAGCTCGGGTCTTTTTGTACCCTGAGGTGTCCTGGCCTCCCTGCCTACCCCGAGTGTGGACGGGCTGGGGTCCTGGCCGCAGCTCCAGCTTCTGGGTACAGCTGGATTGAGCACCTCAGGGACCTGGAAAGTTCCTGGGGTTTGGGACCCCCCCCCCCAGACCTTTTTTCTGATGTGTCCTGAGACCATAGTTTGAGGAGGAGGCTTGACTGTGCCCCTCCCCCAGGCACAATGACAATAAGACCTTCCTGGTGTGGATCAACGAGGAAGACCACCTGCGGGTCATCTCCATGCAGAAAGGGGGCAACATGAAGGAGGTGTTCACTCGCTTCTGCAATGGCCTCACCCAGGTCAGGCCCGACCACCTCCAAGCTGGGCTGGCACAAGTGGGATTTGGTGCTGGGGGTGGGGGGAGGTGCAAGGCCAAGCTCCAGAGCTCAGGCAGGGATGTGGGTGTCCCCATTAGTCCCCCTGGGTCCAAGGGTCCCAGCCAGTCCCTTGGGGGTGGGGGTGGGGGGAGGCTCTCAGCCAGGCCTCACCTCTCCCACCTTTTCTACCTCCAGATTGAAACACTCTTCAAGTCTAAGAATTACGAATTCATGTGGAACCCTCACCTGGGTTACATCCTCACCTGCCCGTCCAATCTGGGCACAGGCCTGCGGGCTGGTGTGCACATCAAGCTGCCCCACCTGGGCAAGCATGAGAAGTTCCCGGAGGTGCTCAAGCGGCTGCGGCTTCAGAAACGAGGCACAGGTGAGTGGGGCAGGGGTTGTAGGCAGTCTTCTCTCTGGGGCAGCCCCCCACCCCAGTCCCGCTGACCTGGTTGTCTCCCCAGGTGGTGTGGACACAGCTGCTGTGGGTGGCGTCTTCGATGTCTCCAACGCAGACCGCCTGGGCTTCTCGGAGGTGGAGCTGGTACAGATGGTGGTGGATGGTGTGAAGCTGCTCATTGAGATGGAGCAGCGGCTGGAGCAAGGCCAGGCCATTGATGACCTGGTGCCTGCCCAGAAGTGAGGCCCCAGCCTGCACCTGCCACCACCACCAGCCCCGCTGCTTCCTAACTTATTGCCCGGGCAGTGCCCGCCATGCACCCCTGATGTTCGCCACTTGGCGGCTGAGCCCTTAGCCTCGCTGTAGAGACTTCTGTCGCCCTTGGTAGAGTTTATTTTTGTGATGGCTAAGATGTTGCTGATGCTGAAATAAACTAGGGTTTCGGCCTGCCACGAGTCTCCCGAGTAGTGTGTCCCCTTCCCTTGGCAGCTCTGGGTGCCCAGAAGCCAGGCTATGGAGGCCTCAAATCCTAGGTCAACCCTTTCTGTAAGAAGGAACAGTAGTCAGGAGGCAGTCACCCTGCTGTGCCCATCCAGTCCCATTCCATGAACTCCTCCCTTGCCATCCTGTCTACTTGGCTTCCTTGCAGGCCTGGGATGGGCTGGTGCGGAGGGACAGGGAGGAGCTCTAGGGTGGCAGAGCTCCACCCTGAGCATCTAGGGACATTTGGGCCTGGGGGGTGGAGCCTGGCACTCTGCTCAGCCCCATCCTGCAGTGTGGGGGAGGTGTGGATGCTGGGTTGGGGGGGGGGGAGGGAGGCGGTTGGAGGGTGGGCAGGAACCCAAAAAGAAAATGCCTCCCCATCCTGCCCGCCCCAGTCCAGTTTCTCCTCTGGTGAGGGTTTCTGCCACCCTCCTGCCCCTTCCAGCACCTACAGTCTCCTAAATCTCTCCCCTCAGCTTCCCTTCCTCCTAGCCTCGGGCAGACCAACTGGGCCTAGCCCTTCAGTTCCTCACAGAAAGCCCTGGGGCCCCTGTGGGGCCCCTGTGGAGCCATGGTGGGTTCCCACCACAGGGGCCCTGGGCAGGAGTGGGGGTAGGGGCTGCTCAGGGTGGGGGCTCCTTGGTCTCTGTTTCCCAGGCACTCCACAGCTGTCACTGTCCCCGACTGATCTCACTGTGGGGGGATGGGCCAGGGCTTGGGGAGTAGAGGTGGACAGGGTAAGCCAGCCCCTAGCAGGGCTTGTCCTCCCGCTCCGCAGTTCTGTGGACAGTCTCTGCTGCCACCTGCTGGCCAGGCCCACCTCAGCCCTCCCACTCCCCCCCCCACCCCCCCCAGCCCATCAGACCACAATATGGAGGGAACACGCTTTTCTTCATTCCCCGTCTTGGATGGACTCCACCAGTCAGCAGCACTAAGAGCATCTATTCCTGCACCCCGGCCAGGGCCCCGCTAGGACACGCCCCTATGGCAGGGCTTCTCAGCTGTACCCACTCACACCGGGCAGGTGACTTGGGTGGTGGGGGCTTCCCTGGGGACTGCATCCCAGCCTCCAACCTCTAGATGCCAGCCCTGTTACCCACCCCACCTTGTGACAATGGAAAATATCTGCAGACATGGCCAATTGTCCTCTGAGGGCCAAAATCTCTTGCCTCCTTGAATAGGAATTAATTTTTTAAAAGTAAGCTCTGCACCCAATGTGGGGCTCAAACTCACGACCCCAAGATCAAGAGTCACACGCTCTACCAACTGAGCCAGCCAGGCACCCCCCCGCCCATGCTCCAACTGGCCTCTTTGAGAACCACTGCCCTACAGAAATAATTAAGAGGTACAATTACTCAGAATGGGGAAGAGCTGGTCAAGACTGCCAACAATAAAGGGCTGCTTAAAACTCCAGGCCACCTCCCTCCACAAGGCACCATGTGGGCATCCCAACAGCTTGAAGAACTCGGCGAGACGGAGGCATGCTTAAAAAACCTGAAGTGTAAAAGCAGGTTATAAAACAGCTTGTACTCTGGATTCTGGAGCATGTATGGAAAAATCCTGAACAGTAGTTAACTGTGGGTGGTGGGGTAACAGGTGATTTCCTTCTTATACTTTTGTTTCCCAGATTTTCTACAGCGAACATGGATTACATAATTATATAAGTTGAAACAAATTCTTTTTTTAAGTGGTGTTTAAAAAGATGCTCTCATGTGTCACAGTTCGTGGGAGACCACGAAGGCAGGACTTCACTGCACCGCCCCTCATTTGCTCTGCACAAACCGATCACCGCCCCTGGGGGTGGAAACAGAGACTCCGAGGTGCGGGAGGACTGGGGTCACCAGTTTGAGACCACCCGTTCCAAGTCCTGGGCTCTTTTTGCTGCTCTTCGACTTTTCAGAACACCCTAGACCTCCAATGTGCAGCTCCTGCTGCTCGGAACGCTGGCTGCAGAGGCAGCAGCTGCTGGGAAGGCGCCTCATTCTGCACTTCTATTTGGAGCTGCCTGGTGCCCACACCAAAGCCTCCCAAAGCACCCTGGGGCTGCATCCCGCACTCAGCGCAGACTCTGAGTTCCCTTTTCCACAGGTAACCAAGGGGAGCAATGTTTGATTGGCAAGAGTCCATCTTTCCATGGAGCAGGGGCAGCGTGTCAGTTTGGAGAACTAGGAATTTTACATGTGAGTTGGACAACACAAATCTTGGTTCCTATGTGTGGCTACAGACTTTCTGCAGGGATCCATGCAGTCTGGACTCTTTGTCCCTTTCTCCCCAAACCTGTGTTTGTAGAACTCGTTCTGCTTTACTGAAGTCTTTCAGAGAAGCAAAGATGATGTTCTTGGTTTCAGAAGTAGGACTTTCACACCCTTCTCAGAGTTGGGGGCTTGTCAAAATTTAAGGCTCAACTTAAACAATTAACTTCAAGACCCAGGAAAGCTAAAAGTACTCCTAGCTCCTCCCATTTCTGATGAATCTGTGTGGAGCCAGCTGCTTGTCTCCTAGCAGCCACCCTCCCCTTCTGCGTTCCTAACAAAACCCTGGTTTGGGCCTGGCATGCAGCTGTCGCCACGGGGATAAGCACGCTCCAGGAGCCGTCCTGGGCCGTGAGGCCGGGGCCAGCTAAGGCCAGCAAACGGAACACCTGCACATGTGCAGGGCACACCCCTGGAGCACACAGGTGTGCTGGCTGGCACCACTCCTGCTGCGGTGAGGGGGGCTGGGGCCGGGGTGCCGCTCTGCCTCTCACGGACCCAACTGCAAGGCTCGCTGGTCTGGCAGGGCTTCCGGGTCAATCTGTCCAAGAATTTAGTTACTAAATCCAGTAGCTCCAGAAACATAGCTTGGCTTTGCCCACCCCCCCCCCATGCCAACGTGCACTCAGAATGGCAACATGGGAGACCGGAGACACGCAGGGGAGGCACCAACACCTGCAGGCCTGCCTTCATCTGCCACTTTCGGTCTGTTTCCTGCTTTCCACATTTGGTCCAGCCTACTGGAAGCCCAAGGTCCACCTATGCCCAAATTCCAGGGAAGACCTCCACACCTGTCCTAGCCCTCCTTTTGGGAAGGACCTCAGTCCTCACATGTCATTGTCCTTGGGCTTTATCCCTTTGTCACTCCCCCATCATATACTGCTTCACCATGAATCTTCTCTCTCAGAACACTGACTACGGGGTCAGGCTTTGGGTCTTGCCCCATCCCACCCCACCCCACCCCAAGTAGGCTGCTCCCATTACTGGTAAAAGTGGCTTGTGTTAACACATTCCCCGGTGTTATTCCAGAAATATGTGACTTAACAACAAAAGACAACATCTATTAAATTTTCACTGAAGTGAAAAGTCTAGTTTTGTCAATACTTTTGACCCATCAACTGCCCAACACATTCAGAAGCACTTCAAATGCATTACACTTTCAAGAAGAAATGATGAAGGTGGTACACATTTAACCACACTTGAAACCTCTGACTTTGTGCTTGACAGGATCCATCTGCACTGCTACAGCGAAAAATCAGAGCTATAGTGCTTATCTTAGAGAGGAAATGCTCTGAGCAGAGGGAAGGCCAGAGATCGTGCCTCCTCTTCCTCATTCTTCCCTGAGACCAGAAAGGAGGGCCAAGGTGCTTACTGCTTTCCTCTATTCTCCTAGCCTGAAGAACATAGGAGAACAGCACCTGGCTTTTCCAGCCCAGTTCCAGTGTCCCGGTCCCACTTATTAATGATGTGATACTAGGAAATGCAACCCGACAAAATGTGCCCTGCGCATTTAGTGATGTTGGGACAAGAAGACACATGGCAGCGCCTTTCTGGGTAGCAGAACCCCTACCCACTACAGACAGGCTGGGCTGCTGTTTGATGAGCTGCAAGACAGGCCCAACAGGATTCTCCAGAGTTCAGAGAAGGTGGGGAGCGGACCCAGCGACCCAGGGCACTGGGGCTGAGAGAGTGGGAACTGCAAAGATTAGAGGCAGCAGGTGACAAATGAGCTGGGTGCTGGAGAGCGAGCAGCTGGCCAGAGGACACGGGCAGAGAAGGGACCAGCCTGAGCAGCGCCCCGGGATGCACACAGCAACTCCTGGTGTCACATCGGGAATGGCTCTCAGGGGCACCATCTACCAAAGGGTTTTGGGTGCCATATTAATGAACATGACAGCATATGTTCCTATTTCCCAGCTTATTTCCATGCAAAACATGTCTGATTTGAGAATGTATTCACACCTACCCACGCCTGCTGGCAGCTCCCTTTTGAGAGCAAGGGAGAGGCAAGAGGCAAGTCAGTGCAGAGCTCACTCCGGAAGAAGCTGGCATGCCGGGTGCCCCACACTGGCCGGGATGCTTCCTCTCCAGTCCCTGGGACCTGGCTTCCTTAGTGCAGCAGGGTCTATTTTTGTCTGGCAACAGAACTCTACCCAAAGCCTGCCACGTCACTTCCTGAGAAAGTCCTGGACCGAAGTCCTCTTAAGAGAACAGAGGTACATTGTCTGAGACATATTTTATTGGGATGGTGACAAGACAGAGCCTGTCCAGCAGGGCGATGGCACTGTCACTGCCCCTACACATGCTGAGTCTGAAGTAGGATGAGCTTTCCATGCCTGCCTTTGTACACACCACCAAGTCCCCTTCCACTGAGCAGACTGGGGGTGCTTCAGGCTTGCCCCTGTAACCTCTACCCCCTCCCCACTCCGACTGGGCTTCTCTCGTGTAGCACTGGCCGTACCAGATTTCCAGACCATGTCTGTGCACCTCTCCCTGTGAGCGCGAGCTTTTAGCGGACTTAGGTTTTACCGCAGTTCTTTTTGGATCCCCAGAGCTCAGCACAGGGCCCTCCAGAGTAGCTGTCCCACTCTAACCCCCCAAAAATGCATGTTGATGAACAAACCACCACGGAAAAATCTTCACTTCTTGTCCTGAAACACCTGAAAAGGACTGGGGCAGTTTAACTTAGGGAAGCAAAACTCAGGAAGGAAACACAATTTTTATCTTCAAATACTTGAGCCCCTCCCTGACTAATGAAAGCTCCCAGGAGTACGGGGCCACCAGGGCTGGGCAAGAAACTGCCCGGGCATCAGGAAAATCCAGCACCAGACAGACTCTCTGCCAGCCCCCCGGGGTGTGCACATGTAAGTGTGCACACCCTGGCACTGAAGGGGCCCAGCAGAAGCTGGACAAGTTCCTGATGAGCAACTGCACATTCCCCTCCTGCTTGAGGGATGCGTTCTAGAGTTCTGGCTTAAAATAACACATAAGAGGTGGGTTCAGTGAGTGGGAGGTAGAGAGCAGGAAATTGCAAAAGGCATGGGCTGGGGGAAGGGCTGCAGGATGATCAGCTGTCCCTGCTCTCAGTGATGCACCCCAGGAAGGCACCTATTTTTCAACCCACTTGGTGAGAAGATATCTCACCACGGCCACAAACCACTGCAATGAATATCTAGGGAGCTGGAAAAAGACGTGAGAACCTCTGAATTTGTAACCAATCAGCCTCACCACAGAAACAGCAAGATAAATCAACAAAGCCAACAGCAGCCGAAGTGCCTCCTGCAGCCCCAGTGTCCCCAGCCTTCCTGGAGAGACCTGGGTCATCTCAGCAAGCTGAGCTCTAGTCTCGCCCCAAGGTGACCCCCAAGGAGCAGCCTCCCTATCTCAGGCAGGAGGCACGCAAGCTTTGCAAGCCTGGACTCCTGCTCAGCAGGCCTCACCTCCGGCTTGGTGCCTGTGACCAAGCACCAGGAACTGAGGGCTACTGTTAATACCCCAAAGACTCTCTGACCTCCAGCTCACACACCGCTGCCAAGCCTCATGTGGCTGTTCTCTTAATGCACTGAAACCTAAGCACCACACTGCGCGACTCTGTGGTGTGGGATATGGATTAAGGCTCTAAGCCAAGAGCTTTAACCCCCAATTTCACATCGGATGGCAAATGTCATACGATTCAGGACCTAATCCTGGACGCCCACAGCACCCGCCCGAGGACCTGCATGGTCTTGCGCCTGACTCGAATGAATGACACAATATGGACATCGGCTATTGGGACAGCTCAGTGAAGAGAAAAGCACATTCCCAGCCCACCTCTGAGCCTTGTCTGTAAAACAGAAAGGGCTCAGCTCAGATGGCTGCTGGAGACCGAAGAGGATGGACCACAAATCAAAACACAGCTTCCCATGGTGGCGCCTGCCTCATCCTTGGGCTATAGGGGAATCCCGGTAAGAGTTCTGACTGAAGCCACTGAAACTGCCTCGTGCTTTTCAAGTATTTCTCGCCCATACTATGACGACTACTACGACTACTACTATTAGTTCTTACTACTACTACTTCTCCTCCTCCTTCATCATCACCACCACCATCTTCATTATTTTAAATGAATACTTATTTTGTACTAAGTACCTGGAAAAAAAAAAACCACCCTTCCCCTTGGGGCTTGCATTCTAATAAGGGCAGGGAGGGTAGATACAGAGACAAAAAACATTTGTCCATGCTGCTGACTCTTAGCACGACACAAAGTAGGAGGGCACAGCTGGCCAAGCAGGCCGGGAGAGCCGATGTGGTGCGGTGTTATTTTACTTTATTATTTCTAAAAAGTGGGCACCATGCCCAACATGGTGCTTGAACTCATGACCCTGAAATCAAGAGTCACATGTTTTACTGATTCTGAGCCAGCCAGGCGCCCCTGAGCCAGTGGGACTTTAAATGTGATGACAGGGGCACTTGGGCGGCTCAGTCGGTTGAGCGTCTGACTCTTGATTTCAGCTTAGGTCACGATCTCAGGGTCTTTAGATCAAGCCCAGTGTCGGGCTCCGAGCTCGCACTGAGTCTGCTGGAGATTCTCTCTCCCCGCCTCTGCCCCTCCCCTCGCTCCTTCTAAAATAAATCTTTAAAAGTGATGGCAACGGTAGGCCTGTTGGGGGAGAGGTGACCAGCAGTCTGAAGGGAGGATGGGGTGGGGTAGGGCGGGGGTGGGGGGCACCATCTGCCTCCCCTGACTGTGCTCTTCCACCAGACTCATACTCTTCCCTGTCCCCTGGGGACATACGCCAAAACTTGGGGCCAGGAACACAACGGTACTGGCTGGTTTCCTAACATCAGGCTCAGAGACCAGAACTCTACACTTGAGAAATTGGGGGAATTTTCCTTTTTTTTTTTTTTTTTTTTTTAAAGATTTTATTTATTTGACAGAGAGAGATACAGCGAGAGAAGGAACACAAGCAGGGGGAGTGGGAGAGGGAGAAGCAGGCTTCCCGCGGAGTGGGGAGCCCGATGCGGGGCTCGATCCCAGGACCCTGGGACCGTGACCTGAGCCGAAGGCAGATGCTTAACGACTGAGCCACCCTGGTGCCCCTCCTTTTTTTTTTTAAAGTATTTATTTATTTTTATTTATTATTATTTTTTAAGATTATTTACTTATTTGACAGAGAGAGAGATCTCAAGCAGGGGGGAGGGCCAGAGGCAGAAGCAGACTCCCCCTTGAGCAGGGAGCCCAACGCGGGGCTCGATCCCAGGACCCTGAGATCATGACCTGAGCCGAAGGCAGACGCTTAACTGACTGAGCCACCAGGCGCCCCTGGGGGAATTTCCTTAACAAGCCTCTGCTGGGAGGGCAGAGAGCAGTGTTCAAGGACTTCAGTGTCCTGGCTAAGCTGGGCAGGGAGGAAGGACACAGGGTTAGTTTGAATTCTTGTTTAAAAGGGCCTGTACCTGAGTGAGCTGCGTATTTACTAGCAGCTGCCAGGCACCCCGCTCTGCACTTGCCACCTGGTGGACTCTACCAATAGCCCAGAGTGAGATATCATTACTGCCACGCTTTATAGAGGCAACCTGAGGTATGAACCCAGAGCCTGAAAACCAGGCTGCCTTGATCAAGGGCATACACCTCAACTGCTAAGCCACGCTGCCTAATTCAGGTTTAAACAGGGCTCTGACGTCTGAGTGAAGTGAATCCTAAGAGGCCCTGCCCTGCCAAAGCCATCCGACGCCGGCCTTCCCGGCCATCCAGACCCTGCTGTAGTAACCAGTGGGCAGACCTCAGCACCTCCACCACAGCCAGCAGCTCACCTCCCGGCAGAGTACTTTGCTCCTGTGAGTTTACTCAGGCTTCCTTGCTTTGTCCGCTCTGCTATCCTAGCAAGCTGGCTTCCTCCTTGAGTGTCAGAGCCCCCACCCCCTTTCCATTCTTCACGTGCCCAAACCTCCCCATCTAGTCCCTCTGATGGCTTCTCCTTACCATGTGACCGCCCTTCCCTGGGGGAGGAGCCAGGCCCAGATGCCCTGCGTGAGCTCTGACTTCTGAGGAGTACAGTGCTGGTTTGACACTGATCACGCCCAGCTGCCCCGCTGGGATGTCACTACACCAATGGTGAGCACTCTCTCTGAGGGAGCATCACCCCCCGCCTGGGTTCTGGTGTCTCAAAGTGGTAGACTGAAGACCCATTTACAAAGCTGTGAAACTCTGTCCTCCTTGTTGACTGGGAGGATGCCCAGGTTCTACTCTTGGGGACAGTCACATCTAGACTCACCTGTGCAGTGTTAGGGTACCTGCAAGGCCCATCCTTCACTCACCATCGCTCCCTTTGAGAGCAACCATTCCCCCCAGTGTAAAGTGGGCTGCTGAGCTCTTTAAAAGGGTCTTATGGCAAATCAGCAAAAGTAAACCAAAACCCCAAACCCCCCAAATAACAAAAACACCCCAAAGAAAGCCAAGTTTTGAGCAGGCAGACACACCTCTCTGCACCCCTGCGTTCCCCGCTCCGTGGACACTGAGGTCACCATGCGCCACTCACAGAGCAGGAGCTGCCCGGAAAGGGTATTCCAGGGACGGTTTCTACAGCGACAGTAATGTGTTCATAAAGCACACACAGCGAGATCTTTCTTTTAACTATCATCCTTCTCTAGGCTTTTGGAGAAACACACACTGTGAAAACGCTCACAGTTGTGCTTCTCCAAGGCAGTCATGTCCCGTCCCAGCTTTCTGCCTGGGTCTTCACTCTTAGCCACGAAAGGATAGCCCAAGAGCCAGGCGCGTCGTTAAGAAATGCTGTCTCGGGTCCTCCGATTTGCCTGGTCTGGACGGAGTCAACATAATTGGAATACTAACTGTACTTTCAGGAGTAGACAACACTTTTGTTGTCAGGTAAATACGAACAGTAGCACCACCCCCACCACATACCTTAGCTCACCTCTGAGGGACTCCAGAGGAGTGGATGAGGGAAAAATGTGGCCTTGTCATTGCGTCTGAAGTGATTTTCAAGTACTCTAGAACATTCCTTTCCAAAAGTCACTGTATGCAGAATAAAAACACCGTATTATAAAAACATACTATTTTAAGGACGGGCATGGGCCCCTCAGTAATCGATGTGATTTCATGTTTTAGCTGCAGTAAAGCAACACTATCTATGTTGCCACTGAAATCACACCAATGTCAATCAGTGTCAGAGGCTTTGAAATGAGACCGACCCAGACCACTTCCGTGAATCAGTACCCAACTCTCACTGGGTCAGTAGTGCATTAAAGTGCCCACACACTTGTGACAAACCAACACCCAACAACAACACGTGCACAGAGTGGTCATCTCATCAGAGCACGTGGGGAATGAACTCTCAAAGGAGCTTAACCTCCAGTATTCAGTGTGTCCTTGAGAACAAAACTATGGCCAGCTATTAGAGAACGTGTCCGAGGTGTGAAGGTCAGAGGAGCCCCGCTTCCCTTCTGCAAACTTCCACAGGGCAGCTGCTCGGAGGAACCTGTGCACACGGAGCTGTGAGAGAAGCACGTGTGCAAAGGAACTGGGTCTACAGAAGGAACTAAAATGCCTCAGGTGAAAAAAGGAGGGAGACGGGGCCCCTCCCACCTCTATGCCTCCCAGGCCACACCCCTTTTCTGGGAGCTTCTGTCCCATATCCGCATGGGATCCACCCACTGGCCGAGGGGCTGAGGACTCCCGGGGTTCCTCCTGGGTCTCCACATGGTGTCTGAAGGAACCCCCAACTCAGTGCATTCAAAACCGCTCTGCTGCTCGCCCTCCCCGCCAAAGCAAGCTGCCCCATTCCAATGGACAGCAAACCCGTCTTTTCTGCTGTTCAGGCCAAAACTTGTACAGTCTCGGGCTCGCTCATCCACAGGCAACACAAAAGCAAATGCAGTTGACTCTTATTTCAGGACATATCCAGAACTGGCCACGGTCTCACTGGGCCAGCAGCACCTCCTGCCTGATCACTGCTGACAGCCTCTGAACAGCTTTCCTGGCTTCTTCTCCTTGCTCCCTGAGAGGACAAGCCACCGTCCCCATCCCCCGATTTAACATGGCACTGACCAAACCTCGGGTCCCTAGGAATGCCTGACACCGCTCTGCATTTTTTTCTCTTGGCACTGATCATTTTGTTCCTATGACTTTACTTTTTGCTTACTGACTGCCATCCTATTAGAATATAAGCTTCAAGAGATGCTATAGGGATCTTTGTTTTGTTCACTGATGTGTCCCCAATACTTAAAACAGCGTTCTGCCCATGGTATTGAATATTTGACTGTCTGTCCAGACTTTCATACTTTGACCACCAACAAAAAACCCAGAAACCTAAATAGCACACCAATCAATGTGGCAATTTCCCCATGAGACTGAAGTGTCACCCTAAGTGATGAATTCATTACTCCCTCTATATAACCATGTAGGTGGTGGGAAAAAAGCTGTAGGATTGATTCATGTTCTGAATCACAAAAACAACAAGAGAGGAAAATTACATACTTCATGGACAACAGAACCGTCAGGACCTGGTACCTCTGCACACGGGCTCGCGGAGGCTCCTGATTCCCTTCCTCCGCAGGTCGCCAGGAGGGCCGACTTCTCCCTTTTTTGCCTTTGGAGAAAAAAGATGCTGGTAATCACAAAATGCTGGGCTCCACGCTAAGGACAAAGTGGCCCCAGGCCTTCATACACTTACCATTTGCTTTTGTTCAGCTTGGTGGTGGAGGCAAAACATACTTTTAGTCACTGCCTTAATCTGAGTCTTAAATACAGTAGTAGGAGACAATGCAAGATTTTACTGAGAAAAAGTGAATTTTTAATTATCTTGTGAATCTACTTAGAAAAACACAAGCAATGTTCACAACTATAAATTTAAACCTTTTGCACTAAAAAAACACAAAACAACAAACACAAAACCACAGGCATGAACTGTAAACCTGTATTAATTATCAACTAGTCTTAAAGTTAATTCTTAGTAGTAATTCGACATTTTCCTCCTTGGCAATTTTAATGTTTTAGCACCAAATGATCTCCCACAGAGGTACTCGTAACAACTCTGGCTGCCAGTGTAAGGAGATGCTTCCGTATGCAGTACTTCACACGCACAGTCCACGCTCACACCACACAGACAGGAGGCCCATGGCGATGATGTCACACGTTTTCAGGGCAATGGAAATAAGACAGAGGGCACGCATGTCACACATCTTTAATGTAGTGCATTCGTAGAAAAAAGGCCAGCTTCCGCTCCCAGGCGTGCTCTCGTCCTTATATTTTAATATCATGATTTAGAAGATGCAGACGTTATTACCTAAATATTATTCTATACATTTCCATCAGTGTTCAGGAAAACACTTTAAATTGCTACTTAATTTACACCGTAATTACTGGGTTACAGCTTCAGCTCATTGGCAATTTTGGAAGCAATATTTTTGAAAGCTATGGATGTCCCTGATATCCGCTTAAACCGGACCCCGTTCAGAGACAGTCTTGGCAGCTTGCACACCTCCATCTCCCACTGCACGAGGTTCTCTGCGTGCCCGTCACCGTGGACACAGAAGAGTAAGAAGCGCTCTCTCTGCTCATAGTCGCAGTTATTGGCATCCAGCACTTTGCGGATTTCCCGCATCATGTCATTGGGATCCATGGAACTAGTGGTTTTCATGCTCCAGGTAAAGCGGAGGGAGCGAGGTTTTGCTTCTTTGTTTTCATCCTTTTGCTCGGCAGATACGTTGCGACTGAAATGCACAGTGGCAGGTTTATTTTTAATTGCACAGAAAAACCAACCTTTTCTAGTTCAGCTAGTTCATAATCAACATCTTCGCTGTAACAGAATAACTGACCTCCACACTTCTCTTGCATAGGCTCCCATGTGGTGACCTGTTCCTTTACTGAGAAGCATTCCTCTATTACTCACCTCCCCCCCCAAACCATAACCCACACAGGCCAAGGTCTACCTGGCTGAAAAATCTTCACCAGCCATCTATCCTTAATAACATTAAGAAAATAATTTGTTAAACAAAATCCTTGAAGATCAGGTGAAGTAGAGAGCTGAGCACTTCTCCAAGAAGAGCCCAGCTTTCCCCTCTAGGTTGAATGCAGGTGCCAAGGAGCCGGGGGAGACCCCCAAAAGCCCAGCTTAGGGAGGCGGGGTCGGCAGGCCAGCTTCTGGCTCTGACCAGCACGGCTGCTCCTGTGCTACCACTTCTCCTCTCAGGTCAGTTCCTCATAACCTTCACCACAGTGGTTCCTCAGGATAACCAGTGTCTCCACATAGTTCAAAATCACCTTCCTTGTAGGTGGCCCGAGCATACAGCTGGGTGGGGGCGTGGGCCCTTCTCTCCGTTCCCTCCACCCACCTCGATATTTTTCCTGCCATTTTGTTAAACTGTTAATTCCACAGTTAAAAATAACTCTTAGGTGACATTATCTTACTACTGAAGCAGAAAAATGAAATGTTAAGGCTTATTTGTTATTGAGCACTCTAACAACCAGTTTGAACGCAAGCTGTATCGATCCACAGAGTGGAAGGGGTGGTCCCAATGTCTATGAGGTGACGTCACGGTGGGGTCCTGGGCACAGTTCTCTTGGGAAGTCCACAACTAGGAATCTACCATATCTTGCTGTTCATGGCATTTAATCATTGCCACAAAATTATTTACACTCTCATGTATACATCAGATGCTTCAATGAGGACGGTGAATGACTGACGCTCTTTTGTATTAAAAACACCCAGGACATGCATGTTAAAAACACTTCATCCTATGGCAAATTTATCAGACCTGAGGGTGGGCCATAGGTTTACTATGCAGATAGCTGCCAACCAGCTGGTAGAATATTCAATTTTGTTCACATCTCCTCAAATTGGTCGGAAGCTTCCTATGTATAAAATGCTGTATTAGTCACTAAATAGGTTACAAAAATGAGCAAAAGCTCTCAAGCTAAGTTGGGGTTGGGGGAGGGAAGACTGCAACTCAAGGCCAACAGCAGAACAGGAAAGGTATAAAGGGTCCACTAGAGGGTGGGAGGAACGACAGGTGGGGCCCTCTAACGGAAGGAGTGCAGGGAAATGAGGAAATGGCTTCCAGGAGGGGGTGGCATCTGAGAAGAGCTACCAAGAACCATGGGATTCCAATACAACGGGGGTGGGGGAAGAGAGTTCGTGTGCTGAGCAGAGAGAATATCATAAGCAAAGGCAGGGACGTATGGAAAGCACAGAATGTGTTGAGGGTATAATCAAGTGTACAGATGGACTGGAACTGGGGGCACAGCATCACCCCCACAACAGCTGCTGAGTACTTGCGGTAGGCAAACTCGGGACAGCTGGAGCCTGCTCAAGGCCGGCATGGGCAGGCCTGGGGTGGGAGTGACACCTCAACTGGGGCAGGGGTGGGGTCAGGGGAGGCCGGGGCTGTTGAGGCCACCCAGGGCAGGCCAGGCAATGGGGCCACTGCAAGGTTTCATTCAGAAAAGTCACATGATCAGAGCTGTGCTTGAGAAAGACCAGCAGGAGAGCAAATGGGTTAACGGGGACCTGAGACAGCAAGCTGGCAACTGGTACTGGAAGGGCGTAAGTGGACAAGAACTACAACTATGGAGGCCTATCTGGTCAACTCCCCCAACACCCAAATCTGTGTAATGAAATACAAAATGATCTACAAATTGTAAAAGCAAATCGCTCGACTACATAATCATTCTTAAAGACACATCTAATTTAAAATATGAAAATTCTACTCAATATTCTGCTTTCATTCTTTGAGACCAGAATCATGCAGGAGTTATGGACACGTCAACAGTGCTCCTACCGACTCCCAGATCTCATTTCAGGCTGTCAGCGCCCAGGCAGGAGGGCCACGTATTTTAACACCCAAACACCAGTGGAAAGCCCAATCAGGCTGGGAGACAGAAGGCTTCCCCGGGCTGGTGGCCATGGCGCTCTGGCGCCCTCAAGTGGCCACTGGGAGGGGGCAGCAGCCACACACTCCTGCTTCACCAACCGCAAAATGCTGACCTCACCAAGCAATCCTACATTGAGAGCAGGGATATGATGCAGGATATTCAGAAAAGAGCACCGTTTCTGCCACACACACAAGGTAAATACCTATAAAATATTTTAAGTAAAAATAATTTCCCTCACCTTGAGCCCTCATATCTCCCGTTCCTCTCATATTCAGTTGGAAGCCTCAACGAACAGAATGCAGAAGCAGAGAAGCGGGAAAGAGAAAAGAAATCTTACAGACCAGTACACAACCACCCATAAACAAACACAGATGTCATAAAATGAGCAAACCCAAAGCACTTCGGGTCACCAGCTGTGCTTGTTAAACTCATCCTGTCATGGGGGTGAATCAGCCCACGGCCATCCTTCTCCATGTGTGCTCGCAGGCGGGCTGGGAGGTTGGCCCTGCACCTGCTTCACATACACAACAGGTATTCCTGCCCGGCTCTGGAATTGGAGATATTCTGATTTTTTAATCCCTCCCCCAAAGGGTAATGGGCTTTAACTAAAAGGAAATGAATTCTAGCAGTTAAATCCTACTTCCAACTGCAAAATTTCCTGTGCAAGGGAAAATTTGACAACTGGGAAGATTAAAAAACAATAATGGAGGGGAATTTCCTACATGAGGAAAGCGCTCCTCCCACAGTTTTAACAGAGCTTACGTTCACACAGTCTTTCAGTGACCCACTGACCTCATCAACACATAGACCCCCACAGGCTGGCCTTCTGGACACAGGTGGCCCAAATGGCAGATTTTCTGCCTCATTCTGTGTGCATTCCAAGATCGTGAGCAACGTTTTTGTTCTCCTGACTCATCATCATCAAAAAGTACTCATCTGGTAGGAATATATAATATTTACCACAGTGCTTTCAGTAAAAGTAATGAGACCTACTTCCTTCAGTGGTTGGTGG
The DNA here is from genome assembly GCF_011800145.1 of Mirounga leonina. NCBI lineage: Eukaryota > Metazoa > Chordata > Mammalia > Carnivora > Phocidae > Mirounga > Mirounga leonina. The sequence goes on from NW_023270825.1 coordinate 2,101,579, forward strand.
AAAGCAGCTTTTAGACAGAATACTACTTACTCTTCAACTCTCTGAAAATATTAAAACATTTCCACTATCAGTTGCCCACATCTTTATTTCTGAAAACCTCAAACCAAATGAGGCTGTAGGTTTGAATTTTGTGCTTGTTTCCCATGTAAAAATATTAGCTAACTTCCCGGCCATTTTAAAGCCTTTTGCTAAAAGATGGCAACAGTCACCACTTACCTTCTGCGGGCTTGAGGCCAATCAGTAACTGTACATTAATATTACTGAACATCTCATTCTTCAAACAGAAGCATGCTAAGTGTTATTAGTATGAAGACAGAATTATTTGGATGCTAAATAATTCTACCAAAGAAAGAAAATGCACAGAGCATGCACAGGCCTATTGTTACATGGGTGTCACAATCCCTTTACAAATGCCTGACAGAGTTAATCTATTTCTTTTCAAGGTTTCCTTACAAAGAAATAAGTATTTAGTTCTCAGCAGAAAGTTTAGTTTTTAAGAAAACAAAACAAAACAAAACAAAAACAAGGCTAGAAAGCCAAACCTGATGTTAATTGCAGGAGCCATTTTGGGGTAAGGATCGAAAAAAAATAATGTGTATATATAAGTCCTACCTTTTGATAAACCTGAATGACATGTTTCTAAAAGAAATTAAGCCAAAAAAAAAAAATTAACAAAAATGACTTGCACAAATTAAATAGAAAATCTAGTCAATTATAGAGAGAAAGAAAAACAACAAACAAAACAGGGCTCCTCTTTCTGTCCAATGAACAATGAAACACAACATTTGTTGAAAAAATAAAATTACAGGTAATTGAGTATGTGATCTTTTAATTTTCTAGAAATATAAAAAAAAATCTTACTTGTAAGATAAATTCAGCAGTAAATATTGACATTAGCTGTAATTAAATTTATTTAAAGGTTTCTTAGATGGATATACTTTAAGATGATAAAATCCAACATCCTGTGTTAAAGAAGTGATGGAAGTCATCCGCAGTATACTAGAGTAAGAGGGTAACACCTCTTGATCCTCTTCAGAATGTCTTATGAACAAAAACCTCACCTTCTTATATAACATTAAAAATTTCATTTTAAAATGTTCAAACATTAAGAGAACCCTTACTTATCTCAGAAACATGATTTAAACATTCACAGAATGTCTACTACAGTATAGGACATAAATCACTTTTTAAGAAAAAACTAAGTGATTGGGGTTTAAAATGAAGCAGACTTTTCAGAGTTTTAGATGGCAAAATGAACGGAAATTAAATGATAAGATAACAATGGGGTTTCAATTATGTTTTATGGAATAAACTGGAAGAGCTGTATTTAGAAGGGACTCTGCTCGTTAAAAATTAAGGAGATGCTCAGGTTGTTCTGAACAGAATCTGACAAAAGAAATTCCAAACTATGAGTCGGGCTTGTATGATCATGTGGGTCAGCATTCCTGGGCAAGTGCAGGCTGGGCTCACCAAACTATTTCTGAAATTCCCAGTTCTGTGACTGAACACAGAATTCAGTCTGAGTGAACGAAGTAATGAATGTCTTGGACTTGTTCTTCTAACATGGATAATTTGGCATTGCTTCAGATACAAGCAATTAAAAAATATCTAACTACTGTGAATAACAGCCAACTACTTCATAATCAGATCAGAAGTGGTAATGCAGGGTTACACGCAGTAGACAAGATCATGCACGTAACAATATTTTGTAAATAATTAAGCACTACGTAAACCTAAGGCAGGATTATACAAAAGATTATTTTAGTTGAAAACTGATTAAAAGATCTTTAAAATGTATTTTCATTTCAAATTTTCTACCTGAGAGAAGTCAGGGTTATTGGTCAAATACCACAGAACTGCTTTTCTTCACTTTTCCTGCCACGAATCCCTGAGGTATAGAGAGGCGCAGCGGCAGGCCTGAGTCTGCGCCCGGGGCCCCGTGGACCAACCCGAGGCACACAGAGGCATGTCCATCGTGTCTACAGGGCATGAGCGACTCTGAGCACCCTACGCAGGCCTCCTTCTGACTACAGACGGCCTCCGAGCACACAGCTCTCTAAGCCACACGTATCCAGGGCAGAGTGCAGGCCTCCTGGCGGTGCCAGCTCTCTTCCCACCAAACCTTAGCAGGTCTCCGATGCAGCACCTACATAAGAACACCTGAGCCTCTTTCAGGTACCAGGGCTCTGATCCTCACAGTTAGTGTCAGGGCGGGATAAGCAGCCTATGCTGAGGTAACAGTTATATCAGTGTCCTTCTAAAGTACAGCAACCAGGGGAGGCTACAGACCTCAGTTGCAAACTTCAACAAAGAGAAGACTGTATTTCTGCAAATCTTTAGGAGTGGAAATTGCCTGGAAATGTAAAATAAGATGAACCCCAAGATTTTTAAAAAAAATTAAACCAAGAAAACTCAGTATCCAATTTTAATTCAAAGACATGAAATAAACTACATGAGAAAATGAGGGACAAGGGCCCACACTGTCCCTGACAGCCCTGTAGGGCAGCACATGCTGCGGACTCAGGGCCTCTGAGGCCCAGACCTGGCTCAGCAACTTTTGGCTGTAGAATCTTGAACATGCGCCTTAAATTCTCTGAACCTCATCTCCCAGGTTGTCCTACAACATTGGGATAATACCTACTACATTGGCAGACTGTGGAGATTTAATGAATGTGTGAGAATGCGTGTGTACACATGTGCATCTTTATAAACGTAAAACAAATATATCTCTATAAATCTATAGACATCTATTCATCTTAGCACATGGTAAGCAATCAATAAATGGTAGCTGATGTTACCTGCAACAATAATAGCATTAAGATGACCAGAGAAAGAGCACAAAGGCAAAAAATAAATTCCAAGGATATTCCTGATATATAAGGTTTTATTTAAAGAGCCCATTACAGACCAAAGTATAAAGACAAACAGCTGCCTGTCCTGCAACTAGAGCTCAACAGACCTGACTGGTGTGCATCCCCGCTGCGCTCAGGGCTCTCCCCAGGCTTAACACCAGTCAATATTAAGCAAGGCCAGGGAACTAACAGCCTGCTGGATCATACCTGGCTCTGTCCCCTACCACCCGAGTTTCAGAGGCAGATTCTATTTCAGTTTAGTCCATAAGGAAGGAACCAGGGGGCAGGGAGGCCTGGGACAGGCCATAGGATAACCCTGAAAGGAAGGAAGGAATTATTCTGGGGGTCACCAGATTCTTCTTGGATTAAGCTCCCTGCTTCTCTTACTGGTCCCAAGTGGGTGCCCCAAACCTGGCAAAGTCCTTTAGACCATTCTACTCTTCTGCCCAGTTTAGAACAGGGGGTTTCAGCAAAGGGGTGGAGTAAGAGGCTGGACTGTAACTTCTGGCCCCCCTCTGACGTCCTGTTAATGATAACGGATAGCAGAAGTCCTCCCTAACTGGTAGTCAGTGTCCTGACAACAAATAGATTACCTGGAGAAAGACAGTTGAATGTGACTTGGCTAAATTCAGGTGATTCATCTAAATGAACATAACATTACTGGAGGAATTAAGGAGACTGAAAAGTGGTATTTGGCTTACAGGTTAAATACCAAAGATAGCAGGAAACACAGCAGCCAGCTAGTGAGCCACAGGGAGTATGGAGAAACAGAGGAGGGGGGTGCCAGCCATTTCAGACTCTGCTGTTCTGAGTAAAATACAGATGACGAACAAGTGTGTCTGCAACACACAAAGCTGCAGGATGCCCTGGACATACTAATCCACAGTGAGGCTCAATTTATTAATTTATTTTTATTAAAGATTTTACTTATTTATTTGAGAGAGAGTGAGCGAGAGAGAGCACAAGCTGGGGGAGGGGCACAAGGAGAGGGGGGAGCAGACTCCCCGCTGAGCAGGGAGCCCGATGCGGGGCTCGATCCCAGGACCCTGGGGTCATGACCTGAGCCGAAGGCAGATGCTTAACGACTGAGCCACCCAGGCGCCCCGTGAGGCTCAATTTCTTCAAGAAGAAACTCTTCTGGGAGTCCTGAGAGTACAGGGGCGCTCAGGTCTCCTGAGTGTGGTCCTAGATAATGGTGACTCTGCCTGTGTGCTTACGGTGCATGGGGCCCTTTTTCTTCTTCCTCTTATAGCAATCAAAGATTCTAAGCCTTTGCAGCCTCCAGATTAGGTTATGGAAATAAAGTTCAAAGTACCTCAAGGGAAAAAGGATTTTATACACAACCAGATACAAGTTTCTTGCTGAGAAGAAATCAGGACTTTTCTATGCCAAACTACGCAGTTTAAGCAAGTTACCTTGTTCTTACTATAACTTACTGAGACCAACAGAGAAAACAGTTTTAAGATTTAGACCCTAAAAAACTTAGTGTTCTTCAATGACAATGACAGGAGATGAGAGAAGAAATGTCTCTCTCCTCTGTGTCCAGGGCTGGTCACATCACACGCTGTCTTCTACAGGGACTGCTTCTGGAGTGGCCAGCTTACACTGGAGGTGGGGTTTTGCTAAACTGCAGTAAACATGCCATGTGGACAGAAGTGTGATCAAAAGGAACAGCAATTAAAGAAAACAACAGCCTCCCAAGTGCTAGAGGATTTTTGGTGCTGTGAAGATTCTGAGCTCTGTAATTCCTATTCTAAAAGGTTTTAAAGTATAAAGTTCTATATATAAACCAGAAAAACACGAGCTAAAGACAAAGCGAAGGGCGCCTGGGTGGCTCAGTCAGCTGAGTGTCTGCCTTCAGCTCGGGTCATGATCCCAGGGTCCTGGGATCGAGTCCCCCATCAGGCTCCCTGCTCAGTGGGGAGTCTACTTCTCCCTCTATTCCTCCCGTTGCTCGTGATCTCTCTCACCAAAAAAAAAAGAGTTAAAGACAAAGTGAAAAGTATCTGGGCAGTTGCTTCACAAAACAGAGAAGACATTTCTCTTTTTGCTCTTGTATCTGCTCCCAACAAAAGGCACCACCCAGCACTTACCTCCTTGTGAGTTTTGAAGTTAATTTACTAAAAAGGTTAGTGGAGCCTCGGCTTCGAGTCTGTGACAACGGTGTGGCTTCGTGGGACAGGCTGGGTGAGGCGGGCGGGCCGTTATACGTGGCGGTCCGCCGCTCTCGGGGCTGGCCGTGGAAAGTGCTGCGACTGGCTGTGCCCCGCGGGAAGCGGAGTCGGTCTGGGGTGGCTGCACTGCTGACGCTGTGTGTTGAAGCGACTGGAGTCCTCGGATCAGGAATAGCACTAGAAGAGCAGAACAGAACAGTCTCGCATCTTTGTTCACAAAAGCCCAGCTTTGTGGCAAACATGGCACACAAAAATCTACAATCCCAATATACCTCTTATATACGGTAGAGAAAATCACTTATAATAAATCTCTAGACCCAAGGGGGTATTTTATAGGGCGCAGGACCAAAAGGCAAGCTAAATAGGAGGGTATCAAATAAACAGTATATAATGAAACACAGCCTCATGGGGTTTAAGGGAATAGGACATACATATTTTCAAGGACAAGATTAATGCAGGGAAATTCTAGGACAAAGGAATGGCTAACTCAAGCTTTTTCCCTTTGCTTCCTTCTCAAAGTTGCTTACATGCAGAGAACCTTGGCAATATAAAAGAAATATGGGCTATGCGGGTGAAACTGAAGAATAGGCAACTAAAAAGTTTTAGAAGCACACAAACACAAAAGGCATATTTACTTTCAGATTCCACATGCTAAGAGCACCATGGAGAGGAGGGGGTACTTCTTACACCCTTTGGAGTATGCAAAGGCATGAAGACACACAGACGACCAAGGACACCATGACATAGGATGCGCTGAACTAAAACCACACACAGGAAGGGTATTTTGTGCACAAGAGTAACGACCTGTGGACTATAAAATCCACAGCACAGCATGGAGCAGCGGCGGGCACACAAGAGTCTCACGAGGAATGTGCAGTTGTCTTACACAGCCTTGCTGTTATCTCCTTCACTGTCTACTGGAGGTACCATCATCGTGGGGTGCCCAGAGGCTGACATGGACATCGACTTCTGATGTCTCAGCCGACAGGTGGAAGATGTGGCACAAACTGAGGCAGGGCTAGCTGCGTAAGCGAACAGTTCTGTCAGGCTGGGAGGGGGTTTGGGTTCAGGCAGAGGCAGAAACAACAATATGATGGCGCAGTGACAAAAAGAGCGACCTGCTATTTAAAGCACACACCTTCCTCCCCAAACCATCTCATTTTTGCCTTAGAACAAAAATCTCTTAACCTTGTTTTAGGGATTCTGCAGCAATTACTAACCTGTAGCTATTTTTTTTCCAAACAGTAAAAGATTTATTAGCTTTAAAGAAGAAAAATGACATCTTACTTGTTTGAATATTTATGTGAGGGGGCAATGTCTTCTAAGCTGTGTACAAAATAAAGCCTTTCCCGAAAGAGATGTCTCCGTTCAAATTGAAGTGGTCGAGTGAATCTATAACATGAGCACACCGTGCTTTCGACCTGTTCCCCAAGCACACAGACATATTTTAAATGGACTAGTAAAACGACAGGTATAGTAACTAGGTGCTATTTATCCAAGTGTCCTATGCTGTTTAAAGATAGATGAGAATCTTCCTATGTAAAGGACATTCACTTCTTTACAAACAAGTCAAAATTCCTAAGGGGTCAACAGAGCCCCTTTTTTCAAGGCAGGAAAACTAATAAGAGTAATTTAACTACTTGTAGACAAAGAAAAAGAGCGACAGACGTGGCTGGACGCCTGCAGCTTCACCTGGCATAGAGAGTGACACGAGCCTCACCATGGCCACGTTGTTCCTTAATTCCAGCTCAGTCATCCTGCCCTTGGAGTTCCAAAGAGGCAGTTTCTCTCCTTTGAAGCGAGCCAGGGATTCACAATTGTGATCGTGCACACTAGTCTGCACACCCTCCCCACCTCTACCCCAGGGTCTCCCCACAGAGGGTCTTCCCTCTCTCCCACCTGGTCTATACCTTAGCACCTGTCTTCACTGGTCTCCTGGCCTTCACTGGCCACTCATCTGCTTATAGCCTTTCAAAAGTACACTGTGTCTTCAGGACTGAGTTCAGATCCCTCACCCTAGCATCCCACTCATTCCCTCAGGCACCCACAGCCCAGCCCCGGCTGCAGCTCCAGGCTCTACCTTCTACTGTTACCTTTTGGAACTTGACTTTTGGGAGCTTCTATGATGTGTAAACCCCTGGTCATACATCAGGTCAAATAACTTTCACAGGAACTATTCTCTGTGTCTGGAGAGCAGGCATCTTCTATTTTCATCAAAATTTAACCCAGAGGTCACCCTCTCCATGAAGTTTTCCCTGATGTCCTTTCCCATCAGCAGCTTATCATCCCCTTCTGTACTACGTTCACCTGCCACTGCACACCATACGGTATCACAGTGACCCTTCCCTGCTTGAGTGTCCTAAAGCATGGTGCCCAATAAATGCTCTCCTAACTGAAAAGGTAAGTTAATGAAATGGGTCACTGGAGCTCTGACAATCCTAATCGGTGGGGTGGGGGAGATGTGTCTGTAATAAATTGCTCAAGATCTGTTTGTCCCTGCATTTTTGTTTGAGAATTTTGTCCTCTGACTTGAGAGAATGGCTCTAATGTAGTCACAGAAGAATTGGAAACAAATGCCTTATGAAGATAAAAATAGATTCAGTTTTGTGTTTTTGCCACTTGGCACCCACTCTTTTACCTGGGGCAATGACACTTGAATTCTGCTATGAAGGAAACAAGTTCCTAGGCTCTGGATGTCACTGACTCCATCCCAGACTTTCGCAGCCACTCCGGCCAGTGACAGGATGGGCACATGGCTAGAACCACACCAGCATGGACCCAGAGACAGCCCCAGGGCTTCTGTCCGAGGAGCTGAGTGTGGGAAGATGCCAAGTCTAATGCTGCTGAGCCCAACCAGGGAACCACTACAGAGGAAGCGAAATCAGGAGACAGACCCTGACTTTCCCTGCACTTTTTTGGTTATAGGAACTCAAAGATACACTGTTTAAAAAAAGATTTACTTATTTGAGAGTGCGCGAGCGCATGCGTGGCGGGGTGGGGGGGGGGCAGAGGGAGAAGGAGAGAGAGAATCCCAAGCAGACTCACCACTGAGCGCAGAGCCTGATGGGGGGCTCAATCTCACAACCCCGAGATCACCTGATCCGAAATCAAGAAAGAGTCAATTGCCGCTCAACTGAGTGAGCCACTCAGGTGCCCCAAAGATGCCCTTTTTATTATTTATTGATATTTTTAAGATTTTATTTATTTGACAGAGAGAGCACAAGCAAAGGGAGAGAGAGAGAGAGAAGCAGGCTCCCTACTGAGCAAGGAGCCCGATGTGGGACTCGATCCCAGGACCCCAGGATCATGACCCGGGCAGAAGGCAGCCGCTTAACCAACTGAGCCACCCAGGTGTCCCGATGCCCTTTTTAGTTTAAGTTTGTTTGGACTGGGTTCCTGTCACCTGTAACACATAGTCCTAACTGATTCAACTCTTTTTAAAGACTAGTCAAGTATAGTAGTGAGAGGTGGGGGCGGGAGAGGGAGAAACAGATTCAACTATCTGAGAAATGCTTGCTTGTTTCTCATACAGACATACATACGTGTGTGTGTATATATATATGTGTATATATATATATATATATATATATATATATACACAACTTTATTCTTTAACAAGTTACAGATAAATAATGACTGTCTTTTGTGCTCTATTATCTGTTCAGGACAGGTCAAGGGTCAACCCACTTGATGTCTCTGCCTAGTTGCTGACATTCTCTTGCTCAAATTAGGAGCTAGGATCAATGGGTGCATTAAAAGCAGGGGAATAAAGGAAGACAGGGGTTGTCTAGCTTCTTCCCTGGAGAATATGAATGATCCCAAAGACCGTGAAGAAGTAAAGGGCTTTTAGTCAGCATACAGAGCAAGAAGATGCCTATCTATTCCCCCCACCTCTCTCCCGAAGGCATACCGCTCAATGGCTGGACCGTGTAGGCAAGATCTACAAGGCACATAAACATGGCAAGACTGGACGGACACTTTGCAGCAAAAAAGTGACCCTCCTTAAAGTTATAAACCTTTCCAAAAAGGGAAGTGTAAATTGATATTTTCATTGTAAATTAAAAAAAATTTTTTTGACACAGTATTCTAAAAGGTCATCAAGTTGGTTGCTGCGAAAACTGGACAAAATTTTACCACCAGAAAAGTGCTAAAAATAAATGGTGGTTATATTTAATAGATTAGCCCATAATCATCTACATCAGCAAAACAGTAGCTGCATTACATTTTTAGTATTTCTGGGTCTAAGGGAAAACCATTTTCAAACCTTAACCTACAGAAATAATATTAATAGTAATACAATTTCTTACAATTCAAGTTGTTTGAGGTTCCTATTAATCTAACTGCTTTGTATTTATGTCTGATTATCATTTTTGGAAACTCTAATCTACTTACAGTTACTAAAGGATAGGTATTTTGAATTTGTTTGATATGACATTTATGCCCTATCAGAACATTCTAATATGGTATGTTTTGGTTGCTGACTCAAACCATACTCAGTGATTGGGTAAAGGCAGAATTAAAAATTTAACCTAAAAGATACATGTGTGAACTTTCTCTGCTCAATCCCTGTGCCTTAATGTAGGACAAATGGATAAATGGATAAAATAATAGAAACACTTTACAACTTTAAAATCTTTTTTTTTTTTTTTTAAAGATTTTATTTATTTGACAGAGAGAGCGAGAGAGCACAAGCAGGGGAAGCAGTAGGAGAGGGAGAAGCAGGCTTCCCACTGAGCAGGGAGCCCAATGCGGGGCTCGATCCCAGCACCCTGGGATCATGACCTGAGCTGAAGGCAGATGCTTAATGACTAAGCCACCCAGGCGCCCCACAATTTTAAAATCTTACCTAGAATATCAAATACCTAAAACTTTTTTGAAAAGATTCTGTTGTGCTTTATTATAACCATATCACACTACATCCTCGGGGGCCCTCAACTGAATACATTTTCCAACAGTCTCCTATAGGTATCTAAAAGCATATGAAAGAGGACACAGAGTCCACGTTATGTGTGTAGGTTGCCAAATAATTAAGTCGAGAAATCAGTGTAAACTAAGAAAATTCTTGACATTCCCATCTGAATGGTTTATCATCAATACTTTCATAAGCTAGTATGTGTTGAGCACTATGCGTCAGCCTCTGTGCTAAGTGTTTAAGACTCATTGTAAGAACCTACACAACTGTGACAGAACCATACAACTGAAGATGTGGTTACACTTTCTCACGCCTAGTTTATACTGACTATTCGTCATTGTTGGAAATGGGCCATGGTCAGAGTCTGCCGTCAGAAGAAGGTAGAATAATTACATCAGGAGATGTAGCAAAAGTAAGATGGATTTCAGCATGCCCGATGTCAAAACAATGGTCTGACTTAGAAAACAGTTCACATGTGCTCAAGCCAAAGCAAGAGTTTGCCAAATCCTGTAACTTCTGTCCTTTAAACAACAATGATTTCTTTTTATTTTCATACAGTAGGCCTGATAAAACAGAAAGACTGCCCTGGTAAGAATTAATCCATAAAATTAATTTTAAAATGAAACGATGACATTGCCAGTGGGGAGAATTTAAAACATCACCCCATGCTCATGGCAGGATTTGGAAGACAGCTGGAGAAGAGCTTGTCTAGGACGTGTACAGCCTTCGGTTCAAACTTGCACAGCCTTTACTAGCCATGATCACGCTCATGTTAGAATTTTGTATAAACATATGCACACGTAAGAAAAAAGTCCCACATATTCATGGTTAAAAATGAAAATGAACGTCCTTCTTCCAGAAGTTAACAGGGATCCAGGCATCCTGTAGCTCACCAGTATTTTAGTCAAGGAGTCAGAGATCTACATGGGGAGAGGAGAAAGTAACCACCTGCCTGAGAAGTCATCTGTGCACAGAGAAGGTGCAGTGCATCCAATTTACAACTCAGCATCGACTTTAAGGGCGAGAAAGTTGTCACATTTATTGCCCTAACTGAAAGTAAAAAATATGACCAGTTTGCCATTCAAGCCTCCAATAATTTCCCACAGTTTTTCAATGCATTTGTATAATAGAAAGAAAAAGAAAATCCAGATATTATACAAATTTTGGGCCATGTCTTGAGTGGTTTGACACTGAGGCTCTACTTGGCTAAAGATAAAAACAATACTTTCAAAAGCAAAGCATTTAAATGATCGAAGCTACTGTAGCAACGAGGCCTAGGCTGGGATAAGGAGGGGTCAGCCCTGACAGGGAAGACACAGACAGGTAATGATTCCAAAGAGATTAGAGAATTCTTCAAATCGTTTCCAAAGAGTGAATCGAATACTGCAGGAAGGGAGAGTCAGAAGAGCATGTGCACCACACAAACACAAGCTGGGGAGCAGAGAGCAGATCCTGGTCTTAACAGCCTTTTACCTCAGAGAACTGTATTTCCTAAAGGTCAAAAAGAATCTGGTAAAGTAGTTCAGCAACTAAAAAGAATTTCCAAAAGGAAGAAGAGTCATGAAACAACATTTACATTAGACACTCTAATTGTCTTCTATTGATATAATTAAATAATTCTATTCTTTTAAATATTTATTATTATTCTATTATTCTATTAAATAATTTTGAACTAGGAGAAATGATAGATTTGAGAATGTAATGTAAGAAACTTTACCAGAGAATAGACTACTATTAAAAAATCAATTATTTGTAAGCTATCTAGCACAGCTGCCATATCATACTCAAGCTATCGATAGTTTTTTTGTTTTGTTTTTTTTTTAAAGATTTTATTTATTTATTTGACAGAGAGAGACACAGTGAGAGAGGGAACACAAGCAGGGGGAGTGGGAGAGGGAGAAGCAGGCTCCCCGCAGAGCAAGGAGCCCGATGTGGGACTCGATCCCGGGACCCTGGGATCATGACCTGAGCCGAAGGCAGTCGCTCAACCGACTGAGCCACCCAGGCGCCCTATCGATAGTTTTTAATCACAAGGAAAAAGACAATGTTAAAACAAGTACACACATAGGAATCAGAAAAGAGAACACTGGAGTGTAAATATTTTTAAAAACGCACTGAATAACCAACACAATCTCACACAATAAGCTTTTAGCTTCATGTCAATTCAAAGTTAGGTAGTCTATGGAAGAGGGAAATGATAAACAGTCTGGTTTTGAGGATGAAAGAGGAAAGAAGAATCTTTGCTTAGGCTGTCATAAGAGTTAGTGATCAAACATTTGACTAATGAGATCTAAAGGGAAAAGAAACCATACAATGCATCTTCAGAAAGTAAATGTCAGCAAAAAAGAAAGAAACCGTTTTGATGCCAGACATGGGACTGTGACGAGACCAGACAATGTTCAAGTTAGGCAGCCGGGGACAATGAAAGATGGTGGGAATTTACTTAATGGATTTCTACTCCAGAACTTTACTTGCTCATTGTGGCTTTACCTCACCCCTCTGAATTTAATTTATATGCTACTCTTACCAAAAGAAAGAAGAAAAATCCATGCTTGCCTGAGAAATTTGTTCCATACAGAATATATTTGACTACTCCATCAATCCCAACCTCTTTCTTCTCTTTTTTCTCTCCCCCTAAACGATGGTCTTTGGCCCTACTTTATCCCACTTTTCCCACTCAACTTATCCACTTGGCCCCTTTGGTAAACTGCTGGCCTGTTACTGAAGTCTCACTCACCCTGCCTCACACTGTCCTCCAGAGGCCTGGCTCCCTGTGCCCTGGGTCGTTATCCCTCCCCACTTCACCCTTTGTTCAACTTGTTAATGTACACAAAATAATGTCCACTCCCCTATTTGCTATTCTACAATTACAACACAGCTTAAGATGTGTCTCCTGTAGGAAAGCTCCCTGATTTAACTCAACCCTTTCAACCATGACACACACAGCCTGATAAGCTCTGGACAATGAGAGGAATTTGGAATTCTAGTATCTCGCTAAAAATTTGCGTTGTATTTAACTTACCGTGAAAGAATACTTACCATTATTATCTGAATTCTGATTATAAAAACTGAGAAGTAAACAACATGCTTCCATTTCTTTTGGGAAAAACAAATTTTCTTGCAAACAGGTAAAATTTCATACCTGTTTTCTTTCCCATTCTGAATTACTGAATGTCTATCAGCTGTAGTTCTTTCACTGCAAACATATGTATTTCGCCGTGTCATTCCACCAGATGCTGTATTACTCTATTAAAAACAAAGGAGGAGGCATTTTTTTATCTTTTTACCATTCAGTAATAAGGAGAGTACAAAGAGGAAAAAAAAGCTCATCTAAATACACATGAATAATTTGGTCTTTGAATAAACCGACAGTAAGCTATCAGTAGTACTGCCTAAAAAGATCACAAATGGCAGTGGAGGCAACAGTCTCTGTCCTGTCTCCTGGCAGAAGGAATGAAAGCTGGCTATGGTAGAGTGACTCCAAAAAGTTGGCTATAATAATCCATAAATTAATAACACACTTAGAACAGAGTAGGAAGATAGCCACTGTTTTTATGTTGTTGTTGTTTTTTTTTTAAGATTTTATTTATTCATTTGAGACACAGAGGTAGAGAGAGAGAGCGTGAGCAGGGGGAGGGAGAAGCAGGCTCCCCGCTGAGCCAGGAGCCCAATATGGGATTTGATCCCAGGACCCCGGGATCACGACCTGAGCCGAAGGCAGACGCTTAACCATCTGAGCAACCCAGGCGCCCTGATAGCTACTGTTTTTAAAACAAAAATCAAAAAGCAAGGATTAGAAATATAAGGTAAATATACAAATTAGGTAATAATAAGCATGAAAATAATAAAAATGAAAAATAAAGATCTAAACGTAAGTGTTAAAACTATAAAACTATTAGTAAAGACACAGGTAAGTCTGCACAACCTTGCATTATACAGATTCAGAGATATGACACCAAAGCACGAATAACAAAAGGAAAAAAACTGATAAACTGGACTTTATCAAAATTAGAAACTTTTGTGCATCAAAGGATATTACCAAGAATGTAAAAAGAGAACCCACAGAATAGGAGAAAATATCTTCACATCATATATTTGGTAAAGTTTTAACATACATAGAAAACTCTTACAACTCAACTACAAAATGACAAACAGTCTGGTTTAAAAATGGGCAAAAGACTTGAACAGGCATATCCCCAAAGAAGGCCAATGAGCACATGAAAAGATGCTCAACACCACTGGTCATTAAAGAAATGCCAATCAAAGGCACAACAAGGGACCACTTTTTGCCCATTAGAACAGCTATAATAATAGATTTTTTTTTTTTTAAAGATTTTATTTATTTGACAGAGAGAGACACAGTGAGAGAGGGAACACAAGCAGGGGGAGTGGGAGAGGGAGAAGCAGGCTTCCCAAGGAGCAGGGAGCCCAATGGGGGCTCGATCCCAGGACCCTGGGACCATGACCTGAGCCGAAGGCAGACGCTTAGCAACTGAGCCACCCAGGCGCCCCTAGAACAGCTATAATAAAAAACAGAAAATAACAAGTGCTGACAAGGATGTGGAGAAATAGGGACTCTCGTATATGGAAGGAATGGGAAATGGTACAGTCAGTGTGGGGAAGTTTGGAGTTTGGCAGTGCCTCAAAAAAAGTTAATTATTGGGTGCCTGGGTGGCTCAGTTGGTTGGGCGACTGCCTTCGGCTCAGGTCACGATCCTGGAATTCCAGGATCAAGTCCCACATCGGGCTCCCTGCTCAGCAGGGAGTCTGCTTCTCCCTCTCCCGCTCCCCCATCCTGTGCTCTTTCTCTCTCTCACTTTCTCTCTCAAATAAATAAATAAAATCTTAAAAAAAAAAAAAAGTTAATTATTGAATTACCATAGGAGCCAGCAATTTCATTCCTAGGCATGTATCCAACAGAAATGAAAACACAAGTCTAAATAGAAACCTACACATAAATGTTTATAGCAATGTTATTAACAATAACCAAAAGGTAGAAACAATCTAAATGTCCATCAAGGGATGAACAGAGCAATAAACTGACACTTAAAAAGGCAGGAAGTGCTGATACATGCTACAACTTGGATGAACCTTGAGAATATTATTACGCTGAGGGAAAGAAGTCAGTCACAAAAGGTTGTGTATGGAAGGAGGCCATTTATATGCAGTACCCACAGTAGGCAAATCCATTAGGAGAGAAAGCAGATTAGCAGTTGCCAGGATATGGGGGAGAGGAGAGTGATTATTTAAAGGATATAGGATGTTTTTCTGGGGTAATGAAATCAAGTTTCAGAACTTGAGAGAGGTGGTGGTTGCACAACACCGTGAATGTACCAAATGCCACCAAACAGTCTGCTTCAAAATGGTTATTTATGTCACATGAATTTCACGCCAGTTTTTAAAAAGCTAATGCTTTCAAAATTAACAAGCAAGGAATTAACAACTAAGGAATTTCATCAGATACGAATAATTTTTAAACAAAGAGAAGCAGCCACCTTTACTATCACACAAGTAGACCATGTACAGGGAGATTCCAGTCTAAATGGGAGAAAATTTTAATAACGTTACTTTTATCTTTTATAAATAATCAGATATGGATGACTGACAATGCTTGGGGTACATCTTCAAAAGGGAGGAGGTGTGCAGTTGAGTAGAGCAACAGGGACAGAAAGTCATGAAGGCAAAGGACATATCTTACCTTCCTCTCACAAATGTCAGCAAAAGCTGGAGGCTGAACTTAAATTGTAGAGCTGTGACGTCACAACCCAACTTTAGGTCATTAGGAAAGCAAAATAAAAAACCTTTTCACACAGGGTTCACTCTGATAAAATACAAGGTCAGAGGATAGAGCAGACAAACCCCCTCAGGCTTCCCTATGAGCTCCTATGCCCAGAACAGCACAAATAAAAGCCTCCCAAAAGGAGCAGCCCAGCTTCTCCATAGGTCCTCTCACTTTGGGTTTTTTGAGGTAGAGGGAGGGCTATGTCACTGTTAACTTTGTAGGAAAAAATGTGGTTAACAGAATATTCCTAAGACGACAGCAAATTCTTTCTAAAATTACTTCAAGAGTGCTAAGAATAATAATTACTGTATTAGTCAGATAGAACATGTTTCAATTCACAGAAAAGTTCCTGAAACTGAATAGACTGAATTTAGTTTAATAAATACTACCTATTTAAGGGGAAGATTTGTTAAGGATAGGGATTAAGAGATGGATACAGACCAGCAGTATAATTTTAGGAAATTACCTAACTTTTCTTCATTTTCTCACCTAAAATTTAGCTAATACATGGAAAAGCACTTGGCAGAGTCCCTGGCACACAGTAAGGACTCATTCAAATGTTCTTTATCGTGAGAGCCCTATGAAGATGCAAACCATATCCCAGGCCCTCAGGCAATCAGACCTCCCAGTGTCCTGCAGAGACTCTGTTAGGCTTCTGTCTGCAGTCGCCGGTCTGCACTGTCATCATTTGGTTTTATTTATTTCCTCTTAGGCTATGAGGTATTTCTATTTCTCAGCACCTGAAATGACCTAAAGCTCAGCAGATGCTTGTGGAATAACCAGAAACAGCCCTTGACAAGAAAGATCTGAACACTCATCCAGTGGGATGGGGCTCAGCAAGAAACACCTTCAACACAGGTATTGAAGGTGATCTCTAGAGGCTGAGACTGGGCATGGTGGCCTGGTGGGGACACTACTGCAGGTAGGTAAGAACAGAGGAACAAAACGCCCAGACTGCCATAACCCTACAATGCTAGGAATGCTCTCTAGCTTAACAATACTTACACTAGGGACAGTAGAGCTTTTCTTGCGTTCAGGAATATCGGCCTTATTGGGATTACTTGCGTTCCCAAGCATGGGACTGGCTGGAGCAATTCCCTTTCCTCCAACAGCACTTCCGCTTGATTTCCGGGAAGGAATTCCATCTTCTTTGAGGTCACTATCTGCAGTGCTGGTCTGACTCCTTTTCGGATATGCCACAACTGAAGGAATAGCTGGTCCAGCTAAAATAAAGCGTTACTTTTTAAAAGCCAGAACATAGTTTTACATTTTATTCTGTGAAAATAAACATATTTTATAAGATGACTTAAGACTGCTATCATCTAAGAAAATACGACAGTAAAATCCTGTAGGATGTTTCCCGTTCATGTATAATGTCTTCCCTACGCAATGAGTTCCATTTTGAAATTTCACTTACTTGTCCCTTTCTACTTTTCTTAAAGTTTTGGTTTTGTTTGTTCTTTGTTTTTTTAATTCATAAGCTTGTATAGTTGTGCTTCAGAGACATCTTCAGGGATAGCTGTCCACTGAAAACATCTTCAGAGAGTGTTACTGTACAGATAAATAATCAAACTAACTTGATGTACATACATCATGCAGAATGAACTGCTTCGCCTGGTACATCTGAGTGAACCTTATCCTTTTTTGTACGAGAGAGGCCTTCACCTTTCGGAACAGAACAGATTTATGGGTCATTACTTTTGAAGTTTTATCCTGGATCTTTTTTAAAGCACTCATAATCTTCTAGATAAACAGGAATTTGAGTAGCCAGGGAAAGGGGACACAAGCAGAGGAACGCCATGTTCCCAGCCACATTCCCACCCCAGGAGGAATACACCTGGGAGCATCCTGGATGGACAATTAACTTATGCCCTACAAAAAAGCATCTGGAGACTGATGGTAGCCCAGGAGATTTGGAGTTCAAAGAATTGTGGAAATGAACAAGATAACTAGTATATTCGTTATGTATGTCATCCAGCGGTAATCTTCAGGAATGGCATCAAATGCTCATCATCTATTCTATAGAAGAGACTTTATATTTTAAATCTAATAAAGAGGGCTTGGGGTGGGGTACAAAAAAGCCACTTCTTGGAGAAAAATCTAAATGGTAAATTTATTTGGAACTGAATTAGAAGTATACAAAGGTTTGCTTTTATTTGTAGGAGGGAAACAATTAAGCTTTAAGTTTGGGAATTTTAACATAAAAAACAAAGAATTAACCAAGTATGGGTGATATTACCCTTAACACTTATCTTTCTTCTCAACAGCATGAGACAGCTAAGGACGTCCTACATTTTTAGGGTTACTGCTGATCTGCTTTGAAACCTGACTACACTGTCTCACCAGTGCCACAGTGAGTTCCATGCATAGGAACCACCCAGGCTAGCCACCAGTCAAGCCAGAGCAGTTCCGTCTCAAGACTGTCCTTTTCTGGGGCGCCTGGGTGGCTCAGTCGTTAAGCGTCCGCCTTCGGCTCGGGTCATGATCCCAGGGTCCCGGGATCGAGCCCCGCATCGGGCTCCCTGCTCCGCAGGGAGCCTGCTTCTCCCTCTCCCACTCCCCCTGCTTGTGTTCCCTCTTTCGCTGTGTCTCTCTCTGTCAAATAAGTAAGTAAAATCTTTAAAAAAAAAAAAAAAGACTGTCCTTTTCCAGCACAGCCATCCTCTCCACCCCAACCTCTAGTTCCCTAAACACTGGCAACCACTGGTCTGGTCTCCATCTCTGGAATTCTCTCTTTTAGAGAATGTTACACGAACGGAATCAATTTCATGACAGCTTTTGAGATTTTTTTTCCCCGCTCAGCATAGTTCCCTTGAGATCTATACAAATGGTTGCACCCATCAATACTTTGTTCTTTTTTATTGCCAAGTAGCGTTCTATGGTGTGACTGACTGTCTCACACAGAAATGCGATTTTTACATAGTCAAACTTGGTAAATACGTCTTTTCTTTCATGGCTGTTAGTACTGGGATTACAGTCAGAACGACCCTCACTAGTCCAAGTTATAAAGAAAAGGCAAATTATCTCATGTTTTAATATTTCCATATTTTTATATTTACATCTTTATTCCAAATGGAATCTACCCTTGTATAAGATGTGAGAAATGGATGCAAATTTATTTTTTTCTGATAACTACCATATGCCCCAATACCATTTATTGATTAATAAACTAGTGATTCTCTACTTTTTTTTTTTTTTTTTACAAGACAAAGAACGCTTTGAAAATCTAATGAAGATCACCTTTCCTAGAAAAATATGTACACACATACAGGGGGTTCACACAGGTGACCCAAATTAAGAACCACAGAAAAAACAAGTTGTAATTCTACAGAAGCAGGCATATGTAAACTGTTGGCATCTAGAAGTAGGAAACAAGGGGAGAGATGAGAGACAAGCTAAAAGCTGGGTTAGCTGCAGGCTTGTCTGCCTTTACTTGGTATAAAGGGGGTATGCTTTACTAGATACTGTATATACAATCTATCCCATTTTTAGCACTTAAAAGAACACAGCCAGAGGCATAACCAAAATCTTTCCTTTGCTGACCACTATCTTCATCCCCATAAAAGAATAAAAAAACAACATAGAATCGGGTCAGTGACTTTCTATATACATGGATTTCTGGAAATATTCTTTTATGAAATTTTTTTTGTTTGTTTTTTGTTTTTAAGTAGGCTCCACACCCAACTTGGGGCTTGAATTCACAACCCTGAGATTAAGAGTTGCATGCTCTACTGACTGAGACAGCCAGGTGCCCCTCTTTTTTTTTTTTTTTTAAAGATTTTATTTATTTATTTGAGAGAGAGAGAATGAGAGAGAGAGAACACCTGAGAGGGGATAGGGTCAGAGGACGAAGCAGACTCCCTGCCGAGCAGGAAGCCCGATGCGGGACTCGATCCAGGGACTCCAGGATCATGACCTGAGCCGAAGGCAGTTGCTCAACCAACTGAGCCACCCAGGCGCCCCAGGTGCCCCTCTTTTATGCACTTTTTAATATTAGAGGCTCCAAGAAGGAAGGATCATTATTATTATAAAAATACTACTCCATGAGGTAATCGGTCAGTGGGTTAGTGGACAGAGCCACAGGACCCGGGGCCAGAAGTCCGGGGGTTCTCTCACAGGTGTTCCCACTTCTCTGCAACCTTGGGAGACTTAGTGAGCTCTCTTGGCCTTTATCCTTATTGATAAAATGGGGGTTAGGTGAGTGTATGACACCATGGCTAAAGCTCTTTTCCGCTCTAAAATTTTCTGAGCTGGAGAAAAAAGGCATTACCAATCCAAATGGAATATATGTGCTTAGGGAAGAATTAACTTATTAAGATAGTCACTAGAGATAAGAGAAAACTAAAAAACAAAACAAAAAACCCAAAACAAAAACCAGTTCCCCCTCCAACCAAGAATTTAGGAATAATTCCCTTTAAACTAGATGGTTTAGAGCAATCTGTAGGCATTTTGCTAAATGCCCTGTTGTCCAGAGGCACTGAAAACCCCTCCGTAACAACTAACCTGAACATGACCAAAGAGACAAGAGACCCAGATCAACACTAGGTTTACAAATGCCATGTGCACATTCACAGGTTACAGGTGAAATAAGCACGTGTGCATGCTTGTGCACACACATACACACACACGTGTGCGCGCGCGGGGTAGAGTCTCTGGATCCCCACACACGGGGCTGCCTGGAAGGCAGAATAATCGTTAAGTTTGGTAACCATATCTTTTAGGGTCCAAAGGCTCATAAAAGATTCACATCTATGGTGAATATTTTAAGAGTGAGGGTGTTAAGACACATCAACAGCTAGAGTGTGCGGCTGAGAATGACCCAAGTCAAAAATTTAAACCAACTGAGGCAAACTGGGGTACTATACATTCTCCACGGCTGTCCACATGTAGCTACATAAATTTGGCTTAATCAAAACTGAAAACCATCTCCCCAGTTCAAGTGCTCAACAGCCACATGTGGCCAGTGACTACTCTATGGGACAGCACAGATCTAGAACATTTTCAGCACTGCAAAAGTGCTGGACAACGCTCAGGAAAGTAAATCCAATGCAGAGATGGGGAAGAGAGCGAACAGAGAACCAGAGATTGAAGCCGGAGTCCCAGAGGAGTGAGTGTACCAGAGAGATCAGAGCCTTGAGATGATCACGCCATCACGAGGACTGGTAGGAAGGAAATGCCCTGAAAATAAACCAAGTCAATTTCCCGTCCCAGTAGGCCTTGAGCTTCCCAATGTTACGAGGTCTCTTGTGTAAGGGGAGACTGCAGGAGGACACACTGCAACGATCTCAAACTTACCATGGTCGCTGTACCGCCTCTGCTTCTGGCTGGAAGAAACACTTCTCTGCACCTTGTGGTGAGGAGACTGGCCAGTCCCACTGTTGAGGTCACTGCTTGGCCTAACCTTAGCAAGTGAAAGATTGCTGCTAGAACTGGAGTCACTAGCATCCAGCTACGAGGAAATGAGAAGAACAGAGCAAACCACAACACGGACCCAAAGGACATGTTAGGAAACTGAACTTCTCCTAACACACAAACCTCTCACAAACAGTTCATTTACGGACGAAGAATCACAATGCACAAAAGTGACAACCTTCAATTTGGGCAAAAATATTTTCTGACTGATAAAAAAGCTCAAGAAAGGATAGGTATTTATGATTTTCTTTCTAGGCTTTTTCATATAATTTAAAATGCTCTCTGTTCACTTCATCTCATACTTTACATCATTTCTAAACTATTAATGACTATAGGTTAACTTATGACATTCAAGTTTGTGACAATACCCACCGTTAAGGTTACTACCTCAAAATTAAAATTAATAATGGTCATAGCAGTTAGATCTGTCATTTGCAGGTAAGTTTAAAAATGATACATCAAATGTTATATATATTAAGGAAAGAGCTTACTAAACTCATCATTTACCTAAAAGTCATATTCGCTCTTTCTGATTACTCTTACCTCTGAAGATTTTCTCCCCAATAGCAAATATGTAGCTGTGATCTCATCATATTTCATTTTACTAAGAGATTCTTGAATTTCTTCTTGTGAATATCCCATTCCCACCATAATATCTAAAAGAAGGACATAATATAGTTTATGTGTTTTGTCTGGATACAAAATCACTGTGTTACAGGATAAAATAATTTCCATTATTTGACCGAAAACATCATAGATTTTCTAACATAAATGGGCAGTTGGCTTATTTCTAAGTTCCCATTCTAGGAAACTACAGGTAAGTTCCTAAATACGACAAAACAGATAAGCTGACTCATGTAACTTATGTTTAACTTCCTATTATTCCCATTTTAGGCATATCCATAGGAGTCAAAACAGAAGTATGTTACTTGCACACACACAAGGACGCAGGCACAGAGTAAATTACCTATTCTTTTCTGGTCTGAGATGTCTAGTTCGGGTTCAACAAATGGTTTAAGTTCATCTTCTTCATGCCCTGCATTGATCCATCTGTCCTTCATGATTTGCTGAAAGGTGAACTATTCATTAGCAGCATAAAATAAAACATGCTGATAACCACAATATTTAGAAAAATTTATTTTCAACATTTCAAGGATTATATCTCAGAGGATAACTTTTAAAAAAGTCAATGTCTCAATTCCTGCTTAAAAAGCCCCAGGAGAGTATTCAATATGTCATACAAACCAAGCAAAGTTCTAAAAATACTGTAAAGACTCTCCAAAGTCATTACTTATTTTGCACTTATGCGATTACCTCTAGAGTGCCTCGTTTTATTGGATTTAGCACCAGGAAACGTTTGAGAAGGTTTTCACAGTCTGTGGACATGTAGAAAGGGATTCTGTATTTCCCTCTTAATACTCTTTCTCTCAGTTCCTTTGGGGGGGCAGGGAGGAAAGAAAACTAGTTGAGTCAAATTTTAGGTTAAAAAAGAACCCACTGAGACCCCATGATACTGACAGATCATTAAAATATTAACCCTCATCATTTAATAAAATGTTTAGCATTCTGAAGAGGGTGGATAACAACTGGTTCTTATACCTTTAGGTTCTGTCCATCAAAGGGGAGTGACCCGCTGACTAGAGTGTAGAGAATTACGCCAAGGCTCCACACGTCCACTTCCGGCCCGTCGTATTTCTTGCCCTGGAAGAGCTCTGGGGCTGCATATGGAGGACTGCCACAAAACGTATCCAGTTTACTGCCAACAGTAAATTCATTGCTAAAACCAAAGTCAGCTATTTTAATGTTCATATCAGCATCTAACAATAGATTTTCGGCCTAGAGGGAAAACATCAAGACAAAAATGAAATTTAACCAAAATAGAATTAGAACTGTGATAGAATTAGGCATTTCATAAAAGCTTTTTTTAATGATATAAAGTTAACATAACCTAATGAAAAAAATAAGGAAACATTCTTTCTAGAGGAAAAACATAAAAACAGAAGATAAATTAGAATTTCTAATTTTATTTTTTATTATGTTTATTATTTATATTTTATTATACTTATTATTTTAGTTTTATTTTTAAGTAATCACTATACCCAATGTGGAGCTGGAACTCCTGGGATCAAGAATCAGATGTTCTTATGACTGAGCCAGCCAGGCGCCCCAAGATTTTTAATTTTTTAACATTAATAACCAGTAACAGATACAAGGTATAGATTAACTCTGGCAATATTTTAAACAACAAATGCCCCATGATTAAAAAAAAATTATTTAAATAGCTTTCTCAATTAATAATAAGTGGCTTTTAAAAAAATGAACACTTGCTTTAAGCGGCCAGCCACGTTTTATAAAAACGGCTGAAGAGCTGTGCAATGGCTATTACTGGGGAGGGGAGAGCCCTGGACCTCATTCAAGATACAGATCACAGTCATCTTCATTTATTTCAGTAAACATCTACCACATGCCGATGACACACCCGGCATTATATTTGTGTCTGAACATATGATGAACAAGATAGACCGAGTCTGGCCCTCAAGGAGCTCACAGGTTAGAGGGGGAAAGGCAGAAGACCAAGCAGCTGCACTCTGACCTCAGTGCTGTAACTGAGGATGTGTGGGGAGCTGTGGGCCCAGCACTAACAGGTGCAGGAAGGCTTCCTAGAGGGGGATGAAATCAGAGCCGCTGCCTGGAGGCTTAGGTAATAGTAGTGGGTGTGAGGTGGGAGGCAGAATATAAACAGTCTGAAAACCCAGAAGGAAAGAGAGAACATGCTTTACACTCAAGAAACTGAAAGACAGTGTGTGGAAAAGAGGTGCAGGGGACATGGCCATGGCCGAATCACAAAGGGCCAGTTGAGTGACTGGTAGGAAGTTCAAGTTTTCCACCTAAGGGCAATGGGAAGCCATTAACTCAAGCAGGAAAACGACAATCTTATTTGTATTTGTATTTTTTAAAAAGATTTTATTTATTTATTTGAGAGAGAGAGTGAGAGAGAGAGAGCACAAGAGGGGGGAGCGGGAGAGGGAGAAGCAGACTCCCTGCTGAGCAGGGAGCCCGATGCGGGACTCGATCCTGGGACTCCAGGATCATGACGTGAGCCGAAGGCAGTCGCTTAACCAAATGAGCCACCCAGGCGCCATTATTTGTATTTTTAAAAGACCATTCTGGTTGCAGGGTGTAAAATAGACAAGGGAGGGAGAGGCAAGATTGGAAGCAAGGAAGACCAACAAAAAACTGGTGTACGAGATGCTGGCAGTCTGGGTGAAGACAGTGGCCCCAGAGACAGGAAACAGCATGCTCAAAAAAGGTTTAGGAAACAGTAGCAAAAGGACCTGGGGACTGAGTGGATGGTAGAGCAAAGGAGACTGAGGCACCGAGGGACATGAGGCATCAGAATGAGAAATGAACATTCCCGTTCAGGAAGGAAGAAGGTAGGCTATGAACCTGCTGAACCCAAGGGACAGAAGTAGGGCTTAGCTGTCGCCCATCTGTCAGCTCTGGCCGCAGGCATGGATCTGGGGTCATCAGCATACAGGTGGCCACTGCAGCAACTAGAGTGGATGTGTAAGCAGCATGGGTGGATGTGGAGAGGAGCAAGTAGTTGATGATAATGGCATGCGGAAGGGGAGGAAGCGAGGACCAACAAATCTAGACGATGTTTAGGGAGATGCGGTTGTGAAAGTAGAGAGAGAAAACTAGTGTATCTGGAAGGGGACTTGGGGTGGAGAGGTTTTTTTTGGTAAAAGACAGTGCAGACTTCAGCATGTTTTTGTAAATGCTGCTGGTGAGAAGCCGGGAGGTAGAGAGGGCCCAGAACCCAGAGGCAGGGTGAGCAGAGCCGCCCTACTGCCTGCAACAAGAGGAGTATTCTGAGAGGTGAAGGGTGGGCACGGGCGCAGCTTACTTTGCAGGCTTGCTGGGGAACTGGACATTTCTGCCTGGCATTTCTACGTTCTCTGGGAAACAGAAAACCTTATCCCATGCCAAGAGTGGGCCAGAAGTGAAGCAGTGGGCAGTAAGTAGGTCTCCGGGCAGCACCACACTGACCAGAGACACAGAAGAGGTGGCCAGGTGGCACTGAGGGCACCGTCTAGGTGACAGCATAGCTTTTGGGAGGCCCCACCTCTTTGGTAGTGTGATAATATTTCCACAGAGACCAATTATGAGCTACCTTAACTGAAATGTAAGATACTTTTAATAAACTTCATATTTCATTAATACCAAAACCTGACTAAAAGAATCAATTATTATAGGATTTACCTTTTCTTATTTAATAAGGCAATCTAATCTGTGACCACCAGTAGAACTGAGCACATACAGGCAGAGCATACACTCACAGACTAAGGGCCCTGCAACTCACCTTGAGGTCTCTGTGAACAATCCGTTTTTGGTGGCAGTACTGGACTGCAGATACGATCTGCACAGGAGAGACACAGGTTAATCACCATCATTAAACTTTTTTTTTTTAAGATTTTATTTATTTATTTGAGAGAGAGAGAATGAGAGACAGAGAGCATGAGAGGGAGGAGGGTCAGAGGGAGAAGCAGACTCCCTGCCGAGCAGGGAGCCCGATGCGGGACTCGATCCCGGGACTCCAGGATCAT
Source organism: Mirounga leonina (assembly GCF_011800145.1). Taxonomy (NCBI): domain Eukaryota; kingdom Metazoa; phylum Chordata; class Mammalia; order Carnivora; family Phocidae; genus Mirounga; species Mirounga leonina. The sequence goes on from NW_023270825.1 coordinate 2,127,318, forward strand.
GACCTGAGCCGAAGGCAGTCGCTTAACCAACTGAGCCACCCAGGTGCCCCAATCACCATCATTAAGATGAAAATCTCATTAATGTTCACACATGCAAAATACTCAGTGAGCACCTGACTGTCTGTGTGGATCTCTAAAAATAATTTTCTTGTGCATTCAGGGGTGAGGGCAAGAAGAGATAGGTGAGCATGTTCTTCCTGCTCGCTCTCGTTTTCACTGGAAAGTCTCCTCTTGGGCCTACCCCCTGACATTCTGGTTATCTGTGAATATGGTGCCAGGGCCCAACAAATCACCAGGATCTGGAAGACCCTAGCTGCCCCCAGACCCAGGATCAGATGGCTCTGGTGCAAGCTTTCCATATAATTTCCATGTAATTAACTCGAAACTAAACTGGCAGTTACAGACTATCCATGGCCACAAATTCATCCAGGTTGGGTCTCCTCTGTTAACTACTTCTCTTCCCAGTCAGGACTGCTCCTTACAACACTCTCTTCTTTTTAGCTGATGTGGGTTCAAAGACAGCAAAACTTACCTTTCTGAGGATCGGTTTCCTCTTCCTTAAAATGGAAGAGTAAATGTTATAATATATGTGAACTACAAACTAGGTAAGCTACTCTGTGCTCGATCCATAAGGGTCTCCTTCTACTCTCAGCAAATGGTATGCCTTTATTTAGTCAACTTTGGATCACTCCTGTGATTAGTACTGTTGATTAAACAACTATTTTGCTGAAATTTCACACGTGTAATTTTTTTTTAAAGATTTTTAAAAAAATTTATTTGATAGAGAGAGAGAGAGAGAGAGAACACAAGCAGGGAGAGCAACAGGCAGAGGGTGAAGCAGACTCCCACTGAGCAGGGAGCCGGATGCAGGGCTCGATCCACGGACCCCAGGATCTTGACCTGAGGCAAAGGCAGACGCTTAACCGAATGAGCCACCCAGGCGCCTCTTACTTGTAATTTTTTAAGAAGCCTCCTTTTCTTTCTTCTTCTTCTCTCTCTCTCTCTCTCTGTTTTTAAAGGTTTTATATATATAGAGAGAAAGAGCACACAAGTTGGGGGGGGGGTGCGGGAGCAGCAGAGGGAGAGGGACAAGCAGGCTCCCAACTGAGCAGGGAGCCCAATACGGGGTTTGATCCCAGAACCCTGGGATCATGACCTGAGCTTAAGTGAAGGCAGATACTTAACCAACTGAGCCACCCAGGCACCCCCAGAAGCCTCCTTTTCTAATCAATAAAAGTTTTATATGCCTATTATAGGAATTTTAGGAAATACAGAAAGGTACATATAAGCACATGCTTGATAACATCTCTTGTTGTTTTAGTGTATCTGCTTCTAATCTTTTTGTTGGCGTTATGCTGGTGTAACTACACATGACCACATATATGCAAAACTGGGGTTCTAATGAAAATACTCCTTGTTGGGGCGCCTGGGTGGCTCAGTTGGTTAAGCCTCTGCCTTCGGCTCAGGTCATGGTCCCAGGGTCCTGGGATCGAGCCCCGCACTGGGCTTCCTGCTTGGCGGGAAGCCTGCTTCTCCCTCTCCCACTCCCCCTGCTTGTGTTCCCTCTCTCACTGTCTCTCTCTGCCAAATAAATAAATAAAATCTTTCTTGTTTATCCAGATCATCATCAGCTTTTAATTGTAAGCCCCACACACCCACCTACACTGGACATAAACACTCAGAGAATGCTTCTTTTGTTTTTAAGTAGGCTCCACGCCCAGTGTGGGGCTTGAACTCACGACCTTGAAATCAAGAGTTGCACGCTCTACTGACTAAGCCAGCTGGGCACCCCAGGCTGTTTTATCAGTTGGCATTTTGGTTCAGAACAAGGAGCAAGGAGAAGCTGGACTGGGGTTAGGGTGGGGTGATGCCAAAATCAGGGCTTCACTAAGCAGCTACATACTTTATAAAGTGAATATTCACAAGATCAGACCCACTTTTTTTTTTTTTTTAAGATTTTATTTATTTATTTGACAGAGAGACATTGAGAGGGAACATAAGCAGGGGGAGTGGGAGAGGGAGAGGGAGAAGCAGGCTTCCCGCCAAGCAGGGAGCCCGATGTGGGGCTCGATCCATCATGACCTGAGCCGAGGGCAGATGCTTTTTTTTTTTTTAAAGATTTTATTTATTTATTTGACAGAGAAAGACACAGCGAGAGAGGGAACACAAACGGGGAGTGGGAGAGGGAGAAGCAGACTCCCCGCCGAGCAGGGAGCCCGATGCGGGACTCGATCCCGGGACTCCAGGATCATGACCTGAGCCGAAGGCAGTCGCTTAACGACTGAGCCACCCAGGTGCCCCCGAGGGCAGATGCTTAACGACTGAGCCACCCAGGTGCCCCCAGATCCACTTATAATCAACAAAAAATATAAAAATTCCAATGCCAAAATATGGTTTAGAACACCTGTTACCTTGGATGATCATTTATGCTGTGCTACTCTGCATGAAAGCTGGGAAGTCAGTAACTTTGTTTTCCCAAAACAAACAGGTACACTGCCTAAGATGTGGGTACCACTGACCTTACTTCTGCCTGATCCGACTGTCCCTCTTTTCACCGCCCCCCCCAATACTGAGATTTCTCCTACAGGTTATTTTCAAATTCTGCCTCTGAGTAACATTTGACAATTTCCTACCCTTTCTCAGAGAGATCAAAGAAGTTCTCCTTTTACCTCCAAACAACTCAGTTAACCTTTTAAAGCCACAATAACCTGAAAACATTCAACTTTAAATCACTGGGTTTTTGGGGCGCCTGGGTGGCTTAGTCACTGGGTGTCTGCCTTCGGCTCAGGTCATGATCCCAGAGTCCTGGGATCAAGCCCCGCATCGGGCTCCCTGCTCAGTGGGAAGCCTGCTTCTCCCTCTCCCACTCCCTCTGCTTGTGTTCCCTTTCTTGCTGTCTCTGTCAAATAATAATAAAAAAAATCTTTAAAAATCAATCAATCAATCAATCAATCAATCAATCAATCACTGGGTTTTTTTGCATGCCTTTAAGCTAGAAGCAGTTATTTCTTTAAAAAAGTTAAGAATCTGGATGTTTCCCAGATTGAAATATGAACGCAAACCTAATTTACCTCCAGTCAGACAGGAAAGAGCAGAGGCAGCAACATTACCAACCCACCAAGAAAGAGGTGAGGAAAGATGATGGAGCCAGGATTCTATTCTCTCTCTTTGAAAAGAATAGAGCTCATTCAAACGCTTAAAACCACACAAGCGGTCCTTAGGATGAGAATGGCCAAGGAGGTGGGAAGGAGAAACCATCTGCTGATGGATGTGGAAAGAAGGGCCTGTTTCTGACAGTTAACATTTTCATGTGGAGTGTACCTTGTGTATGGCATACCTTCCTCTTTGCCACAAAGAAGGAAACTTCTTATTTAGTCAATGTAAGAATGGCTTATAAACTTTTGGAAAGCCTGGCAATTAGCAACAGAGCAAAGTGTAAACACCAATATCCTGATTGATCCTTCCAGGTTTAAATGAGGGATCTTAAGGAAATACTATGGCAAGAAGAAAGGATTACATTAAATTGTAAGAGTGTAAATTAAGTCATTAGTTATAAAAGCACATAAATTATCTTTCCTTGACCAACTAATGGGTTCCTCAGATAAAGACTTGAGATTTTCTGCAGGAAATTTATTTATTTTTTCTTTAAAGGTTATTTATTTATTTGAGAGAGAGAGAAAGAGAAGGAGCTAGCACAAGTGAGGTGGAGAGGCAGAGCGAGGAGAAACAGACTTCCTGCTGAGGAGGGGGAGCCTAACTTGCGGCTCTGTCCCAGGACCCCGGGATCATGACCTGAGCTGAAGGCAAATGCTTAACCGACTGAGCCACCGAGGCGCCCCTCTGCAGGAAATTTAAAATAAAAGCCTGAGCGATTGCCTCAACATGTAGGTTAGTAAATGTCCGAGTCCCTCTGACAAGTGAGACCCTGCCAGGGGGATGTGTGGAGACGGAAAAAGTGAGGAGCAGTCACAGGGTTAAGCACTAGTTGCTTCCCTGGAGAGGGTCAGGCTCAAACCTGCTGTTGCTGGCGGCACTCACTCGTCTATTCTTCACAGTCAACAAACCATATTCACATAAATGTTTGCGAGTCAGACAGATTCAACTTAGTGGGAAGGAATTTAAGGTTTGTGAGGCAAAAAAAAAACCTCTTGGCTTTTAAGTGGTCAATTTATAAAAATGCAGAGTATAGTTATGGAAAGGGGCCAAACCAACTTTGTTTTGTCATAAAGAGAAATTTGAGCTTCCCTCCGTAGATCACAGAATAAAATATCAGAACTGGAAAGCACTTCAAAATTAATCATCAAATATAACTTCCAATTTTTGTAGGTAGAAAAGTTGAGGATATGAGAAATTAAATAATAGCCAAAGATTAGTCTCAAAATTTGTCATTTAATAGGTTTTAATTCAAAGTACCATTAGTATTTAAGTTTTTAAGTTAAATTTAAGCCTACATCTGGCTTATGTAAGACAAAACTAATAATGAATTCTGAGATTGTGACACTCTTCTTGCTAAAAACTGGGAAATGGTTTTAATTAATGCAATCATAGGTGTTTTGAAAGACTCTAGATTTTTGAGGCTAAACTGTCAAAAACTAAGGTTAAGAATGAGGTGAAAATCTTGATAAAGCTAGAAATAGAACCATGTTGCTTCTTGCACAGTGCCTTAGGCATGAAAGATACTTAATAAATTTTTGTTGAACTGAATGGCTAACCCCTCCCTCCCTGCTCCCTCCAATGGGCCTTATAACCATTTAGAGAGGCAAACACTGTTTGCTTCAGGGTTTAATAAGCAAGATAACTTTATTAAATTAATAAAGGTGCATTAATTCATACCTGTCTAAATTTAGCTCTTGCTTCTTTTTCCTTCATTCTTCCATGTGCGACCAAATAGTCAAACACTTCACCTATAATCGAGAGAAATAAAAGTAAGAAGTCCTACTTCTGAGCATTAATTTTCCCACAAATTGATGATGTTTCACTTTTAGGAATGCTCTAATTTTTATTTTTAAATACAGCCATGAAGATAACAGAAACGTAGATTTTGAACTAAGCTAGCCTTAAGTTTAACTATAGGCAAAAGTTCTTTGATAAAATCTTTAAGCTAGAGAAAAATCATTAAAATTTCCTATGTTTATAAAACTTTGATTTTAAGGGTTATGTTTTCAATGTGCTTTAATAAAAACTGAAAGTTAAAATGGGAAAGTGATATGTGTTAAAAGAGGATAACATCTTCACTATAGGATTACGAAAAAAGCAGTTCCTGAATATATTAATTAATTAATTCAACAAATATTATTGAGTGCCTACTAACTGCCAGGCACTGTTCTAGGCTCTGGGGAAATACAGCAGTGAACCAAGTGAAGTCCTTTTCCTCATGGAGAATTTACATTCTGGTAGGGAGAGACAGGCAATCAACAAAAAAGCAAATAGTATGTCAGCTGACAAGGACAGTGGAGCAGACACAGGGGAAGAAACAGGAAGTGTGTCTGCATGTGCAAGTGCTTTGGGGACTACTGTGAGGGAGAGGACACTGTCATTATCTGGGAAAAAGAGTCTAGGCAGAGCAAATAGCAAAGAGCAAGGAGGCTATGTAGCCAAAGAAGTGTGAACAAGGAAAAGGGAAATTAGTGGACGGGCATGGGAGATGGGAAGGAGGGGTAAGGCCATGAAGAGTCCCGCAGGCTTTGCTCTGAGTGAGGAGAAGCAGAGGAGGCTATGAAATGACTGACCTCTTAAAAGGGTCACTCTGGCTGCCAGAGGGGGAGGAGGTCAGGGTTGCGGAAGGGACAGAAACATGAGGGAGTAGCGCAATAATCAGGGCAAGAATGAGGGAGGCTGGGCCTTGAGCGGGAAGTGGCAGTGGTGGTAAGAAGCGGGGAGGTTCGGGACTCAGTGGGAAGGTCAAGCCAAGAGAACATGCCCAACAGAACATGCTGGTGGACATCCACTTGGTAGTTTACACAGTGTTAATTCCTCAGGGAAGAGGTGACACTTCAGGAAATACTTGCTTATCAACTGGGTATAAAGAAACAATACCTCTGAAATCAACAGAAAAGGGTACTAATTGAGCAAATTAGACATAAAATATGTTTGGGAAAGAGTCACATTTACTTCATACAAATAAAGAATATTTCCATCAGCTTACTGGCAACATTCAACTAAAAGATTTTGATACTTAAAAAATGCTTAGTTTCAGAACATAACAAATACTTTTGAAGAAAAAGTTATTCTGAATTACATATTAATATCTCTAACTTTTAAGTTTTTAGCCTAGCTGAAACATTTTTAAATAATGGACGGGCATAAATATTTTAAAGTTATCACTTGATTGCATAATGATCTTTTAAAACGCATTACATATTGTTAATTCACACTACACAACTCGTTTAACTATGATGAATCATGAAGTTAAATGTCAGCTCAGTAAAATGTCAGCATTTTCTAAGCAAATGACCTTTCTATTTGCAGAGTAGTATACAATGTCAAAACAAGTGGTTAAAAAGTGAAAACAACTAAAGATGTGTGCATATCATATGAAAAACAGTTTTGACTTAAAAAAACGAATGGATTAAACCCACTAGTTGCTATACCCACTAGCTGTTGTAGAGTAACATGGAGAAAAGTCTAAGTCTGTCAATATAATTTTAAAAAATTTTTATAAATTCAAAAGCAATATAAACCTCTTAAGAGATTTTGGAACCATAAAGTCATACTCACAATCACTAAGTTATAAATCAGGAATTCAACCCAGATCACTTTATTTTCCTTATTAAAAATGTATTAGCATTCAGATTAAGTAGCTAAACTGAAAACCTCAAAAGGCTATTTATTAGGAAAAAGACAGAAAAGAGTGGCTCTCCCCACCCAGGTCAGCGACCATGTGGTTGAGAGGACACTGGACAGGTCAGTTCAGAGAGCCCTTGGTCTTAGTTGGGGTCCTGCCACTAAACAAGCAACAGAACTGCTGGCACAGAACAACCTTTCAGAGCTTTAGTTTCATCTATAAAAATTAGGCAGTTGCCTTCGATGACTTCTAAGATTCCAAGTGTAAAATTCTATGATTCTACGAAATCGAAAAATACCAGGCTAGGGAGGAATAGGTAGTCAATTTAATGAGACTCTGGTTGTTCCAAATGACAAATGTAACCACAAAAAAACCCAGATGTCCTGGAGATTGATAGTGCTTTGTTGAGCTGATTAAAACAGCCCAAGCCAAAAAAGCACCACCACTAAGAAGCTCAGAGACATGTTGACTTACCAGGTCACACTGTCAATGAGAGGCCCTGGCTGGACTGACCCCATGTCTGTGTTTTCAAAAGCCCACCCTCTTTCTACTAAAAGTGGATGCTTCTCAGATTAGTTTTGCCCCTATATAAGAGCAATCTCTATGACACTAACACCTAAAATAGATGGAAAAGGAAAGTCGTGACCAACTGACCAATTAGGAGAGCCTATCTACTGTCAGAAGGCTAGGGCTGTGAGCCTGGCAGCGTGACCACAATGACTTCCCAGCCTCCGTTTCCTCAAGGGTAAAAGCCCATCCTTCACTGCCTGGCCACATCACGGAGTCCTTGTGAGGGTCAAAGGAGATCCGGTGAGAGAAAGCTACACAAATGAAAAGGTTATGAACATAACTCCGTAACACGAGGAGAAAGTATTAGAACTCCATATAGATTTTTGGTACTGCAATTCAGTTTCAGCTCTTCCTACTTCTCTTCAATTGTGAAAAATCCCAACCTAAATTCTCAAACCACACATTTAAACTCTAAATCACACAACTAATATGAATTAGGAGTACGAAAAAGCAGCATCAAAGGTTTTCCTATTGTAACTCATTCCTGCCCACAGCAGGTTTACAATCTTTTATTTAATAGTTAATTCATTACAACGAGGCTGTGACTGAATCTTCTGTCTGATCAAAGTGCTAAGATAAAATAAAACTACTATGAGCAAAACAGTCGAAGCTATACTTATGCCCCTAGTTAAAGGAGTATGTCCCTAGTAGTCTGTCCTTTCATAAGCGCACTTCAATCCTTACTTGTTAAGCATTGGCCACGTGCCAGGCACTATCTAGAGGTGTAGAGGTAGGGGGCACACAAAGACCAGTCAGAACGCTTCTGCTCTCCACACACAAGGAGACTTACATGTGGTCCAAAAACTACAAGCCTAACCCAACTTCAACCCCCAGAGGAGTATCTCTGTAAAAGAGAACAGTTATATACATGCATTTCAGAAAAATGACTACATGTATATAGTCTTGTAGGCCAAGTCCTTAATCTTTAAGGAAAATCTAAATATATGCATTGCAAGCACCATTTCTGGCCTTGGGAAAGATGAACATCAATGACACAAAGAAAACCATCCAATAGGCAGTACACCTTTATTTCAAACAAGCTAATGCACTGATATATTTAAAAATCCAAGTTCTTAAACAAAATGTGGTGTGCATATATATACATAGTGGTATATTATTCAGCCTTAAAGAGGAAGGAAAACTCTGACAGGGATGAACCTTGAAGACATTATGCTGAGTGAAGTAGGCATAAAAGGACAAGTGCTGTGAGATACCACTCATATGACTACCTAGAGCAGTCACATCCACAGAGACAGGAAGTAGACCGATGGGCACCAGGGGCTAGGGAGGAGGAGAGGGAAGTTAGTGTTTAATGGGGACAGAGTTTCAGTTTGGGAAAATGAAAAAGTTCTGGGGATGGATGGTGGTCATGGCTATATAACAATGTGAATGTACTTAATGTCACAGAACTGTACACTTAGAATGGTCAAAATGCTAAATTTTATGTTATGTACATTTTACCACAATAAAAAAAAAATCCAAGTTTTGGATATCATTAATAATGCTAATAGTGAACTACAAGAAGAGCCACAAAAGAGCCAAGACAGCTTTTCTGATTCTCATGCTACTGTATTACGACCCTGGATGTTAAATGAAACCTTAACAATGATCCATGTGGGCAGTGTGGTTGTGTATTCTTCTAAAAAGGGAAGAAAGAAAGAAAAACCATAGAAGTTTCTTACCTCCACTTGCATACTCCATGATTAGGTAGAGCGTTTTGTCAGTTTCAATGACTTCGAACAACTTCACTGGGGGAGGGGAAAGGATATGGGAGAAAAAGAAACAAACGTCTGTATGTATATACACTGTACATATAAACTGTAAGTACTAAAAAACTTTTTCCCTGTTAAAGATTTTTGTAACTGGCTGCCTTAATAGAAGAATGTTTTTTGGGAATTTTATCATATATTACAACAACACATTTTATAAAAGCATGGAATTCCATAAAAATAAAGATATTTCTGGGTGCTCAAACAATGTAACTCTGGCATGCACTCAGCAGTCCAGGCTGTGTACCTACTCACATCTCCTTTGTCCTTATCCTGTATGGTGTCTACACTGGTTAGCTGCCCTCCCAGCAGATTGTGCTTTTCCCTCAGGAAAAGGGTTCTTACTTCACATTCTCGACCTGCAGGAACTGCTCAGATCTACTCTACTTCTCCAAGTTTAAGTGCGTTCACTTGTCATTATGGCTTTAAGGATATATAGAACAATTTCACTTGAGACTTCTGTTGCTTGGGAAACTTCTGTTCACTCCTTCTCAGAGAAAAAGCTTCTTTTGTTACTATTCTGAAGCCAGAGATGGAAAGTAGTAGAAGGGATTATGCTATAGTTAATTGAAAAGAACTTTTTAAAGAATTATTTGCAATGGGTCATTGTGACTTTGCTATACAGCAGTCCCTTGTTACAGATTGAAATCATATTTCTATTACTTTTAATTCACAAAACCATATCAAACCAATCAGAAATATACACATTTTAGGGGCGCCTGGGTGGCTCAGTTGTTAAGCATCTGCCTTCGGCTCAGGTCATGGTCCCGGGGTCCTGGGATCGAGCCCCACATCGGGCTCCCTGCTCCACGGGAAGCCTGCTTCTCCCTCTCCCACTCCCCCTGTCTGTGTTCCCTCTCTTGCTGTCTCTCTCTCTCTCTCTGTCAAATAAATAAATAAATAAATAAAATCTTAAAAAAAAAAAAAAGAAATATACACATTTTAAAATGAAACTGAAGTACATTTCTAAAGCTACTGACTCACTATTTTCCACATCTACTTTATTTTGGTAATACATACTCTAAAGTTAAATTTACCAAAAAACAGGGGACAGGGTGCTAGTCTCTTATATTGCAGGCTATTTTGTGACACTTTAATATAGAGTATCAGACCAAATAAAGTGCCTAACACAGTATGTAATACATGTTTGTTGCACTGATGAATAAAACTATGTCATTTCTAAAATGGTATGTTCAGGTTGTCAGGAAAAATAATTTAAAGAAATTTAAGGCATATGTGCTGGTAAACCATCAACACACAAATAAAACCTTTCTAAAATTCCAATGCAAATATTGGCTCTTCTGGAAAAACTATCTGAATCCAATACAAATTTAAATTTTTAGAAATTCATATCTATTATCAAAGATATGTTATTTGGGAGTAAGCAGAGAAAACTCTAATCAGGGCACAACTTAATAACTAAAGAACAAAATAACTATGTTTAAGTTAGCTAGTTCTAAGCTGCAGTGATTGGTTATTTGGTGAAAAGCTGGAATCTGAAGCCAAGAATTAGCTAGCTAACCCCAAAGGGCTGAAATGAAAAGTGAAGAAAGGTTTTCTTCCTGTTATTATATTCCTTGTTATTTTTCTCCAAACACTGTATTTCACTGATTCTAAGATTAAATTTTTTCACATTTTAACTAATATCACTAAGAATAAGATGACCGCTTGGTAGAATTTTTTTCCTTAGCAGCATGTAAAACCAAAAACGCCTTTTAAATGATGTGGCTTAGATCTGATGAAATAGGGTATATATAAGCTTTTCCTTCCAGTGGCTCCATTTTATCTTCTATTCTTGTGCCTTAAGAATTCTTGATAGGGGGCTCAGATGGTTAAGCATCTGCCTTCGGCTCAGGTCATGATCCCAGGGTTCTGGAATCAAGCCCCGCATGAGGCTCCCTGCTCAGCGGGGAGCCTCCCTCTCCCTCTCCCTCTACTGCTCCCCCTGCTTGTGCTCTCTTGCTCTGTCAAATAAATAAATAAAATCTTAAAAAAAAAAAAAATTCTTCATAGGAAATCCGTTAACATCAAACTTCGTCCCTCCCACTTCCTAGAACTTATTTTGATATTAAAGTGGTAAAAGTGGCTGTCTTAACAGCTATTTCATTCTTGAAATAATAACAATAAAAAAGTTATATTATTCAAAAAGAGCTCTACATTTTCATTGAGATGTATATACAAAATACTAAGTAATTTGCATACTTTCACCTTGTTCCTATAATTATGATGAGAGCAGGACCATGACCCTTCCTCATCCTTACTTATTTACTTATTTTTAAGTAGGCTCAACACCCAACATGGGGCTTGAACTTATGACCCTGATGATCAATAGTCACATGCTCTACTGACTGAGCCAGCCAAGCGCCCTATACCCCTCCTTTAAACCCAACTCACTGAACCTAGCACTGAGCTATGCACACAGAGGGCACATGAAACATACCTGTGCTATACAAAACAATTCCTTAAAAAATTCCATTAGATAGCAGGTATCCTATACCTTTTAAAATACAATTCAATGGACAAGTAATTTCTTAAGAACACTGCCATAGCAAAACCTGTTATACCTTTGAAAATCTTTTTTTTTTTTTTTTTAAGATTTTGTTTATTTATTTGACAGAGCGAGACAGAGCGAGAGCAGGAACACAAGCAGGGAGAGTGGGAGAGGGAGAAGCAGGCTTCCCGCAGAGCAGAGAGCCCGATGTGGGATCTGGGATCATAACCTGAGCCGAAGGCAGACGCTTAACGACTGAGCCACCCAGGCGCCCACCTCTGAAAATCTTAACTCTGACTTACTATAATTCCCTTTTCCATATATGAGTTAAATAAAATTATTTTCTAATATGCATTAAAAATTGGAAAGTTATGATCTGATTAGAGTTTCTACTGCATTAAAGCTTTAAATTCAAGAGTTTAATACCTAAGCTTTTAACTTGTCTTTAGTAATTTCAAAAAGTTAATACAAATAATCAACAATTTGTATAAATATATATTTTATGAAAAGTGTACCTGGGCTGGGAGGAGGGAAGGAATCTCCTATCACTCTTGGCATACAGGTTTAGACCCCAAATGGAATGCATTTAGACCCAAAAGTATTTAAGAAAGCAGAAAATACCTATGTTTGGATGATTTAAAATCTTCATTATTCTTACTTCTCTGAAGAGCTAAAAAACAAACACATAATTCCCCAACACAGGTTATTAAACATTCTATTCCACTGTTGCGATACAAATTTAAATCTTCTCTTAGATAACTGACCCACTGGTAATGTTCAACAGTCTGCATCTAACACTAGCATGAAAGTCCAGAGAAGCTATAAATGCTTCAGTTTTAGCTCCTGGAAAAGCAGAAGTTGCAGAGGAGGATGATACCACAATCTTAATTATATTTTGCTATCTTGAACATATAAGATCAGATTTAGGCAAGAATAGTTTGTGATTAAACTCAGTCTGATTCAATACCTACCCAGGGGTAGATATTGCAAATCCAACCGTGTACAGTCCTAATGAACTACATCATGAGTGTATTAGGACTGATAATTCCAAGTAATTCTAGGAGAAGATTTTTTCAAAACCACTTTGGGAAATCCTTGTTGGAGAAGACAGGTAATTTAGCATGGCGGTTGTGGCAGACTGTTAAATTAATGGTCCTAATGAGTCCTGCCTCGCATGTTCACATTTTTGTATGGGCTGTGTGACTTGCTCTGGCCAATGAAACATTATCAAATTTGATATCATCCATCCAGCAAGAAGAGGGTGGATAAATGCTTACGTATCCGGTGCTTGCTGTCTTGGAATGATGTTGCCATCATATGAAGAGGTCAATCTAGCCTCTTTGAAAATGAAAGAGTATATGTAGGGAAAGACCCACTGTCCCACCTGAGTACAGCCCCATCAACCTGTCAGCTGAATGCTGCCACACAAATGAACCCAGAGGATGCCATGAGAAAAACCATCCAGGTAAGACTGGTAGAGCTGCCCAGCCATCACACAGAATAAAGAGAAATATTAAACTGTTGTTGTATAAACATGTGCTGTGAATGCACAAGAGAGTCATGGTGTTATGGCCTACGCTAATATCAGAAGATCTCAGAAAATAACAGAATTTTAGAGGCCATCTTATCCAAACCTCTTGCAAACAAGTGGAAACCAGGAAAGGAGAGGAAAAGATCTCCCAAGGTCCTGTTCTCTTTCTGCGGGGAATTGGGCCAGAACCAAGGTCTCCCAACACCCAGTATCTATAACCTATGGGAGGCACGGGCTGGGAAGAACTTGGGAAGAGGAGGAACAGCTGGCTATGTGGAAAGGAATCTGGGGAGAAATCACAGGGGTCTTACTGCACTTGTCCCATCTACCACATCTAATCTAGAATTGAATCAGCACCTAACAACTAAGAGCATGGAGATGGACATGGACGTATCTGACCTCTAAACTGATCTGAGAGCTTAAAAACATGGAGTCAGATGAGTAAGATTCCTTTCCTGAATACTGGATCTTCTCTAAAGGCTGGAGCACTTTTATCTCCAACACAAATATCTCCTGTTGCTTTTGTGGTCATTCTCACAATTTATGTTCTGAGATGAGAAGACAGCTACCCTGACCACCGCTCAGGCTTGAGTTCTTTATCTTAGTTTCCTCCTGTCAAGCCAACACAGAAACCCTGTTTTCCAATTCATTATAGTGGAATTTGTAGCTTATAATCTGAACGTCCTAGTTATTTCCACAACTGCTAAAGTAGGAGAGCTCCAAGTTGGATACAATACCAACACGTTAGGACCCTGCATTTAGTATAAAACCCAGACCATGGCCATGGTGGCCTCTACTTCTCCCTGCAACGTGACACTCCTCCAGCCACCCTGATTCCTCTCAGGTATCAGAACATTCGAACTTCTTTCTTTCCTTAGTCTTTTCTCCTTTCTGTCCTTGTAGTCTCAAGCAGATTCTCTGAAAACCTTATCTAAGAAGATCTCCTTTATTTTACATCATAGTGGTCTGTTTGCTTCTTCTCTAGAATGTCTTTCAAGTATAAAGATACATTTTTGTGTACCTGTTCATTGTTGCCTTGTCATCCGTGTGGGGTGGGGGGAGGTACATTGGTCTCCTCTCACTACTGTATACTTGAAACCAAGCCTGGCACACAACAGGAACTCGTTTGTTTGGTAAATGCCTCTATGAAAGTACTAACTACCAAGAAGTGTGGTTTGAGCCAGCCTCCTTAGCATTCTAATGACCACCCTGCTTTTAAATCCTGAGTAGCAGGATGCTTGGTGCAGAGCTGTCACCGTTCTGCCGGCAGGAGAGCAGGTCAAATGAAGGCAGTCATTTTTAAATACCTACTGGCAGTGCAGCAAGGAAACAAACTAATCAGAGCCACATGGCATGAAAAGATGCGGTATTACAGGAATTCAAGAAAGGCAGAGCTCACTTTAGTCTGGGGTAGCAGATACCATGGAGGTGACCAGACTCATGCAGGACTCAAAAAGATGTCCACAGTAAAAAATGAGCTATGTGTGCTTTATATATGTAAGCAAAGATATGGTGTGGCCAATTAAGACTATTTATTTAAGGAAGACCAAGTGATACCTCTGGCAGAACAATGCATTTCCAGGTGTGGATTTCAGGTCACCTGCATCAGAATCATAAGGGTGTTTGCGCAAACTCCAGGTCCCTGGGCCCTATCTCTTGCTAGATCTGAAGTGGGATTAAGAATATTACTTTCAGCAAGCACCCTAGGTATGGTGGTTTTAAAACATGTCCACAAATTCTTTGACAATCCTCCCTGCAAAAGACAGAACTTCATATTCCTCTCTTTTGAGTGTGGGCTGCACTTAGTGATTTGCTTCTAACGAAAAGAGTAAGGCAGAGGCGATGGTGGGGGACTTGCAGAGAATGCCTAGGTCCTATGGCTCCCTCCATGCTCTCAGAGATTACTCGCTTGTGTGTCGTGGGGACATTAAACACCTCGAGGGACAGACCCCCAGATGGCAAAGTACTGAGGCCTCATGCGCACAGCTGGTGAGGAACTGCAGCCCCTCAAGAGAGCCAGGTGAGAGGGAAGCAGACCCACCAGCCTCATCAAGCCTTCAGATGCCGGAGTTGTGGCTCTTACCCAAAACTTCTTGAGAGCACCTGTGCCAGAACTTACATATAAGTCACTCCCAAACACATGACTTGCAGGAATGATGAGGTAACAAATGGCTTTGTTTCAGTTGCTCAGTTCTGGAGTAATTTGTTAGAGAGCAGCTGATAACTGATACACTACAGACAACCCATGAGTTACAGCGGAGGTCATGCCAAAGCATGTGTTGTGAAAACACAGAGGAAAGGTAAATGGCACCAGACAGAGGGATGGGTCGTACAAGCTTAATTCTGGAGGCAGAAAGAATAGCCTCAGATTCCCTAGTAGGATAGTGTCAGGATATTACCAAATAACTTTACATATTTACCTCTATCAGAACTGTGTTTCAGGCAGAAAGTAGTTAATAAATCTATAGCAAGTTAATCAAGGAGGTGGAGAGGAAGCAAGAAGCCAACAGCTATGAGGTGTTAGGTGTCCACTGTGCCTAAAGCACAAAGCTAGATGCTTCCATCCATGATCTAACTTAATGTTCACAACTCTGTCTGGTGACTGTGATCACCTCCAATGCATAGGAAGGAGAACTGAGCAAGTTGAGAAACATGTCCAAGGACTCCCAGCTAGTAGGTGCTGGAGCCAGGACTCTACTCTAGGTTTACTGACTCCAAGGTCCACACTCATCTCATGATGCCATGCAGCTGCCTTTGAAATTTACAAGTAAATTCATTGATAGATTATAAGCTGCTGGTACAGAAAATTCCAGAGCAACAGATGGGCACTGGCACAATTTTTAAAAGTTGACAATCTGCATATAAGTGATAAAAATGCCAGACATTTTGGGGGAGACAGAGGAAAAAAACCCCCCAAAAACAAAAACCCTACAACAACATGCCAGAGATTTCATATATTTGTATCAACTATGAACCTCATAGCTGAAGATAGTTAAATTTGGATAGAAGTAACTTACTGAAGAGAAGGCATGAAATTTTAGGGAAGTCCCTATTAGGATTATAGGGACATGTTTTTTTTAAAGTTTTGTTATTACAAAAGGACACTTAAATCCACCTACTTCTATCTTTTTTTTTTTTTTTTTAAAGATTTTATTTATTTATTCATGAGACAGAGAGAGAGAGGCAGAGGGAGAAGCAGGCTCCCAAGGAGCAGGGAGCCCGATGCGGGACTCGATCCCAGGACCCTGGGATCACGACCTGAGCCGAAGGCAGACGCTTAACCATCTGAGCCACCCAGGCGCCCCCACCTACTTCTATCTTAATTCAACTTCTTTACATTCCTTTTCAATCTTATGCAGATGCTAGTTGTAAAAAACAAAATGAAATAACACAGAAATATATGAAGTGTAAGAATTCTCTCCTCCCTGACCAATCTGCAACCTCCTAACATCTTCAAGTCCTCTAGGAACCAGTACCCAGGAGGAGAACAAACACGTTCGAAGGCAAAGATTCGGGATCCTGTGATCAGAATACCAAGGACACCAAATGTATAGTACCACAGAGTAAAGAGATGTCCCAACAACCAGGACTTGGGATGCCCAGGAATTATCTTTGGAAAAAGACAATTTAACAAACAATGAAAAAGTAAAGTGAGCACGTAAAAAAGAACATGGGAGGGGTCACATAAAACTGTTACCTAAATCATGATGGTGAAAGTATTCAGACTCCCCTCTCCAGATATATAATAGGTACAAGACAGAAGGACCAGGCTGTGACACTGAGAGCCTGTACTTTTCATAGCAGCAGAGTGACAGGCTGAATGACAACTTACGTGTTAGAAATAATGAAGTAAACATAATAACCACCCTCTTCTTGAACAGAAAATAGCCATGCTATAAATCTAAGATTCGTGGGTAATTATCAGCAGTCTCGGATAAAGAGAAGGAGACACAGTCAGGAAACATTCAGGGGGTAAAGGAGAGGAAGGCCAAGTGGGCACTGATACCCCTGTGTGGGTCTGGGTACCACTCTGAGACAGAGAAGACATGACAGGCTGCAGCAAGGCAGACGGAGTTGCTTTTGGACATGGAGTGTGAGGGCGCTTTAGGCCAGTGAAAGTGCATGGTATTTGGGTCTGGAGCTCAGGAAAAAAGGCTGGGACAGAGAGAGGTTCTGTAGAATTACCAGCATAGAGATGGCATCCTTGGAAGGAAGTAACACTGCCTAATTGTGCAGGATGAAAAGACAGAACACCAAAAAGCAAACATTTCAGAGACAAAAGAACTGGGGCCCACAATGGAGACTCTCAGAGAAGAAGGCAGCCAGAGAGACAGAATGAAATCCAAACACTGAAGTCTAATGCCTAGGACAGATCTACACGTGGGTCCCAGAGTCTATTCACCAACAGCATCCCAGGTCCTGGAGCATCTCGAGGGTGCTTCAGGAAGGAAAGATAGAAGGATGATGGACCTGCTTTTCCTCTTCACTGTGCAGAAACCTCTGTCCCTTTGTCCTACTACACTGCTATTCCAGCTCTGCTGAACAAAAAGAACAAATCAAAGACCCTCTCAGATAAAACTGAGGGAGAGGGGCTGGCAAAAGCCCACAGAGTTAATGGAGAAGGA
This sequence comes from Mirounga leonina, assembly GCF_011800145.1. Classification (NCBI taxonomy): domain Eukaryota; kingdom Metazoa; phylum Chordata; class Mammalia; order Carnivora; family Phocidae; genus Mirounga; species Mirounga leonina. The sequence continues at coordinate 2,145,088 of NW_023270825.1, forward strand.
ACTGTGAAGAAAACGCGTTGGTGTAAAAAAGGAAAACTATGTCTTTTCTTTTCTATACACAGAATATCTCTGGAAGGACAAACAGAAAATGATGCCTCTGGTTGTCCCAGGGACAGGACCGGGGTGGCTGATAGTCAAAGGCTGAATGAAGACCTTTCCTTCAATACTTTCTCTGTCCTTTGAACTTTAAGACACATAACTGTATTATCTACCTCCCTTCCCTCAATTAATCTGATTTTTAAGAAGGGTTGAGAATGAACAAAGAAAAGGTGTTTTGTTTTTTTGTTTGTTTGTTTGTTTTGGCTAAAAGGGGAATTCTTGAAAAAGACAAGGTAGCTGGAAATGCTGTATTTTGATCACTCTTAACAAGAAGAGCATTTCCTATCCCTTTTCACCATGTGGGTGGAGGCTGCCAGGGGGTGAAAGGCAAGTAAGTCTTCCAGGGAGTATCTCTGAAGTAAAGTAAATATGAGAGCCAATGCTGTAAGGCAAAACTTAAAACTTAAGGCAGGTAAAGAGATCCGAGTCACTCTCAGAATCACCTCAACATTAAATATCTTAAAATAAAGAACAGACTAGGAAAGTTAACAAATGATAGGGAGATAAGATAATTATTAACAGTATTACTAAAGACCATTTGTCTAACACTAGCCAAAAGCAGTGACGTCTCCCACTCAGGAAGAGAGGTCTACAGACATGGAGATATGACAGATATGGGTGTATTACAATGTATTTAATTAGAATTTTACCGATGACATGTAGGTTACTGACATATTTTTGTTAACATCATGGTGAATATCCTTGTACAGTAGTCCCCTGTCCCCCAACCTTTCTCTGCACTTTTAGTTCCCTGTGATCAACCTCAGTCCAGCAGACGATCCTCCTTCTGATGCATGGCCAGAAGGTCAGTAATAGCCTAACGCTACATCACAAAGCTTACCTCACTCACCTCACTTCACCCCATCACGAAGGCATTTTTATCATCTCACATCATCATAAAAAGAAGGATAAGTACAGTACAATAAAATGTTTTGAGAGACCACATTCACATAGCTTTACTACAGTATATGGTTATAATTGTTCTTTTTTGGGGGGGGGGGGCTATATATAGCCAAAAGGGGCAGACGGTGAGGGAGAGAGAATTTCAAGCAGACTCTATGCCCAGTGCAGAGCCCCACGCAGGGCTTGATCCCACAACTCTGAGATCATGACCTGAGCTGAAACCAAGAGTCGGACGCTTAACTGACTGAGCCAACCAGGTGCGCCTATAATTGTTCTGTTTTATTATTAGGTTTCTTAAAAAAGATTTATTTATTGAGAGAGAGAGAGAGAGAGTATGCGCAGGGGAAAGGCAGAGGGAGAGAATGTCCAAGCAGACTCCTGCTGACTGGGGAGCCTGACGCGGGGCTTGATCTCATGAGCCATGAGATCAGAACTTGAGCCAGATTCAAGAGTCAGATGCTTAACTGACTGAGACATCCAGGGGCCGCATATTTTATTATTAGTTATTATTGTTATTCTTTTACTGTGCCTAATTTATAAATTAAACTTTATCATAGGCGTGTATGTACAGGAAAAACATAGTATTATATAAGGTTTGGTACTATCCACAGGTTCAGGTATCTATAGGGAGTCTTGGAACATGACCCCCTTGGAAAAGGGGGGACCTCTGTATACACAGGTATATATTACTTGTACACTCATGCAAATATATTGGCAAGGTAGATTCTTAGAAACAGGACGGGGGACAAAGGGCATACATGCTTTCTTTTTTCTTTTTTTAAGATTTTATTTTTTAAAGTAATTTCTACACCCAACGTGGGGGTTCAACTCACAACCCCAAGATCAAGAGCAGCATGTTCTACCAACTGAGTCAGCCAGGCGCCCCCCCTACCTACTTATTTCTAAAAAGCCGGAATATAACACTTCCTTGATTTTCCATTTTAGATGTTTTCTTATAGCTACCTACTCTGGCAAGCACTTTCAACTCTGGTATTTGCTGCCTTATTTCTAAATAGCATGTGGGCACCTGGGTGGCTCAGTCGGTTAAGCGTCTGCCTTCGGCTCAGGTCATGATCCCAGGGTCCTGGGATCGAGCCCTGCATCAGGCTCCCTGCTCAGTGGGGAATCTGCTTCTCCCTCTACCCCTCCCCACTGCTTGTGATCTCTCTCTCACACACACACTCTCTCTCTTAAATAAATAAATAAGCAAATAAAATCTTAAAAAAAAAAGACTCCTAAATAGCATGCTTGTGCTGCAGTTCATTGATTTGCTTAGTCCCTTCCCCCACCCCATTATCCACAGATTTCTTAACATGGGCAGTGAAGACCTGGCTCTCCCACCCCATGTCCCTTCCCTCCTTCCTCCTAATCAGTTCTCAGAGCATTTGGCTAAATTATTGTTTACATTGTATAAATATTATTTAAATTCAATTAATTAACATACAGTGTATTATTAGTTTCAGAGGTAGAGTTCGGTGATTCATCCATTGCATATAACACCCAGTGCTCATTACATCATGTGCCCTCCTTAATGTCCATCACCCAGTTACCCCATCCCGGCCACCCACCTTCCCTCCAGCAACTCTCAGTTTGTTCTCTATAGTTGACAGTCTCTTATGGTCTTCCTGATTTCGTTTTATTTTTCCCTCCCTTCCCCTATGATTCTCTGTTTTGTTTCTTAAATTCCACATGAGTGAAATCATACGATAACTGTCTTTCTCTGATTGACTTATTTTGCTTAGCATGATACCCTCCAGTTCCATCCATGTCGATGCAAATGGTAAGATTTCATTTTTGATGGCTCAGTAATATTCCATATTGTGTGTGTGTGTGTGTGTGTGTGTACTGTTTTCATCCATTCATCTGTTGATGGACATCTGGGCTCTTTCCATAGTTTGGCTATTGTGGACATTGCTGCTATAAACATTGAGGTGCAGGTGCCTGTTCAGACCACTATGTTTGTATCCTCTGGGTAAATACCTAGTAGTGCAATTGCTGGGTAGTAGGGTAGCTCTGTTTTTATTTATTTATTTATTTATTTTAAAAGATTTTATTTATTTATTTGACAGAGAGAGAGACAGCGAGAGAGGGAACACAAGCAGGGGGCGTGGGAAAGGGAGAAGCAGGCTTCCCGCGGAGCAGGGGGGCTCAATCCCAGGACCCTGGAATCATGACCTGAGCTGAAGGCAGCTGCTAACGAATGAGCCACCCAGGAGCCCCTGTAACTCTGTTTTTAACTTTTTGAGGAAACGCCATACTGTTTTCCAGAGTGGCTGTACTGGCTTCCATTCCCATGTATAAACATTATTTACAGCCACACCAGGAATGCATTTCTATCCTTTTTATTGATTGATTTTTGGTTTCCTTGGAGCCAATACTGCCTCAATAATTCTGTTTACTTAAGTTTTCTGTGTATCCCTCACTTTACTAATTCATCCTTAAACTCTGCAACATAAGTGTAAATCTCCTTTCAAATACTTTCAAAGAGTTAAGTGATTTTTTTCCTTTGTAGATATTTCATATTCTGGAAGCCTTTGTCCTATTCTCAAGGCCCACTCTGTTGGACTTCCTGTTCTGAACCCTATGCTTTCTCTTCCTTGGTACTCTCTCTTGTGGTGGTGAAGTATATACGACCAATATCTCCTGAGGAAGGGTAAGGACATGGGTGGTTAACTGTGAAACCTGTGTGCCCCAGAATATTTGATTCTATCTTCACATGTGATCGACAGTTTGTTTGGGTAAAGAATTCTAGATTAGATTCTTTTCTCTCAGAAAAATTCACCCCCCAGCTTTAATGAGATATAATTGACATGTAATACTGTGTAAGTTTAAGGTATACAATGTAATGATTTGAAACCCATATGTATTTTGTGAAATCTTTACCACAATGAGGTTGGTTAACACATCTTTCACCTCACATAATTACCATTTTGTTGTTGTTATGGTGGTGGTGAGAACATTTATGATCTACTCTCATAGCAACTTTCGAGTATACAATATTGTTGTTGTTGTTGTTGTTTAAGATTTTATTTATTTATTTGACAGAGAGAGACACAGCGAGAGAGGGAACAGAAGCAGGGGGAGTGGGAGAGGGAGAAGCAGGGGGAGTGGGAGAGGGAGAAGCAGGGGGAGTGTCAGAGGGAGAAGCAGGCCTCCTGCTGAGCAGGGAGCCCGATGCGCGGCTCAATCCCAGGACCCTGGGATCACGACCTGAGCCGAAGGCAGACACTTAACAACTGAGCCAGCCAGGTACCCCTACAATACAGTATTGTTAACCACAGTCACCATGCTGTACATGAGATCCCTGGCACCTATCCATCTCATAATTGGGAAATTTGTACCCTTTAGATCCACATCTCCCCACTTCCTCCACCCCCAACCCCTGGCAACCACTGTCTACTCTGCTTCTAGGAGTTTAGTTTTTAAGATTTACATGTAAGTGAGATCATACAGTATTTGTCTTTTTCCATCTGATTTGTTTAGTATGCCCTCAAAGTATGTTGTCCCAAATACCAGGATTCCCCCTTTTATGGAATATTATGTAGAAAATATGTATTTCTGCATGTGCATAAGTAATCTCACATCTTCTTTATCCATTATTTGTGGACACTTAATGTGTGTCAATGTCTAAGCTATTGTGAAAAATCCTGCAGTAAACAATGGAGGTCCGATATCTCTTTAAGATGATGATTTCACTTCCTATGGATATATACCCAGAAATGAAACTGCTAGATCACATGGCAGCTCTACTGTTAATTGTTTAAGGACCCTCCACACTGTTTTCCACAAGCAGCTGTAAAATTTACATTTCCACCACTCACACAAGGGTTGCCATTTCTCATTCTCACCAGCATTGATGATAACAGCCATTCTAACACATATAAGGTGATAAATATCTCATTGTGGTTTTTATTTGCATTTTCCTGATGATGAGTGACATTGAACACCTTTTCATGGACGCACTGGCTATTTGTATGTCTTCTTTGGAAAAATGTCTTTTTAGGTCTTTATCCATTTTAATTAGATTATTTTTGTTTGTTTTTGCTATTGAATTATAGGAGCTCCTTATCTGTTTTGGATATTAATCCTTTATCAGATTCATGGTTTGTAAATATTTTTCTTCCATTTTGTGGATTGCCTTTTCATTTTGTTGACTGTTTCTTTTGCTGTACATTAAGTTTTCTGAACTTCCACTAGTTGAATTTTGCTTTTGTTGCTTGTGCTTTTGGTGTCATACCCAAAAAATTATTGCCAGGGTCAACGTCAAAGAGCTTTTCCCCTATGTTTTCTTCCAGGAGCTTTATGGTTTAGGTCTTCCGTTTAAGACCTTAATCCACTTTGAGTGAATTTTTGTGGGTGGTGTAAGATAGGGGTCCAATTTCAATATTTTACCTGTGAATATCCAGCTGGTTCAGAATTTTAAAGGCCTTGATCCATTATCTTTTTTTTTTTTTTTTTTTTTTAGATTTTATTTATTTATTTGACAGAGAGAGACACAGCGAGAGAGGGAACACAAGCGGGGGAGTGGGAGACAGAGAAGCAGGCTTCCCACTGAGCAGGGAGCCCGACTCAGGGCTCCATCCCAGGACCCTGGGATCATGACCTGACCCGAAGGCAGACGCTTAACGACTGAGCCACCCAGGCCCCCCGCCCCCCATCCATTATCTTTGAGCTTAAAGCAATGCAGAATAGTGTGATGCCATTTTGTTACAGTTCTGTTTGTGACCTAATTTTTCCTCTTCATTCTCCTTAACCTTCGTGTATTTAAATTTTAATGTACCGGAGATTTAGTATCTGTGGTACATTAGCATTCATTCCAGATACACTGTGGATCTTTTGTCATGTTCGCACTGGGCACCAAGCCTCTTGAGCTGCAAATTTAGGTTCCACAGTTCTGGGAAACTACCTTTTGTTATCCCTTGATAATTTCCCCTCCTATCCTCAGTTCTTTTTACCACTCCACGTTATCACAAACTACACCTCCTACATAGATACTTCAATTTTATATCTTATCTTCCTTAATTCTCAAGTCTTTAAATTTGTATATTGTTTTCTGAGAGATTTCCTTGACTTTACTTTCCAATCCTTTTACTGACTTTCTTCCCAAAACCATAAATTACCCTCTCCTCAATGGTCCTTTTTCAATGCATCATATTCTTCTTTCATGAATATAATGACTGTTGTTGTACTACTGTCTTCCTCTTTTTTAAATCTTTGGAAATAGAAATTGTAATTTTCCTTTTCCTTTTTTTTTTAAAGTAGTCTAGTTTCCTCTTTCAGTTTTTCTTTTTTATTCCTGTTTGTTTTAGTCTCTGATTATTCTCAAATATCTGGAGATTCCTGGCTGTCCTCCCATATTTCCATATTTAAGAGAGGCACCAAAGCTCTGTACTGAGTGTTATGTATGTGAGGGCTGGACCACACGATTAGTGGGCAAAAATTAAGGAGCTTCTGCGGAAGACATCCAACTATTTTTTTTTTTTTTAAGATATTATTTATTTGACAGAGAGAGACAACGAGAGAGAGAACACAAGCAGGGGGAGTGGGAGAAGGAGAAGCAGGCTCCTGCTGAGCAGGGAGCCCGACGCAGGACTCGATCCTGGGACTCCAGGATCATGACCTGAGCCGAAGGCAGTCGCTTAACCAAGGCGCCACCCAGGCGCCCCAACTGTTGTTTTCTGTTTGTGTTTTTTTTTTTGACAGAGAGAGAGACAGCAAGGGAAGGAACACAAGCAGGGGGAGTGGAAGAGGGAGAGCAGGCTGCCTGCCGAGCAGGGAGCCCGATGTGGGACTCGATCCCAGGACCCTGGGATCATGACCTGAGCCGAAGGCAGACGCTAAACGGCTGAGCCACCCAGGCACCCCGCCCCAACTGTTTTTATCTGTATTTTCTTTTAAGTCAGTTTTCCCAGAGAAAAAATCTCCTATTTCCTTTTCAGGCAATATAGAAGGGCTAACAAAGTTCTGGGAAGTGAGCAAAGAAAGGGAGTGGAGAAAGAGTGTCTCACCACTCAGCGGGTCCCTGTTTGTGGTATGGGGTCCCCAAGTCTAGGTGCTCTCTGATTCAGCCTCTTCAGAAAACGAACTGCCCCATTTCTACTGGGGGCAGAGAAGGGGCAGCTGCCTAACCGGGAGGTGATATAGGCCCCTTGTATATACACTTTCAGCCTATCCTTCTGTTTCTAGTTCTACTTGTAACCCCACCCACAAAAGGAGCTTGGGGAACTTATTTCTAAGCTTTCTGTGGCATGATTCAGCATGATTCTTTTTGCTACTAGCCTACCTACCTCCTCCGCCCTTAACTCCTGCTCTTAGAGGCCTGGTTTCAGCTCACTCCGGTTTGCTGTATCTATTAAACATTACACACACACACACACACACTCCATCTGACAAAACTAAGTTCAATTCTTTGTCCTCTAGTCTTCTATTCTGACACTTCCTTTTATTTATTTATTTATTTAATTTATTTATTTTGAGAGAAGAAGAGGAGGGGGAGGAAGAGGAAGAAGGAGGAGGAGGAAGAAGGAAGAAGAGGAGGAAGAAGGAAGAAGAAAGGAGGAGGGAGGAAGGAGGAGGGAGGAGGGAGGAGGGGGAGGGGAAGAGGAAGAGGAAGAGGAAGAGGAAGAAGAAGAAGAAGAAGAAGAAGGAGAAAATGTAACCTAGAAAGATCTGTTAGTCAGGTTTATTAATCATATTAATAAAACCACTGCTTATAGTCATATATGTACTGTTCAACCCTGAAGAAATCATTTACCTTGTAGCCATCATAAATTTCAATAGTTATTACGTTAAATCCTGGCACATAGTTATAATATCTCCTTAGAAAGGGGTGTGTTAAAAAAGCTGCACAAAGTTGTAATATAGACTTAGTATATTAAGATCTGTATCTTTTTTCCTACTTAATGTGTCATGCGTGGCCTGAGAGAGGTCAAATCTCCTTTGTCACTCGTGTTTGTTAATTTATTTACTTATTTATTTATTTATAAGATTTTATTTTTCAACAGGGAGAGAGAGACAGCGAGAGAGGGAACACAAGCAGGGGGAGTGGGGGAGGGAGAAGCAGGCTTCCCGCAGAGCAGGGAGCAGGATGCGGGGCTCGATCCCAGGACTCTGGGATCATGACCCAAGCTGAAGGCAGATGCTTAATGACTGAGCCACGCAGGCGCCCTAGTGTTTGTTAATTTAGCTCAGATTTTACCTGGCATGTATTTTGAGGTTCTATTTATCATATGCCATTCTACTATTAAAAATATAATGTAGGGGTGCCTGGGTGGCTCACTCAGTTGAGCAGCTGACTCTTGATTTGGATTCAGGTCATGATCTCAGGGTCAGATGAGATTAGAGATTATAAAAACTTTAAGACAATAGAGATGAGTATCTTTATGGCCCTAGATATGGAAGAATTTCTTAAAACTGAACAAAAGACTTGAAGAGGCACTTCACAGAAGAAACAAAAACCAGTAAAAATATGAAAAGATGTAATGATTCCTCAGTAATCAGGGAAATGTAAATAAAAATCACAAGGAAATGTTATTTTTATATCCACCAGATTGGCAAGAATTAAATATCAGACAAATTCAAATTTTGATGAGGATGTGACATTACTTGAACTTTCTCCTATATGCTACTGGTGGGAATATAAATTACACAACTGCTTTGGAAACAATCTGGCCGGCTCCAATAAACAGACCCTGTGAACCAATAATTCTGCTACCGGATATATATCATTAAGAAACTCTTACACAAGTGCACCAGGACACATACAGGACAACTCACAGCAACAATGTTTGTAATACAAATAGCTATAAGCAATCTGAAGGCCTTGGAACCAGAGACCATGCATATGTAAATCATGGTATATTCATGTAATAGAACACTATATAATCATGAAAACGAGCATAACAGAGAAAGTGAATTAGCTAAATATGTCAACATGGAACACAATTTGGGCAAAAGAAAGCAAATAGAAGGATACATATAATATGATTACATTTATATACTATTTAAAACCTTTACAATATTTTTGGAAAAGATAAAAAAACCTTTACACTATTTTGATGAGACTCCATATAAGGTAAAATTATAAAGACAATCAAGAAAACAACACAAAATTCTTGTTAGTGGTTACCTGGTAGGTGGGAAAGGAAGAAGGGGAATCAAGTTGGAGAGGGCCACAGTGTGAGTGATTTATAGGTATTGCTGATGATCCATTTCTTGAAGTAAATGGATGTTCATTTCCTATGATATTTACACTATAAACATCTAACTTTTTTGTATGTAAAGCAGTTAATAAAAATTAAAACTGAATTTTAAATAATTGCTTAGTTTGAGCTGATTAATAAAATTAAGCAGTTAAAAAAAATTTTTTTTAAGATTTTATTTATTTATTTGACAGAGAGATAGAGAGAACAAGTAGGCAGAGAGGCAGGCAGAGGGAGAGGGAGAAGCAGGCTCCCCGCTGAGCAGGGAGCCCGATGCAGGGATGGATCCCGGGACCCTGTGATCACGACCTGAGCCGGAAGGCAGCCGCTTAACCGACTGAGCCACCCAGGCACCCCAGTTTTTAAAAATTTAAAGTAAGAGCAGCAGCAATGTGGATTTTTATGATTAAATATTTCCAAGACAAAGAGATTCTCCCACTCCCAAAAACCCCAGGTTCTGGTGGTCAAAATTCCTGGAATCAGGGTAATAGGAGAAGATATTAATTTAGTGTTAAAATAAATTTGGCACTTAATAAAGAACAGATTTTACTGGGTGTCCACCATATGCAAGCTGAACTTCAGTATGCTCCTTTGCTATCCCCATAAGGAAGGGGCTGGGCCTGATTCCTTCCCAAGGGGATGTGGTAGAACAAGACTACTGGAAGTTAGGGCTTTAGGTTCTAACACTAGTGTAGTCACTTCCCTCACTGGATGACTGAACAAGGTGCAAAATGTTAAAACTTCAGTCTGCTCATCTGTAAAATATAGATAAAAAAAGCTATGTCACAGGGCTGATGTGGAAAAAAGGCAATGTGTGATGGAGGTGCTGTGCACAGTCATTAAGAATTTGAGCTCTGGGGGCGCCTGGGTGGCTCAGTCATTAAGCGGCTGCCTTTGGCTCAGGTCATGATCCCAGGGTCCTGGGGTCGAGTCCAGCATCGGGCTCCTTACTCAGGGGAGAGCCTGCTTCTCCCTCTGCCTGCTGCTCTCTCTCCCTCTGTCTCTCTCCCTGACAAATAAAGAAGTAAAATCTTTTTGTTTGTTTGTTTTTTTTTTAAAGATTTTATTTATTTATTCATGAGAGATAGAGAGAGAGGCAGAGGGAGAAGTAGGCTCCCCGCAGAGCGGGGAGCCCGACGCGGGACTCGATCCCAGGACCCTGGGACCATGACCCGAGCTGAAGGCAGACGCTTAACTGACTGAGCCACCCAGGCGTCCCTAAAGAAGTAAAATCTTAAAAAAAAAAAAAAAAGAATTTGAGCTCTGGAGCACAATACCTGGCCCTAGCCCGGTTCTAACACTCAGTCTAGGTGACATGACCTTCCTGGGACCCTGGTACCCACACAATTAAAGGAGCCCGATGTGTGGAAAGCTTGGAACAGTACCTGGCACACAATAAACACTCAGTATGGGGTTGTGATTCTGGCTGTTACTGTTGTTAGTATGATTCTCTTCCAAAGGCCTAATTTGTGCCCAATTTTTGATTTTCTACAAATGGGTCCATGCCATGCTCTAAGTTTAACCTATTTAAAACATTTGGTTCTTTAGGGACTTTTCTAAAATAGCAATAATGAATCATGGGTACAATTATATGCTGGGTATAATTATAATTGGTATAAGTATTGCTATAATTTATAAAAATAAATTATATATTCTCAAATTCACAATATACTTTAAATATCAAGCTGCATTATTTCCTGCTGAAGCAAAAGTAAGTCTGGCAGTAAACTGAAAAGTTCCCCAGTAAAGCAGCTGTCAACACTGAAGCTCTGTTTTCTTGCCTTTCTACTACAGCTTTTGAAATTTAAAAATAAAGAAATATACATACATTTCTAGTCTTAATATTTTGAATATGTATAATCAAGAAGGGTTTTAGATTTCATTTACCCCACCCTGTCTGAGTTTATCAGATTCATTACAGTGATCTGGATGCAGACACTGTATTGTAAATAACAGGACCCTTGTAACTACTATTGTTAACAGCCTGAACTGCTAGCTTGCTACAAGTCAGGCTGGAAAGAAGAGGTATGAAGAAAAGATGAACAGAGTTGTTCAATGAAAAAGGTTCCCAAAATGACTTGTGCCTACCTGATGGGACGGGGAAAGAAAGAAGTCCAAAAACTGGGTACAGGCATTCCCAGGAAAAGAGACGGAGAGGAGCAGGAACCACAGGCAGTGTCTAAGACTTAGACCACTGAGGGAGGGGTCATTTTTAAAACAGGTGACCTTGTGGGAGACAAGAGAAATTAAGAACTTAAGAGGGGGGCGCCTGGGTGGCTCAGTTGGTTAAGCGACTGCCTTCGGCTCAGGTCATGATCCCAGGGTCCTGGGATCGAGTCCCGCATCGGGTTCCCTGCTCAGCCGGAAGCCTGCTTCTCCCTCTCCCACTCCCCCTGCTTGTGTTCCTGCTCTCACTGTCTCTGTCTCTGTCAAATAAATAAATAAAATCTTAAAAAAAAAAAAAAAAAAAAAGAACTTAAGAGGGAACCAAAGGAAGTCTGGAGCCATTCTCACTTGGGCTGTGGACTTTGGGACCTTCCTCTGCACGCCAGGCCTATCAAGCCAGAACTGGGGAGGCTCGGTGTGTTCTGAAGGAAACATAGTTGTTTTTTGTTTTGTTTTCTCTTTTTTAACTCCACAGATGATACTATTACACAGCAAGGGTTGAAAATGCCTGGTTTAAGGAGTCTGAAGCAAAAGTGACCCAAGTGGTAGTAGCAGTAAAAGTAACTACATTGTCGACCACAAGAAAGGCGTGAAGTGGTTCTCTCTCTGCCTTCAAATTATACAGTTCCCTGACCTGTCCCACAACGAACGTTCTCTGGAATGCCAAAAAGGCCCCCACTGTTACAGAGCTCTGAGCATTAGCAGTGGCTCTAAAACAAACACCAGCTTTAAGAAGAAAACAGGCTGAGGGGGCGTAAGTAGATTTCCCCCCAAAAAACCCTTATAAAAGGAATCTATAGTCAACAATGCTTTTTTTTTTTTTAAGATTTTATTTATTTATTTGACAGAGAGAGAGAGCACAGGTAGGCAGAGCGGCAGGAAGAGGGAGAGGGAGAAGCAGGCTCCCAGCCGAGCAGAGAGCCCGATGCGGGGCTCGATCCCAGGACCCCGGGATCATGACCTGAGCCGAAGGCAGACGCTTAACGACGGAGCCACCCAGGCGCCCCTATAGTCAACAATGCTTTAATAATCCTTCAGCAACCTACTGTGTATTTTGCATATACTGCAACTTAATGTCCATTCTTTTCTTCTTAATTTTGACTGTTTCTATTTTTATTTTTTTTTTAAGATTTTATTTATTTGACACAGAGAGAGAGAGAGAGCACAAACAGGCGGAGCAGCAGGCAGAGGGAGAGGGAGAAGCAGGCTCCCGCTGAGCAGAGAGCCCCACGTGGGGCTCGATCCCAAGACCCTGGGATCATGACCTGAGCCGAAGGCAGCCGTCCAACCAACTGAGCCACCCAGGCGCCCCTTGACTAAATTTTTTAAAACACAGGATTTCCCTTTCTCTCTTACTAAAAGTCTGGACTGAAGAATAGTGCTTGAATCTTAACTCAAAAAATGCTTTGCTACTAGGTCAGCAGGATCAACTAAAGGATGGAGTCTCCACTGAAGGGCCTTGTAAGATATTTTAATTGGATGAAGACATCCTTATCCAGTTCACGCAGCACCAAACTAGAAGGGATAGGTAATACAGAAGACTCACTATTCAAAATACCTCAACAGACTGGAATTGTGGCAGAAAACCAATTAAATGATCTTCAGCAGGAGTTGAATTCAGGTAAGAAAAAAAATCAGTTGCAGGTATTGAATAAATTAGATCTGTGTCAAGGGCATTCCTGTGGCTGGCCCAAGAAGCTGAGTATTGACTCTGGAGAAGGAACCAAGAAAACTCAAAATAGCTGGTTATGTTTGCAGTGGTAGATTTAACCTCTCTAGCTCCATATGGCAGAATAGAGAACAATGTTGTAGACGTTTCTAGAAGACAGATGCTAGTGCAAACTAAAGGGAAAAAATCTATTAACTATAGCTATCCAACACTGGAACAAGATGCCATAAGGAAGAAGTGCGCCTCTGTCCCTAGATGTGTTTAAAACTGGCTAACTAACCAGCTGTCATAAATACATATTCTAAACAATTATTTCATTACATGTTATAAGTTTCTTGCTTTTAATTAAGTGACTCCAGTTAAAAAAAAAAAAACGAATTATTGTTTAAATTGATTGTGGCAGAGTATGGTGACAATCAAGTTTCTGCCACCAAAAAGACTGAGTATTTCTAACATAACAAAATCTTAGAACAACCCAGGGGAAGGTCAGGGAATCACTGAAAGTTTACTGCACATACGGGCGCCTGGATGGCTCAGTCGTTAAGCATCTGCCTTTGGCTCAGGTCACGATCCCAGCGTCCTGGGATAGAGCCCGGCATTGGGCTCCCTGCTCAGCGGGAAGCCTGCTTCTCTCTCTCCCACTCCCCCTGCTTGTGTTCCCTCTCTCTCTGTCTCTCTCTGTCAAATAAATAAACAAAATCTTTAAAAAAAAAAAAAAAAAAGGTTTACTGCACATAGATGACTGTTCCTTAAAAGCACTGGGTACCAAGGACTCCCACAGGGCCCGATGGGAGCTCTGGTGCGTCTTCCTTCATGCACTACTCTGCACTTGCACAGCTCTCCCCAGCCTGTTGCTGCGTCGCCCCTTGGTTGTGCACGCAGTCCCCCTACCAACACTTAATGAGTGCCCCCATGCCAACACCACAATGAGACTACAAAGGTCTTTCCATCTTTCTTACTCAGTAAAAAATATTTAGTGTAATTATAATAATAGTTATTATATTATATATAAAATAATAACTATTATATATATAATAACATGTAACTATATTATTTTATGTTATTATTATTACACATATTATTATTATTATTGTAAGTAGGCTCCATGCCCAGTGTGGAGCTCAACGTGGGGCTTGATCTCACAACCCTGAGATCAAGACCTGAGCTGAGATCAAGAGTTGGAGGCTTAACCAACTGAGCTACTTAGGCACCCTGGTAAAAAATATTTAGATCCTTCAACACCTAGGTGAAATTTTACTGTATACCACATGGGTTCGCCCAGAGTCCACTGCACTTATCTGACTCATTGGAGACATCACAGAGCTTGGTTCAGGAGGACATGGATGTTTCTTAAATGAATTAGTAAGAGGCCACCCCTATTTTTCATTTGAAATATTCCTTCAAATATGATCTCTTCAGCCTATGATTTATTTTTTATTTTTTTAAAGATTTTATTTATTTGACAGAGAGAGACACAGAGAGAGGGAACACAAGCAGAGGGGGTGAAGAGGGAGAAGCAGGCTTCCCGCTGAGCAGGGAGCCGGACGCGGGGCTCAATCCCAGGACCCTGGGATCATGACCTGAGCCGAAGGCAGACGCTTACCGACTGAGCCACGCAGGCGCCCCCAGCCTATGTTTTAAAATGAAGTTTCTACTATTATTTAGGTACGGTGAGCCAAGACATCAGGACTGGCACTGAAAAGATAATTGTTATTAACAGTTCACAAGAGAAGGGGGCACACAATGCCACATGCGGAAGCACCAGGGTCAGTCAGGAGGCACAAGGAGCAAAGGGAAAGCATGGGAGAGAATCTTTATCTTGGTTTCCCCAGGAAAGGCAAGGTCAAGCCGGGTAACAGGCTGAGGATTGGCTTGTCTGAACCATTTCAGTAGGCTCTGGGGTATAAATACAGTCTCTAGTTGTCTGCCACCTGGCCCTGGGTTGATTAGGGCAGAGGAATATTGCCTCCTGGAGTGTAAGAGCCAGATAAAGGAGATGGTTCTGAGTATGAGCTCTGGATTAATTTGTTTGCATATAAACAGTACACTCACAGGGGAGAAGTCTGCTATTTCTAGGAATTAGCTACCCTAGGAGGGGCAGTCTCTCCCAGGTCAGCATAGTCACAGGTGCTAGAACATCAAGAAAACAGAAAATAACAAAATATAGTTAATACACTTTGCTTTATTTTCTTCACAGCATTGGCATGACATTATATATTTGTTTGCTGCTGCCCTCCTACTAGGATGTCAATTCCATTAAAGCAGGAACTTAACTTGGTTCAATGTTGTCTCCACACTGCTTAGAACAGTGTCTGGCATACAGTAGGTATTTAATAAGTGTTTGTTGAATTAATGAGTGAATAAAAAAAAAGCTGCATGAAAACATGGCTTATGCAATGTTTAGAGGGAGAGGTGGAGTACAAGGCCTACTTCTCTTAAGTACTAGAAATATTCCTCCCAACTTTAAACTACTTCTTTATAGGGACTACAAAGGAAAATCTTGGGTTAGTTCCAGTCCAAGTTCTCATAATCCTAAATTGGGAAAATTTAACTAATTACAGGAAGGTGGCACAATGGAGTGGAAAGAACTGTATTTTGGAGTCAGAGCAGGATTTACCACTTACTAGCTGGAAAGCTGAACTATATCTACTTCGGAGTCAGTCACCTCACTGGAAAATCAACAGAACATGAAGATGAAAACATACCCATCAGACTAGCTAATGTGAAAAAGTTCAACACTTCTATGTGTAAGAACATGGGAGGCAAAGGCTCTAGTATCTAATGACAAGGAATCCCCAGGTAATGCAACATTCAGTCGTAATCCCAGGGCACTGCTTACCAAAGTGCTCCATTATCTGAACTGTGGCAAACACATTTTCATTTTAAGTTCACTAATGCTTGACTCAAAGCTGACTAAACCTGCCATGGAAGGTGTGCCCAAGTACCCATCACTTATAAATTAAAAGACTTTGGGCAGGTTTTTTAATCGCCCTGGCCTTTCTTTCCTGAATAATAGAACTTAGCTCACAAAGTTGTAAAGAGTGAATGAATGCTATGGACTGAACTGTGTTCCCCCAAGATTCCTATGTTGAAACCCTAACCCACCATGTGATGGTAATTTGGAGATGGAGCATTCAGGAGTTAAGTAGGTTTAGATGGGGTCTTAGGGTAGGTCCTCACGATGGGATTACTGCCCTTCTAAGTGGAGACATCAGAGAAGGTGTGAGAGCAGCCCTCTGCAAGCCAGAGGGAGCACTTTCACCAGAACCCGACCAGGCTGGCACCCTGATTTTGGGCTTCCCAGCCTCTAGAACTGTGTGAAATAAAGGTCTATTGTTTATGTGTCACCCAACCTATGGTATTTTGTTGTAGCAGCTTGAGCAAGCTAATACAATGAGTTCATACAGGTAATACACTCAGAAAAATGCTCAGCATTAAATGCTCAAATATTTGCCATTACCGGAAATAGTGCACTGCAATTAAGTCCTTGTACAAAAGAGACTGAGCCAGAACCTAACACTCAGTTCTTAAGCTTTACTTATTTCCTGTAAGGGGAAAGTTTTAAACAAAAAAGCAACACCCTTTACCCCTCAAAACCAAGCAAACAAAAACCTAGTATTTAGCAGGACACACAATAACAAGCATTCATTCAGTCCTCACCCTGTGTCAGGTACTAGTCTCTGTTCTTCTAAGGGCTTTTAAATATTAACTTATTTACATAGTAACTTCTTTCTAGGTAAGTCTCCCCAGGCAAGGGAAACAAAATAAAAAATAAACTATACACCAAAATAAAACGCTTCTGCATAGCAAAGGACACAATCAACAGAACTAAAAGACAACCTATAGAATGGGAGAAGATATTTGTAAATGACATATCCAATAAAGGGTTAGTATCTAAAATATTTAAAGAACTGATCAACTCAACACCCAAAAAACGAATAATCCAATTAAAAAATGGGCAAAAGACATGAACAAACATTTTTCCAAAGAAGACATACAGATGGCCAAGAGACACATGAAAGAAACTCATCCTGACTTATCATCAGGGAAATGCAATTAAAACAACAATGTGGTATTAACCCACACCTGTCAGAAGGGCTAAAATCAGTAACACAAGGTCAATCAACAACAGGTGTTGGTGAGGACGTGGAGAAAGGGGAACCCTTTTGCACCGTTGGTGGGAATGAAAACTGTTGTGGAATGTAATGTAACCAATGTAACCATTGTGGAAAATACTATGGAAGTTCCTCAAAAAGTTAAAAATAGAACTACCCTATGATCCAGCAATCATGCTACTGGGTATTCACCCAAAGAATACAAAAATAATTCAAAGGGATACACTCACCCCTATGTTTTTATCAGTATTATCTACAATAGACAAATTATGGAATATGGAAATAGCCCACGTGTCCATCAACTGACAAATGGATAAAGATGTGGTGTGTGTGTGTCTCTCTCTCTCTCTCTCTCTCTCACACACACACACACACACACACACACACGGAATATTACTCAGTCACAAAAAAGAATGAAATCTTTCCATTTGCAACAACGTGGATGGACCTAGAGTATAATGCTAAGCAAAATAAGTCAATCAGAGAGAAACAAATGTATGATTTCAGTCATGTGTGGAATTTAAGAAACCAAATAAACAAGAAAAGGGGAAAAGAGAGGGAGGCAAACCAAGAAACAGACTCTTAACTATAGACAACAAACTGATGGTTACTAGAAGGGAGATAGAAGGATGGATAGATCTGGTAGGTTTTGGGGATGAAGGACTAGAGCGCACTTACTGTGATGAGTACCGGGTGTTGTATGGAAGTGTTGAAATCACTCTATTGTACACCTAAAACTAATATTACACTGTATGTTAAAACTAACTGGAACTTAAAAAAAAAAATTTATTTTATTTATTTTATTTTTTATTTATTTATTTTTAAAGATTTTATTTATTTGACAGAGAGAGATACAGCGAGAGAGGGAACACAAGCAGGGGGAGTGGGAGAGGGAGAAGCAGGCTTCCCGCGGAGCAGGGAGCCCGATGCGGGGCCCGATCCCAGGACCCCGGGACCATGACCTGAGCTGAAGGCAGATGCTTAACGACTGAGCCACCCAGGCGCCCCCCAAAAATTTTTTTTTAAAGAAAATAAAAAAATAAATGTTAACTCATTTAATTCTTACTACAGCCCTATGACCTACTATTATTATTCCCATTTTATAAGTGGGGAAACTAAGACCCTGGGGAGGTTAAATGACTTGTCACACAGCTAGGCTGGATTAAGCCTGGATTTGAATCCATGCAGCCTGGCTTCACAGTGTTCCTAACCATCACTCTATACACTCTCTTTACGTTAACATTCTACTCCAAGACTGAAAAAGAACAATAATAACTTTAGATGGGTTACACTGAGTATACTGGCATGTCTTTTAACAGAGACTAGCATTTTTGAATAGGTAAACATATTTTTTTTTTTTAAAGATTTTATTTATTTATTAGAGAGCGAGCGAGAGAGAAACAGCATGAGAGAGGAGAGGGTCAGAGGGAGAAGCAGGCTC
This sequence comes from Mirounga leonina, assembly GCF_011800145.1. Taxonomy (NCBI): domain Eukaryota; kingdom Metazoa; phylum Chordata; class Mammalia; order Carnivora; family Phocidae; genus Mirounga; species Mirounga leonina. The sequence continues at coordinate 2,163,682 of NW_023270825.1, forward strand.
CCCGCTGAGCCGGGAGCCCGATGAGGGGCTCGATCCCAGGACCCTGGGATCATGATCTGAGCTGAAGGCAGTCGCTTAACCAACTGAGCCACCCAGGCGCCCAGGTAAACATATTTTTAAAAATGAGCCATTACTTGCTTCTTAACGACAAACTAAAACAAGACCCAGCAAAATTACTCATACATAACCAAACCGAAGTTAAAAATGACTTTGTAAACCCAAAAAGAAGACTAACATATTTTATACCTGCTGCTTTCAAAACCACTATAGGTACACAACATTAAAAAGGCTGACCTTAAGAAAAATAAAAAAGGCTGATCTAAAACATTTATAAACAGAAAACATCTCAGGAGTAGTAGTTTGAAGTTGAGAAGCACAAAAACAATGCAGAAAAATATCTCTTACTAGAATCTAACATTTATTAATGCAATGGCTGGAAAAATAAAAGGGAAAAATGAAGAAACCTGTCTGTGAAAGTAACATTAGTTCGCAAATGTGCACAATTCAGTGTGCAAGCCTGAATAATTTGAACATGTTGAAATGGACGCTATTTTAACACCTGTGTTAAAACACTCCTTAAATGAGCCAGTCCAGATTTTTTGATAGTGGCAGTACAAAAAGATTACATTTTGTTGCCGGCAGAATGTTCCTTAAAGTGAACGTTACCTTCTAAGTGCTGTATTAGTTTCAGGTATAGAATACAATGATTCAACAATTCTGTACATTACTTGGGGCTCACCATGATAAGCACTGAGAAATGTATAAGCTTCAAGGCTTAAAATCACAATATAAAGAGAGCTGTTCCTAATGCAGATGTGATACAACTGTGCATGGCGCTGAGGAAGAAAAAAGCAGGAAGTACTATTCCAAGGGAAAAGACACCATATTGGGGCGCCTGGGTGGCTCAGCAGTTAAGCGTCTGCCTTCGGCTCAGGTCATGATCCCAGGGTCCTGGGATCGAGCCCCGCGTCGGGCTCCCTGCTCAGCGGGGAGTCTGCTTCTCCCTCTCCCACTTCCGTTGTGTTCCTGCTCTCGCTATCTCTCTGTCAAATAAATAAATAAATAAAATCTTTAAAAAAGAAAAGAAAAGACGCCATGTAAATTCCACCCTGTGGCAACTTTTCCATGGAAAAGGAATTCAGTGAAAAACAATTGTACAGGAATATACAGAGAATGCTTCCAATTTATAAGAAAAGAATATGAACTAATACACATGATTTAAAATAATGCCCTATATTTTAATAAATGGTGCTGGGAAAACTAGACAACTACATGCAAAAGATGAAAGTGGACAGTATGGAGGTTCCTCAAAAAAAAAAAAAGAGATGAGGGCGCCTGGGTGGCTCAGTTGGTTAAGCAACTGCCTTCGGCTCGGGTCATGATCCTGGAGTCCCGGGATCGAGTCCCACATCGGGCTCCCTGCTCAGCGAGGAGCCTGCTTCTCCCTCTGACCCTCCCCCCTCTCCTGTACTCTCTCTCATTCTCGCTCTCTCAAGTAAATAAATAAATCTTAAAAAAAAAAGAGAGAGAGAGAGATGAAACTGGACCACTTTCTTACACAACACAAAAATAGACTCAAAAGTGATTAAAGGCCTAAATATGAGACCTGAAACTATAAAACTCCTAGAAGAAAACATAGGCAATAATTTCTTTGAAATCAACCATAGAAACATTCTTCTAGATCTGTCTCCTCAGGCAAAGGAAACAAAAGCAAAATTAAACTACTGAGATTATACCAAAATAAAATGCCTTTACACACACAGCAAAGGAAGCCATCAACAAGACAACCTACCAAATGAGAAAAAAATATCTGCAAATGATATATCCAATAAGGAGTCAATATCCAAAATGTATAACGAACTTATAAAACCCAACACCAAAAACTAAAAATAATCCAATAAAAATGGGCAGAGGATCTGAATAGACATTTTTCCCAGGAAGACATAGAGATGGCCAACAGACACATGAAAAAGATGCTCAGCATCGCTCAGCATCAGGGAAATGCAAATCAAAACCACAATGTGATATCACCTAACACCTGTCAGAATGGCTAGAATCAAAAGGACAACAAAAAACAAAAGTTGGAGAGGACATGGAGAAAAAGGAAACCTAATGCACTGCTGGTGGGAATGAAAGCTGGTGCAGCCACTATGGAAAACAGCATGGAGGTTCTTCAAAAAATTAAAAATAGAATTATCATAAGATCCAGTAATTCCACCACTGGATATTTACCCAAAGAAAATGAAAACACTAATTTGAAAAGATATATGCACCTGTATGTTTCTTGGAACATTATTTACAACAGCCAAGATGTGGAAGTAACCCAAGTATCCATTCACAAATGAATGAGTAAAGAAGATGTACACACGTATACACACACACACACACACACAGGAATATTACTCAGCCATAAAAAAGAACAAGATCTTGTCATTTGCAACAACATGGATGGACCTAGAAAGTATAATACTAAGTGAAGTCAGAGAAAGACAAATACCACATGATTTCACTCATATGTAGAATTTAAGAAACAAATGAACAAAGAAAAAAGAGACAAACAACACTTAAAAAAAAAAGATTTTATTTATTCATTTTTAGAGAGAGAGCAAGGGGAGAGGCAGAGGGCAGAGAGAGGGACAAACAGACTCTGCACAGAGTGTGGAGCCCACCCGACAGGGGGCTCAATCCTACAACCTGAGATCATGACCTGAGCCAAAACCAAGAGTTGAACACTTAACCAACTGAGCCACCCAGGTGTTCCAAAGTAACAGACTCTTAAATACAGAGAACAGACTGGTGGTTGCCAGAGAGGAGGTGCGTGGGGGATGGATGAATAAGACAAAGGGGATTAAGAGTATACTTATCGTGATGAGCACTGAATAATGCATAGAACTGCTGAATCATTATAATGTATACCTGAAATGTAACACTATATGTAAATTATACTTCAATAGAAAAATAAAAAATAAAATGCCCTATAAGCTTAAAATACTACACTTATCAAGTTATTTAACTTGGACAGATCTGGCTTCTTAAAGTCTTACCTATTATTATCATGTGCCCAAATTAATGCTGATATAAATATGCATAGTCACATTATCAGGCTAACCAGACAACTTATCATGTACTAAACTGATAATGATGTTTACAAACAGTAATTTGTAATAATAATAAAGAATAGCAGCAATAAAACACTCTTACCCAAAATAATGAAAAAAAAGCAAGGAAGGAGGGAAAAATTACAACCAACTAAAGACAAAACCATGATAAAATTCTCCCTAGAAAACTGCTAGAATTCCAGTTATCCGCAAGGATGCCTGAACAGTGGAAGACTTGTAACATCATTAGGATACTGAACTAGAACCCTCAGTAAACTTCTTTATATGCTAATTTTAGTTCTGAATACCAAATTTTAGTAACCCCTAACTTACTTATTAATGCCAAGTCCTTAGATATATGAAGAAATAAAAGTTTAAAGTAATGGATACAGTTTTATCCTCAGAAGAAAGGACTGGAATTTTTGGATCCATTCCAGGCCACCTTGAGTGCCATTAAGACTCACTCTGGCCTGCAGAACCACTTGTTAAGTACCATTTTTAGTGCAAGATAAAGTCCCTTCCTCCCCACCTCTCTCTCTCTCTGTCTCACACACACACACACACACACACACACACACACACACACACGGACAGGACTTCAAAATTATGATGATATAAATGGAAAACCATTAAGAAAACATCAGGAATTTATATAGGGCAATACACTTATAATATCTTACATGTGAAATGCTTTGAAGTTTACAAAGCTCTTTTAAGTGCATTATTTTATTAATACATCCATCCTGAGAAGATGAAATTATCTCTATTTTGAAGACCAGAAACCTGGGGTCAAGAAAGTTAACTGGAAAAAAAAAGAAAGTTAAGTAATTGGCTCAAGGTCAAGTTAGACATTTGATTACGTGGCAGACCCAGGATTTTAATTCAGATTTCCTGTTCCTAGTTCCTAGTCTCTAAAACCCCAACTACTATAGGCCAAATCTAGAAATCAAATGATGTAAAAGGCTTTGCAAGACTAAAAAGAACTAGAAGCATTTTATTATGAAGATCATTAATCATTCACGAATGCACCAGTGAAATACCTATGCCAAGGCCCTAACCTGAGCAATTAAATCTCTCTGGGCCAGTCATCAAGACATTGCAAAGAGGTCCAGGTGATTCTAACATGCAACAAGGTTGAGGACTTCTGATCTCCGTTAGATGATACAACTCGCAACAGTGCATTACAACCATGTTTTCAACTATCATTTGTATTTTTATATTTTCCTTTCATATGTATTAATCATCAGTCCTTAATTAGCCATAGTGACAGAGTTTAATAAAGCCAAAGTGCTGACTTTAAAGACCTCAGTACTAGCTATGAGAAAGGTATATAACCCTGCATAAGAGTAATTACACAAAAGTATTTGTCTTATGTTTAAAAACTCTGTTCTAGTCAATAGTCAGAATATTCAATTAAAATGTACAGTCTTCCATTTGTGCTATTAAGAACGTTTAAAAACCATTATCTTCATCTGAAGGAAAAAAATCCAACAACTTTTCATATAATACTACACCTAAGTTGCATTCATCGAGAAATAGGAAGCTTATTGTACTAAACATAATATATACAAATAGCAGTTGAGGTATTGGTGGGACCAATTAGATGGCAATTAGCACTGAAAATCATTTTAAAAAATACTGGATACCGAACCAATCTTACCTTTTGTAGACTTGTTGGATTCAACTGAGTTTTGTCAATTATTTTTATTGCAACCTAGAAAAAAATAAATTAATAAATATTTATAGATTTTATAAATTTGGTAACTATAGACTAACTGGTAATAGTTTTGTAAATGCCCAGACATGTGGGACATGAGAGAAACAGAGAGAGATTGATTATATAATGAAAACACTTCTAAAAACGTAGGACAATGAAGATCTATTCCCTATTTGGCAATACTTAAATTAAAAAATTTTTTTTTTTTTTTTTTTTTTTAGTTTTTAAATTTTAATCCAAGGGCAGGAGTGGTGGTGGTTGCACCATTCCTGGAAGTACTGCAATACCAGGTCAATGCATGGAGTGGACGGAGCAAGCTCCTATTCCATTTCCTAGTTCCCCAAATCCATTTAATGTATTGTCCTCAGACAGAGGATGTATCAGATATTAAACTGAGAGGAACAGATACTACACTTGCTCTTAGTCAAAAGGCTGAGAAGCAATCCAATATTTTAATTTTATCTGACTCTGGGATCCAAGGGCAGTATGTACAGCTTTTACAGATTTATATAGCCCAGAATGCCTTGCTCAGAGTGTCTTGCACACAGTAAGAGTTTGATAATTAAGTAAATATATGAACTAATAGGTTGGAGTTCAATCTAAAACTTTAAAAACATTTTATTAAAAAAAAAATAGAAAAGATCTTTAGGTAGTTAAAGAAGGAAAAGGAACTAGTTCCACAGCAATCTGTAGGCCAAGTGAAACATGTACGGAGACAACAAATGGATTACCTGGTCACCTTTGTTCAAAAAGGGGTGACTAAACCCCAAGCAGTCTTAACAAGCCACTAAGATACAGAAAGAAAGAACTATAGCTTCTAGTCATACAAACTTATCTTAAAAAAAAAAAAAAAATCAGTTTTACTAATATTTACTAAGTGGACTTGCAGCAGCGTCCTTATCTGGTATGTTGTCCTTTCTAGAATAAAAGTGACTTCTAGGAACAAGGGACATCCAGAATGGGGGGAGAGGGTTAACAACAGGGGATGAAAGGGAACATAAGTGAAGAAAGAGGCTTTGCCAGGAACTGGAGAACATAATTAACTCAGCTTTGCAACTGAGGTCCAGGACAACAAATGATCTAACCCCACACTGATGAGGCTGTATTCCTACTGTGCATCCTTCAGGACCAGATCCAATAAGAAGCACCACTGAAGAAAGGGAGTAAAAGTCTGGGGAAAGTGCTTGGAGATCTTCTATGTCAGTAGTACTCAAACTTTTTGGTTCCCTTTACACTCTTAAAGATTACTAATGATCCCAAATGTGGGTTATATCTATTAATATTTACCTTATTACAAATGAAAACTGAAAAATTGTAAAAATAAGTATTGAACATAGTAAGATTCATTTCAACATAATATTCAACAAATGGTGCTGGGAAAACTGGGTATCCACATGCAAAAGAATGAAACTGAACTCTTACCTAACATCATCTACAAAAATTACCGCAAAATGGACCAAACACCGAAATGTAAGATTTAAAACTAGTTTTGAATTTTAAATTTCTTCTAATGTTTTAGAAGAAAACATACAGTAAAAGCTTCACAAAACTGGACTGGGCAGTGATTTCTTAGATATGACACAAAAGGCACAGACAACAAAAGAAATAGCCAAATTAGACTTCACAAAAATTTTTAAACTCTGTGCATCAAAAGACAATATCGATAGAGTAAAAAGGCAACCCAGAGAATGGGGAAAATACTTACAAATCATAGATCTGAGAAGGGATTAATATCAAGAATATAGAGAGAACTCCTACAACTCAACGACAAAAAACCCAATTGAAAAATGGGCAAAGGAGGGCGCCTGGGTGGCTCAGATGGTTAAGCGTCTGCCTTCGGCTCAGGTCATGGTCCCGGAGTCCTGGGATCGAGTCCCGCATCGGGCTCCCCGCTCTGTGGGAAGTCTGCTTCTCCCTCTGCCTCTCTCTCTCTCATGAATAAATAAATAAAATCTTAAAAAAAAAAAAAAAATGGGCAAAGGACCTGAAGAGACATTTCCCCAAAGAAGATCTACAGTGGACTCCTGAACAATATGGGGGTAGGGGCACTGCCCCCTCCAGGCTGAAAATCCATGAATAACTTCTGACTCCCCCAAAACTTTACTAATAGCCTACTGTTGATGGGAAGCCTTACTGATAATACAGTTAACACATATTTTCTATGTTGGGTGTGTTCTTACAATAAAGTAAGCTAGAGAAAAGAAAATGTATTACAAAAATGATAAGAGAAAATATAGTACTCTACTGCATTTAAAGAAAAAAATCTACGTATAAGTAAACCTGCCCAATTCAAACCATGTAGTTCAAGGGTTAACTGTACAAACGGCCAGTAACCACATAGAAAAGATGCTCAACATCACTGATCATTAGGGAAATGCAAACCAAAACTCCAACATACCATTTCACACCCATCAAGATGGCTACTATAAAAAAACAAAACAGGGGCGCCTGGGTGGCTCAGTTGGTTAAGCGACTGCCTTCGGCTCAGGTCATGATCCTGGAGTCCCTGGATCGAGTCCCGCATCGGGCTCCCTGCTTGGCAGGGAGCCTGCTTCTCCCTCTGACCCTCCCCCCCTCATGTGCTCTCTCTCTCTCTCTCTCTCATTCTGTCTCAAATAAATGAATAAAATCTTAAAAAAAAAAAACCTCCCAGAAAACAACAAGCAATAAGGATGTAGGGAAACTGGAAACCTTGTGCACTGTTGGTAGGAATGTAAAATGGTACAGCTGCTGTGGAAAACAGTACAGAGTTCCTCAAAAAAATTAAAAATAGAATTACCATATGATCAAGCAATTCCATTTCTGGGTATGTACCCAGAAGAACCAAAAGCAGGGACTTAAATAGATGTTTGTACACCCACATTCATAGCAGCACTATTCACAATAGCTAAAATGTGGAAGTAACCCCAGCGTCCACAGAGCGATGAATGGATAAGCCTAATGTAGTGTCTCCATACAGTAGAATATTTTTCAGTCTTAAAAAGGGAGGAAATTCTGACACATGCTATAGCATGGATGAACCTTGAGGACACTATGTTAAATGAAACAAGCCAGACACAAAAGGACAGGTACTACATGATTCCACTTTTTTTTTTTTTTTTTTTACATGATTCCACTTTATGAGGTTCCTAGAGAGTTCACATTCATAGAGACAGAAAGTAGAATGGGGGAAGGAAGGAATGGGGAATTAGTATTTATGGATACAGAGTTTCAGTTTTACAAGATGAAAATAGGTCTGGAGATGCATGATGGTAATGGTTGCACAATATAAATGTATTCAATACTACTGAAACGCACACTTAAAAATAGTTAAGAGTAATTTTATGTTATGTGTATTTTATCACAATAAACTGAAAAAAATAAGCCCATTACATGTTAATATAAATAACATTTTTATGAAATTCTCATATATCATATATTCAATCTGTTGTGATGTCACACGTCATATAGCCTCTGGAAAATTTTACTTTAGGTTCATGAAAGAGAATGGAAAAAGTACTGTCTTAATAATATTACAAAAATAGTATTGACTTTGCAGACCCTCTAAAAGGTTCTCCAGAGAGACCTCCAGGGGTCCCCATAGCTACTTCAAGAACTGCTGCACTTATTCATATTAACACTTAAAAAAACAACGACCCCTGCTTCACTTGGCCTAAAGCCTCCATCTGCCTAAGTTATCTATTACTTCCTATGAACCCACTGACCTCCAGAGGAGCTAAAGACAGACAAATGCTGCTAACATGGCACCCAGTGAACTTGACCCTGGAGCGTAAGGACCCATCACCCCAGCCCACCCCAATTGGGGAGGAAAAAGAGATCAGAAATGCAGGAGGGGTAGAGATTTAGCATGTGTGTGCCTGAAAAAAGCAAAGACAGAATTCTGATTTCATATTTGGAAAACACAAGTCTTGGTGGAAACCATAGCAAAAAAAAAAGCGAAAGGAAATGTCAGTGGCTGGAATATACAAACAATGACCTTGTTCACATCTCACCTGGGGACTGACGTCTTGTTATAGCCCCAACATACTACCAGGTACATAAGCGCTTCCTGAGCTTATGTGAGCCCTGACCACGCATACTCAGTAACCACACACGTGTTCGAGATGGAGACAGAAGAGTGAAGAAATAGGGTTTCTGGTGTTTTAACAGATATCATTTTAAATTTTAATTTAAATAAATAAAATTAAATAATTTTAAAAATTACATTATTTCAGGGGTGCCTGGGTGGCTCAGTCGGTTAAGCATCTGCCTTTGGCTCAGGTCATGATCTCAGGGTCCTGGGATCAAGCCCTGCATCACACTGGGCTCCCTGGTTGGCAGGGCGTCTGCTTCTCTCTCTCCCACTGCCCCTCCCTATGCTCATGCTCTCTCTCTCTTGCTCCCCCAAATAAATAAAATCTTTTTTAAAAATTATATTATTTCAAAGATTAATGGATTAATTTTCTTCAAACTGTACTTTCATAAGTAATTTTATGTGGTATCCATGGATCTCCCAATTTCCAAAGAAACCCCTTAGATATACTATTCCTTTCTGGCCACCATTCTGTTTTCTTCCTCCTTCTGATGGCCAGATCTATCAAATATTCTGCCTTTCTGGTTCTTCTTCCCTCTGATCCTCTGAGACCTGGTTTCTGTTCTCATGACCAGACTTTTTTTTCCTTAAAGATTTTATTTATTTATTTTATTTATTTGGCAGAGAGAGAGAGCAGGAGAGCGGCAGAAGGAGAGGGAGTAACAGGCCCCCCGTCGAGCAGGGAGCCTGACGCGGGGCTCGATCCCAGGACCCTGGGATCATGACCTGAGCCAAAGGCAGTCACCTAACCAACTGAGCCACCCAGGCGCCCCTCTCATGACCAGAATCTTGATCACTAGCTTCTTCTGGCTCTGTTCGGTATCTGCCTTCTATTTTACAGAAAAGATTCTATTCTTCAGCATTTTCTTTTTCAAATACTGCTATTCAAATAGTATTTAAAGCAAAAGCAGGAGCTCAAAATGTGTTTCATTCAGCTAAATCAAACTGCAGAAGAGAGTCATTTTATTAAAAGTAAGTGTCCTCTGAGTGAAACACTGCAATTTACAGTAATGTGAATCTGTGTGGCCATGAAGCCTGAGGGGGAAGCCTATAATCCCCTCTTCCTCCAGCTCCCTGCCGGGGTGACTCAACTACCAAAATAATCGTGGCCCAGAGCTGGCGCCTGGGGGAGAGCTCAGACCTCGAAGTCAGTAAGAGAGGAAGCAAGTGGGGGCATCACCAGGTACCTGAGAAAGATGGAGACTGGAGAGAAGACCACACACATGTTCCCAAGGTTGTGGAGTTTTCTGGAGGTTTTTTTGGCGGGGGATGGGGCGTGCATAGCAAAAGCCAAGGGAGTTCACTGGGGAGGAAAGAGGACTGCCCCTGCCACTTATGTGAAGTTCTGGGAAATTCCATTTATTCACCCTGATGCCAGAAACAAAGTGGAAAATTACGAAAGAGGGAAAAAGAGAGCTCATTCACGAGAAGGGCTTCCCTCAGTATACGTCACCCTAGAGGGCCCAATAAACCTGTAGCAAACACCCACCAGAGAAATAAATACCCTTATCTTTCACTTCCTGTCAATTTTCTACTGGTCAAAGGTCCCAAAATCCTGCTCCCAACATGCATTAAAGCATCCACAAACACTAAAAGAGCAGTCAAAAAAAGATCCCAGGTCTTTAAGAGGATGCAGTAGCCTGGAAGGATGGATTATTAGCTCAGGCTGCGGTAACAAAAATACCATAGACTGAGTGGCTTAAACAACAGAAATTTATTTTCTCACAGACTGGAAGGCTGGAAGTCCAAGATCAGAGTCTGACCAGCATGGTCAGTTCCTGGTGAGGCTTTTCCTCTTGGCTTGCAGATGGCCCCCTTCTCACCGTGTCCTTACATGGTGGAGAGGGGGCAGCTTTCTGGTGTCTCTTCTTGTAAGGACACTAATCCTACTGGATCAAGACCCCATCTTTATGATCTAATTTAACCTATTTCCACAAAAGCCCTATCTCCAAATACATTGGGGGTTAGGGATTTAATATATGATTTTGAGAGACACCATTCAGTCCACAGCAATAACGACCAAGCTGAACAACTACAATAAGCAGCTACAAAATAAAACTTCAAATTAAAACATAACGCCCAACACATGGAAGAAACACAACATGGAAGAATGTCACAAACATAAAGTGCAGTAAAAGAGGCAGACACAAAATAATATATACTGTATGATTCCATTAGCACATTAAGGAAGACAAAAAATGATCTACGGTATTAGAAGTCAAGACAGGGCGCCTGGGTGGCTCAGTTGGTTAAGCGACTGCCTTCGGCTCAGGTCATGATCCTGGAGTCCCGGGATCGAGTCCTGCATCGGGCTCCCTGCTCGGCAGGGAGTCTGCTTCTCCCTCTGACCCTCCCCCCTCTCATGTGCTCTCTCTCATTCTCTCTCTCTCAAATAAATAAATAAATTAATTAAAAAAAAAAAAAAAAGAAGTCAAGACAGTGGTTACCCTGGGGAGGAAGGACAGAGAAGTGAGTAGAAGAAGACAGAAGAGAAGCTTCTGGGGTTCAAGTCATAGTATAGTTTTGCCCTGGGTCATGGTTATGCAAATGTGCTTACTTTGTGTTAATTCATCAAGGTGTACACTTATGATCTGGGCACTTTTTCTGGATGTGTGTTATATTTCAATAAGGAGTTTATTTAAAAAAAAAAATCAATCGTGACTCTAAATAATGATCATGAAAAGACAGCAGATAATGTCTAAAACCAAAAAATTAAATAAGAATAAGAGCATGCTGTGTATCAACTATACTTCAATAAAAAATGTTTTTAAAGAATAAAAGCATGTTGGGCGCCTGGGTGGCTCAGTCGTTAAACGTCTGCCTTCAGCTCAGATCATGATCCCAGGGTCCTGGGATCGAGCCCCGCATCGGGCTCCCTGCTCTGCAGGAAGCCTGCTTCTCCCTCTCCCACTCCTGCTTGTGTTCCCTCTCTTGCTGTGTCTCTCTCTGTCAAATAAATAAAACAAAATCTTTAAAAAAAAAAAAAAAGAATAAAAGCATGTTAAAGATAGAAGTAAAACCTAAAGAATCAGTTTATATTGTACACCTGAAACTAATATAACACTGTATGTTAACTAACTGGAATTAAAATAAAAACAAACAAACAAAAAAACCCAAAATAAAACAGTTTAAAAGACTGAAATTGGCCATTTTGGGAGATTAGGAAATGGGGGTGGGGGATCAAGGGACTCAGTTTTTAAACAAGCCTTGACTCTTTAAACTGCATAATTGAACTTGAATATAAATAACTAAGTGAAAAGGTTTCTCATAACCACAATGAGGGCATTTAGTTAAAGGTGGCATATTGATCCCATGCATTTCCCTCTTCTCCCACCTGCTGGTCCAATTAAAGGACAAAGACAGAATGACAAAGAGAATGGGAGAGGTGCCATCAGGAGAAAAGTGACTTTAAACAATTTCTGGAAGATAAAAATCTGAGGCCCACATAGCAGGGCACATAAAAGCCTACAGTGTGCCCAAAGAAGGGTACAATCCAGGGAAACCTCACTGAGAAAATCACTTTGTGCTGTGTATGTGGCAACTTTCCTACTGACCACCAGGAAGCTAAGCCAGGCACATGACCAGCAGCCTCCACATACCATGTCCCATGTAGAGAGCTCTCAATTTGCTTCGTAGTGTTCCCCCTTGAAAACACTAATGGCGAATCAAAAATCATAGATATACAAGGAAAGCCTGTGATTTTTTGATACCCTTCTCCATATATCTGTTAGGGGAAAACACCAGATAATTTCTCTTTCAAAAACAGAGATAGTTGTTTGTTGCTGGGTATGGTGATTATGTTCTACAAAGCCACTGTGAATACTGCTCCTAGAGGAAATACAGGGTTAGGTTCCTATGGGCCCCTGGTCATAAAAACTTTCATCAACTGATCAATACATAACCTTGTTTTATGTGTGTTTCTTTTTAAGCACACCTTATTTACTACGTATCATTGATTCAGTAACATTGAACTGTCAGCCAGCAGCAGAGCCTAACTCATGTCTGAATGAAGCTTATCTAACAAATGTGTTTTCTCTATCAGGCACATCACAGCCTTTCACTTAGAAACACTGGCTAGTACTTCAGCCCTACACTTGGGGGCCATTTTAAACAGCAAAATTGACAACAAAAAGCACAAAAATGCAAAAACCATGGAGTAAACAGACCACAAAGAGAGCATTTGCTGTGGTATGAAAGCTGAAACAAGGCAGAGCATCATCACCTTGTTGGATCTCAGCTGGGGATGCATACATTGGGCAATTCAAACTTTCTGATGCTTTGTGCATGTCCACAAATACTGCAAAAGCATCGCAAGTACTGATTCTGGAATTACAAACAAATTGTAGTGAGCAGATGAATCTGAAAATATGGAATTTGCAAGTGAGATCAACTGTATCTGTTCTAGAGATGGGTGATGGTGACGGTTGCACAACAATGCAAATGCACTTAAGGCCGCCAAACTGTACACTTAAAATGGTTAAAATGGTAAATTTCATGTTATGTATATTTTACCACAATAAAAAAAGTGTAACAGTTATGTAAGTGATTTTTAATTTGTAGAAACTGGGTTCAGGTGAGGTTCTCCTTTTCTGCACACCAACTGTAAATACTCTACCTCCAGATTGTATTAAAAGCCAGATGAACATCTTTATACTTTTCAATTATATCTGTTAGTGGAATAGGAGCCTGTCTTTCACCCTTCTGCTCGCTCACTTCCAAATCTACTACTATTAATTTCCAAATGCAGCAAATTGTTCTGGGTATCAATACTTTTTGGCAGTCACTATAGTTGTTTTGAATAAACATTCCATTAATCATTGCCCCCTCTGCCACCAAAAATTACTACTTGCTGAGTTTTAGTAGAGTATCAAAGAACAATATTTGCAATTATCTGAAAAAGGGAATTAAGACACTCCTCTCTTTTCTAGTTATATTATCCGTGTGGGGTCAGATTTTCTTCATAAACTTCAACCAAGGGCACCTGGGTGGCTCAGTCAGTTAAACATCTGCCTTCGGCTCATGTCATGATCCCAGAGTCCTGGGATCGAGCCCCTCATGGGCTCCCTGCTCAGTGGGGAGCCTGTTTCTCCCTCTTCTCCCTTTCCCTCTGCCCTTCCCCCACTCGTGCTCGCTCACTTGCTCTCTCTCAAATAAATAACTTTAAAAAACTTTGACCAAAGCAGTATACTGACATAAATGCAGAAGAATATATGAAAACCCAGCAACCTTCTATTAAAATAAGACACTAAAGGTATTTGCAAAAAACTAAAACAATGTCACTCTTTTCAATAATTTGTTTTGTACAATAGGGGTTTTTTCCTCATAAAAATGTTATTTAGGGGCGCCTGGGTGGCTCAGTCATTAAGCGTCTGCCTTCTGCTCAGGTCATGATCCCAGGGTCCTGGGACTGAGCCCCACATCAGGCTCCCTGCTCAGCGGGAGGCCTGCTTCACCCTCTCCCGCTCCCCCTGCTTGTGTTCCCTCTCTCGCTGTCTCTCTGTCAAATAAATAAATGGAATCTTTAAAAAAAAAAAGTTACTTAAATTAAATGTAAAAGGTCTGTTATTACTTTATTTTTTTAAAAGATTTTATTTATTTGTCAGAGAGAGAGAGAAAGAGAGCACAAGCAGGGGGAGCAGCAGGCAGAGGGAGAGGGAGAAGAAGGCTCCCCGCTGAGCAGGGAGCCCAGTGTAGGACTCGATCCCAGGACCCTGGGTTCAAGACCTGAGCCGAAGGCAGATGCTTAACCATGTGAGCCACCCAGGCATCCCTGTTATTACTTTAAATGAATTAATATATGTTTTAAATTTATTAGTGTTAACTTCTAGTATGGTAAATATCAGTCTATACAACCCATGTAAACAAAGGCTTTTTGGGAGTCCTCAATTTTTTTTATTTTTACTTTTATTTATTTATTTTTAAAAGATTTTATTTATTTGAGAGAGAGAAAGAAAGGGGAGGGGTAGAGGGAGAAGCAGGCTCCCCGCTGAGCAGGGCGCCCAATGCGGGGCTCGATCCCAGGACCCTGGGATCATGACCTGAGCCGAAGGCAGATGCTTAACAGCTGAGCCACCCAGGCACCCCGTCCTCATTTTTTTTAAAAAAGATTTTATTTACTTATTTGTCAGAGAGAGAGAGAGCGCACGCACAAGCAGGGGGAGTGGCAGGCAGAGGGAGAAGCAGTCTCCCTGCCGAGCAAGGAGCCGGATGTGGGATTCCATCCCTGGATCCTGGGATATGACCTGAGCTGAAGGCAGACACTTAACCAACTGAGCCACCCAGGAATCCCGGGAGTCCTCAATTTTAAAAGTTTAAAATTGCATTCTGAGACACAAAGAATTTGGGAAATGTCGTTCTAATCAATGCAACCACACACAACCACTAAACCTGGTACAATGACCATGAAGCTGCATGGAGAACTGCTCGGCATGAAATTCTGAGAGAGAAAAACCAGAATACAAAATTATGACCAAAAATATGATGAAAAAACATACATATGGAGAATATACAAAGATAAAAATGGTATTCAGAATATTTTAAGTG
Organism: Mirounga leonina; assembly: GCF_011800145.1. Lineage (NCBI taxonomy): Eukaryota > Metazoa > Chordata > Mammalia > Carnivora > Phocidae > Mirounga > Mirounga leonina. The sequence continues at coordinate 2,179,112 of NW_023270825.1, forward strand.
TGGGATTTTCTTCCTCTCTAGTCTCCAAACTCTCTGTGAAGATGATCTTCACACACAAAAAGTTGTTACTAAAATATAAAACTACTTATCTAGGGTGCCTGGGTGGCTCAGTTGGTTAAGCGACTGCCTTCAGCTCAGATCATGATCCCAGGGTCCTGGGATCGAGTCCCACCTCGGGCTCCCGGCTCAGCGGGGAGCCTGCTTCTCCCTCTGACCCTCTCCCCTCTCATGCTGTTTCTCTCCTGCTCACTCTCTAATAAATAAATAAATAATCTTTAAAAAAAAAACACTTATCTAAAGTCCCAAGAAGTTGAGCACACCCGGAATGAAGAACTACAGTTTTTCATTCTTACAATCAACAACAAATGGTGAATGAGGTGCCAGATCTAACCCTTCCCCTTCCTGCTCTCTGGTGCCTCCTTCAGCGCCGGAGACAGGACACAGATGCAAGCAGGTTAAGAGCTCACTTCCAGTGAAGGGTGGAGGACAGATAAAAGCATACAGGCATAACAGCACAGTTAATAATTTGTTTTGTACAACAGGGGTTTTTTCCTCATAAAAACAAGACAACAGTGGGGAAACTAGTTCAGTAATTTTCTGAAAGAGAGCAGAGAAAACCATCACCAGAAACAACATGATTTGCCCAGCAAAACTCGGGAAGCGCTCCAAACTTGGGAGGTTGGGAGGCACCAAAGGCAACAGTGGAGACAAGGTTACAAGCTGTATGCAGAATGTGTGCTCCTCCCCAACCCAGCCAATAACCACTGGCTCTATAGAGGCTAAAAATGTTTTCTGTGGAGATGATGAGAATCAAGTTCAATGAGCCCAGGAGAGGACAGGAACAGGCCTGGAGATGAAAAAGGGGACATTAAGTGTCAGACTACCATGAGGGGTTGGATGGCCAGCTCCTCCCAGGCAAAACAGAGGATTCTTATTTACAGAAATGAAATGGCCTCAGAGAAGAGATCTAAAGACACAGATATCTGGGGTCCTGCAATAAAAGCACCAGACAACTCCCAACAGGAAAGCTATGTGTGGTCAAACACATCCTATGTTTGCAAACTCAGCTATTGATGAGCTTCTGAGAGCTCCATCTGAAATACAAACAGATGACCACAGATTATCAGATTCCAAAGAAAGGCTCTGTATGACAGTTACCAAGGAAGAACCCCAGAGAAAAGAGAAATGGTGCAGGAAGCAGAATCTATTAAAACAAAAACAAAAAAAAGAGGAAAGCCTTTATTACCCTCACAGGGAGTTGTTAACAGAAGAAACAGCATTCATGATCCCAGAACTGGATACTATACAAACAAATAATCAGAGAACAAGAAAGAGCTGGGAGAGGGGCGCCTGGGTGGCTCAGCCGGTTGGGTGTCTACCTTCAGCTTCTGGGATTGAGTCCTGCATTGGGCTCCTTGCTCAGTGGGGAGCCTGCTTCTCCCTCTGCCTGCCCCTTCAGCTGCTTCTGCTTTTTCTCTCTCTCTCTGACAAATGAATAAATTAAATCTTAAAAAAAAAAAAAAGAAAAAAGAAAGAAAGAACTGGGAGGAAGGGGGAGGACATACAACAGGACGCACATACACACAAATTTAACAAAAGATGAAATTAAAGACATTGCCCAGAAAATAAAATAGAAACGCAGATGGAAAACAGATTTTTTTCAAAAAAAGTCAAGGTTCTTTTCCAAGAGTTCCAGTCTCTGATTAGTAAGAATTACAGAATGAAGGGCGCCTGGGTGGCTCAGTTGGTTAAGCGACTGCCTTCAGCTCAGGTCATGATCCTGGAGTCCCGGGATTGAGTCCCACATCGGGCTCCCTGCTCAGCGGGGGGTCTGCTTCTCCCTCTGACCCTCTTCCCTCTTGTGCTGTCTCTCACTCTCTCTAATAAATAAAAAAATCTTAAAAAAAAAAAAAGAATTACAGAATGAAGATTTTTAAGTAATAAAACGAGACAATTCTCTGGAACTGAAAGACAAGAATTTCCAAACTGAAAGGGTCCAATGAGCAATCAAGAAGAATGGATGCAGGGCGCCTGGGTGGCTCAGCTGGTTGAGCGACTGCCTTCGGCTCAGGTCATGATCCTGGAGTCCCTGGATCGAGTCCCGCATCGGGCTCCCTGCTTGGCGAGGAGGAGCCTGCTTCTCCCTCTAACCCTCCCCCCTCTCATGTACTCTCTCTCTCTCTCTCATTCTCACTCTCTCAAATAAAGAAATAAATCTTTAAAAAAAAAAAAAAAAAAAAGAAGAATGGGTGCAGATCAACTCCCTGTACCTCACTGTGAAATTTCTGAATAGCAAGGATAAATGTGAAGAGTCTAAAAAGGTTCTAGAGAGGAAAAAAAAATTCACACACTTAAGCCACTTACATTGTTATTCTCCAATCTCTAGAACTACCAATACTGGAAAACTCTTTCTGACCTTAATTTTGAGCTTCCCACTCTCTATCACCTCCTCTACCTTTCCTGACTACTCAATCTAGAACGTCAATAACTGTCTGAACTCACCAGGATCCATAATGACTGGTCCCACCACCTTCTTATGATTTGTCTTCTCTCTCAAGTTATTTCCTATTCAAATCTGTAGTCCTTCACTGTAATCACTCCCTTAGGTATTCCAAATCAATGCCCTTGCTCTGTTCCCATTCTCTACACTTAGTGTGAAAAAATCCCAACTATCTATAAATGCCATGCTTGTGTCTGGGTACCTGAATGTTGCTGGAGAGTAATTTCCAGCCATGCTGCTTATTCCCACTTTAAATCCATGATCCCCTTAAGGAAGCCTTAAGGCCACCTGGCAATTCTACTACCTTCTTCCAGTCCGTTAACTCTTCTGCTTGCCCAGTAATTACTGTAACTTCTCACATCTCTAAAATCTCCTATCTCCTTGATAATCACACTCTTAGCTGATGATCTTGCTTTCCATTTTACTGAAAAAATACTTGCAACAAGCAGAAAACCTCCACAAGCTCCCACACCACCACACAGAGTCCTGAGCTGCACCCAGGCCAGTGCCCTCTACCTTTCTCCTGTTTCTGTGTAAGAACTGTCCACATTACCAGGGCCAATACTTCCGCCACCTCCTTTCACCCTCTCAAATATCTCTCCCACAGCACCACTTTCCCCCTTTCTGTCAGATTATTCCCATTAACAGATAAACATGTTGGTATTTGGCCCATCCTTTAAAAAACAGCTTGACCTGACAGCTCTCTGTAGCTACTTTTCTGTATCTTGATTACGGTGGTAGTAACATGAATCTATAAATGTGTTACAATTCAGAGAACTGTACATCAAAGGAAAAAATGATGTGTAATTTTAAAAATAACACAAACTTGCTTAATTCTGATGTCCAAAATGAGAGTGAGTTCAAAGGGTGCTCAGATACAAGATGTTATACAAATGTTACAGCCTTCCCATATTATTCATAACAGCTAAGGAAAAAATGTCATTCACAGCAGCAACAAAAATTTTAAAATACCTTGGAATGAACTTAAGAATTATGCAAAACTATTCACCTACTCTGTAGAATTTGTTTGTAATCCCCTTAAAAAAAGAATGATGAAAAACCTAGATGAAGAAAATTACAAACCCTGAAAACAAAATTGAGACACATTTCATATTCCTATATAGAAGGACTTGGTATCATTCAAATAGCAAATTTCCCCCAGATCAGTTTATAAAATCCAGTTAATTCCAATCAAAATTAATCTTATCAAATTTCCAGTAAGACTATTTTTGGGACACAGTATCTTGATTCTAAAATAAATCTAACACAGTAAATGGCAAGAAGAGGTATAAAGTTTATATTTTTTATTTTTTTTAAAGATTTTATTTATTTATTTTGACAGAGAGAGAGAGAGACAGCGAGAGAGGGAACACAAGCAGGGGGAGAGGGAGAGGGAGAAGGAGGCTTCCCGCCGAGCAGGGAGCCTGACGCGGAGCTCCATCCCAGGACCCAGGGATCATGACCTGAGTCGAAGGCAGACGCCCAATGACTGAGCCACCCAGGTGCCCCGAGATATACAGTTTTTAAAAAATAAGAATAATCTGCAGAGCATTTAACTTACTCTGAAACATACAAATGTACAATTCAAAGCTGCAGTAACAAAATTAGCACCATATGGATACAAGACTAAACAAACAGACCAGAGAAACAAAAAGACATATATGGGAATTTGGTATGTGATAAAGCAGGTATCCTCAATTGGGGAAAAAGGACAGATGATCCCAGGACAAGTGGTAATCCACATGGTCAAAAAAAAAAGAGTTTGATCCCTACATTTCATATTAATCTCCCAAAATATATACCAAATGAATGAAACATTCAAACGGGAGTCATAGGAGTGTTTGAAAAAGATACAGAACCTTGTTTTTAGATCTTGGGACAAAGTAAACCTTTCTCACCAAGTCATGAAACCCAGACAGATCAGACTGATGCATGAAACACATAATGGGTTTAAATCACTAACATTTATTTATTTTTAAGATTTTTACTTATTATTTGAGAAAGAGAGAGAGAGGGAGAGAGAATCTGAAGCAGACTCCCCACGGAGCAAAGAGCCTGACACAGAGCTCAATATCAACCTGAGATCAGGACCTGACCAAGAGTCGGACACTTAACCGACTGAGCCACCCAGGCGCCCCAGTCAGTCACTAAGATTTGAAAGAGAAAAGAAAAATAGATAAAGGATACAAATGGGAAACTTATTTTAAAAAGCAAATATGAATGACAAAAATACATGAAAATATCATCAATCTAGTTATCAAAAGGAAGCAAGCTTTAAAAAAATATAATTTTTTGTCCATCAGAAAATTATCTATATAGTATTAGTAAGGGTATAGAAAAATGGATACTCTCATTCAGTTTGGTAGGATAATAAAGTACTCTGACATTTTCTCAAAAGCAATTTAGCAGTACCTATTAAAATGTCAAATATTCATCCTTTTTGACCCAGGACACCCACTTCTAGGAATTTATCCTACAGAAACTCTCTTAACAAGGGTAGAGAGTTATGTTAAGGAATGTTCACTGCAGGTGTTTACAGGGGCAAAAAAATCAGAAACCACTCAATGCCCACTGACAGGGGATAAACCATGGCGCCAGCACATACTGGAAATAGAATGTGTCAGATCTATGAGCACTAAGATCCAGACATGGTCAAGTACATTGCTAAGAAAATTACTGTTATGTCCATGAGTCCCTTTTTGTTAAAATAAACAAAAAGTTAATGTCTATATAAAAAACTGTGGGAATATACACCAAACTACTGAAAGTGATCCTCTTTGAGGAGAGAAATTTCAAGGAACCTGTACTTCCTACATAATGAATTTCTATAATATAGAAATATAATGTTATAATATATAAAATATAATGTTTACATTTTCCATGCTTCTGGTTAATACCTACAATAGGGAAAAAACAGAACGGTTTTGTAAAATGGTTTAATTCAAAGTTTAAAAAAACAAAAAAAGGACAGAAAAATTTTAAATTAAGCCACTCTGCTGGTCAGATTCAAACCTTTCTGGAAAGAGAACCTCCTAGATAAAAACACGGTAGGCCAAACTGCAGCTAAGGAGAAGGGGAGAGGGTCTGTCTGTCCCATTCCTCTTTCAACTTACCAGCTGCCCATGTAAGGAAACTGGCCGAGTAACCACCTAGAATTGGTGGGGACTAAACTCAAGAGGTTTTGCCTTGTTTCAGAAAGCTTTGATCAAGGACAGCAAGGGAAGCCCCACCCACTCATGCTTTTTCTGACTCTAAAAGCAACCCAGGTATCTCAACAACAAGGATTGACCAGTGATTTGTCACTTAAGTTGATACAAAACATGAAGAGGCAAACTTTTAAAGTCTGTAACTCCAGTTAGTGTAGACCTGTGCTTCCCAACCTTCTTTAGCTCCCAGAACACACAGAAAATGAGAATAACTGTCAGGCACATTGCAGCAAACAGAGGCTGCTTACTGACAGAATGGCTGGCCCAGGGTCCTGCTCCAGCAGCCCCAGGCATGGTAGGCTGCGAGCCTCAATACCACGACACATCTGTAACACTGTCTTGGCACACCTATCAGGAGGCTCTGGTACAGGGAAAACATTTCTTTAAAAAGCTTTCTTCCAGGACGCGTAGGTGGCTCAGTTGGTTAAGCGTGTGCCTTTGGCTCAGGTCATGATCCTGGGGTCCTGGGATGGAGAACCGCATCAGGCTCCTCACTCAGCAGAGAGTCTGCTTCTCCCTCTGCCTGTTCTGCCTGCTCTGCCTGCCGCTCCCCCTGCTTGTGCTCTCTCTCTCTGACAAACAAACAAACAAAAACTTTTTTTAAAGAAGATTTTATTGGGGCACCTGGGTGGCTCAGTTGTTAAGCGTCTGCCTTCGGCTCAGGTCATGATCCCAGGGTCCTGGGATCGAGCCCCGCATTGGGCTCCCTGCTCCGCGGGAGGCCTGCTTCTCCCTCCCCCACTCCCCCTGCTTGTGTTCCCTCTCTCACTGTGTCTCTCTCTGTCAAATAAATAAAATCTTTAAAAAATAAATAAATTAATTAATTAAAAAGATTTTATTTATTTGTTTGACAGAGAGCGAGAACACAAGTATGCAGAGAGGTAGGCAGAGGGGGAGGGAGAAGCAGACTCCCACTGAGCAGGGAGCCCGATGTGGGGCTCGATCCCAGGACCCTGGGATTATGACCTGAGCCGAAGGCAGACGCTAAACGGCTGAGCCACCCAGGCGTCCCAAATAAAATCTTTTTAAAAAATAAAAAGCTTCATTCAAAAGTACCATTACAATCACTCAACATATATTTATTAAGCACCTACTATGTGCTAAACAGTGTGTTAAGTATGGACATCTGCCCTAAAGCCTAGAGGGGAAAGACGGAGAAATAAGCAGTTCCATGCTATCTGAGGGGCAGTATCAGGATTTTTAACCTGAGTCCCATGCCTGGGAAAAGGGAGTCTGTCAACAACTCCTTCCCAGAAATGATCCCTGCACAAAAGGGTGAAGTGTATTTCAGGCAGAGGGAAGAGCAGGCATAAAGATCTAAATAAAAGAAGTCAAAAAAGCAAAACAGGTTCTATATTGTACATGTAGAACATGAAGGAGTCAATTTAGTAGTTTTAACCAATGTATTTTTGATAAATACAGAATGTGGTTTAACAGAAAGCCAATCACCACAAAAGTCAGGAAAGCATATGCCTTCCTACACAACAACCAATCAAACATAAGCTATAAGAAAAGCTTATTTGGGGAAATGAAGAAACTTCTTGAGGATAAAATCTATAAAAACAGAAAACACTATTGATTTACAAGTACTATGAACTTATACATGAAGTTCAGAACAATTTTTACTCTGGTGGCAGAGGTTTACACTGAAAAAGAATAAAACATGACCCATTTTTTAAGGCAAAAGCTCATTCAAATACTCAGTGTAATACTTAATTTAAAGAAATGGGAAAGCAAAAGAACTCCCAGATAATTAGTATGTAAGTTTCTTGTTCTTAAAAACATTTAATTAACTTAGAAATTAACTCAAATATATACATTATCTTCCTCTTTCTCTCACATGGAACTAAACAGAGCAAGTGTCATAACAGAAATTAGGCTTAATATTTACCTCTCTGCCTGTAAGGATGTGTCTTGCCAATTTCACTTTTGCAAAATTCCCCTTGCCGATTGTTTTCAACAGTCTGTAGTTTCCGATGTGAGGCTGTTCGTCAGCACAGGAAGCTATAGAGTTTCTACACCGAGCCCCAGAGCGCCCAGTGCGAGAGGTAACTTCTTGCCGCCCATCTCCATGTGACGTGTGCTACGATATAACATACACAAAAATTAGGAAATGAGAGAACACATGGTATTTGCCAAATTTTAAGAGCCCCTAGTTGAAGAAACAAAACATTACTGCTTTAATTTTAATCTTAATGCATCTAGCACTTCAAAGAAATTTGCCCACATGATCTAAATTTATGAGGAAAACAAGGAAATGCTGAGAAGAAAAATATCAAGGGTTGAAGTGGGTGTTCAGAAGGAAATGAGATATTTTCTGTATGTGGCTGCAACAGAAAATAGGAATAACAAGACTGCCTTATAGTCATAAAGAATGTAACTTGTCCATAAGCTATTAAGTGCACCTGCACATATGATCCTTCACCACTGGAGGGTATTTCTGTGATTTATTCACGGCCACATCACTATTTAGTGAAAGATCCAAAGAGAATCTGGATTCTCAATTTCTTTCTACACTATGCTGCTAACAGTAATTCAAAATAATGTGTTTCAAGAAGCAGCCAGATTACAGGGCGCCTGGGTGGCTCACTCGGTTGGGCGTCTGCCTTCGGCTCAGGTCATGAACCCAGGGTCCTGGGATCGAGCCTCGCAGGGAGCCCTCTTCTCTCTCTCCCTCTGCCTCTCCCCCAGTTTCTGTTCTCTTGCTCACTCTCTCTCAAACAAAATCTTTTTTAAAAAGCAGCCAGATTAGAGAGGCACAGGCAGTAACTAACTTCTCTGACAGAGGCTGTGGCAACTTTTTTCTGGATAGGTCCCCTGAGGCAAGCAAAACAAAATAAAAAATAAACAACTGGGACTACATGAAAATAAAAAGCTTCCGCACAGCGAAGGAAACAATCAACTGAACTGAAAGGCAACCTATGGAATGGGAAAAGATATTTGCAAATGACATATCTGATAAAGGGTTAGTGTCCAAAATATATAAAGAACTTACCAAACTCAACACCCAAAATCCAAATAATCCAATTTTTAAAAATGTGAAGACATGAACAGACATTTCTCGAAAGACATACAGATGGACAACAGACATATGAAAAGAAGCTCATTATCACTCATCATCAGTGAAATGCAAATTAAAACTACAATGTGATTATCACCTCACACCTGTGAGAAGGCTAAAATCAACAACACAAGAAACAACAGGTGTTGGTGAGGACATGGAGAAAGGGGAACCCTCGTGCACTGTTGGTGGGAATGCAAACTGGTGTAGCCACTCTGGAAAACAGTGTGGAGTTCCCTCAAGAAGTTAAAAAAAAGAACTACCCTATGATCCAGCAATCACACTACTGGGTATTTATACTCAAAATACAAAAACACTAATTCAAAGGGATACATGCATCCCTATCTTATAGCAGCATTATTTACAATAGCCAAGATGTGGAAACAGCCCAAATGTCCACTGATTGATGAATGGATAAAGGAGATACAGGAGCACCTGGGTGGCGCAGTCAGTTAAGCATCTGCCTTTGGCTCAGGTCATGATCTCAGCATCCTGGGATTGAGCCCCATGTCGGGCTCCCTTTCAGTGGGGAGTCTGCTTCTTCCTCTCCCTCTGCCCTCCCCATCGTGCTCTCTCTTGCAAATAAATAAATCTCAAAAAAAAAAAAAAAAAAGGGAGATACAGATACACACACACACACACACTGGAATATTATTCAGCCATAAAAAAGAATGAAATCTTGGGGGGTCGGGGGATGGGTTAGCCTGGTGATGGGTATTAAAGAGGGCACGTTCTGCATGGAGCACTGGGTGTTATACGCAAACAATGAATCATGGAACACTGTATCAAAAACTAATGATGTAATGTATGGGGATTAACAATAAAATTTTTAAAAAGTAAAGAATGAAATCTTGCCATTTGCAACAACACGGATGGATCTAGAATATATAAATGCAACGTCAGTCAGAGCAAGACAAATACCATATGATTTCACTTATATGTGGAATTTGAGAAACAAAACAGATGAATAAAGGGGGGGAAAAAGAGTGAGACAAACCAAGAAACAGACTCTTAACTATAGAGAACTGATTGTTATCGGCGGGGGGGGGGGGGCAGGGGGAAGGTCGGTGAGGGAATGGGGGAAATAGGTGATGGGGATTAAGGAGCACGCTTGTCTCAATGAGCACCGGGTCATGTAAAGAATTGTATCACTATATCATACACCTTAAACCAATATAACACTGTATATTAACTGGAATTAAAATAAAAACGTAAAAAAAACCCAGCCAGACTACGTGGTCCTTGATAAATGTTAGTTAGATGAATACTCAATATGCTCCATAAAAGTAAAACAAAGCAGATATACCTCTAACCATATTAAACAGAAAGGTACTGGAATTACAAACACCCAATGTGTACAATTCTGCATGCACAAGCATCCAGCTGCCTCATGCTTCCTTTTGCCTCACACCTGCTCAAAGGATGCTGTGGCCCACTGCCTGCCTTTCAGGACACTGCTCTCTCTCCCAGCACTCATACATATACACGAAATCTCCTTCATTCTTTTTTCTTTTTATCCAGGAAAATGTCCCTTTTTTCTCTTGCTCTCTCACTACCTATAGATCAAATCAAGCCTGAATCCAGCTGATAAACATAAGAAACTACGTCGTAACACACGTATCAAGGAAAAAGGAAAAACAAGTGCTCTCAAGTGAAAGCTTAAGAATTTGTGCGATTAGCTTCTGAAGTCTTCAAAGATGTCTTTTTTCAGAATTTCCCTGTTAAACTCCATCTACTTTCTCATATTCTCTAAGTATTTCTCCCTCATATATCAGGTTTTAGGATAGATTCACTTCTGTTTTATTTAATTATCATGTAATACTGCATGCAAACAACAATTTTTATGTTTTTATTGTAAATGTATATTTTAAGTAAAGTTGGCTTTTATGAACCAGCTACAAATGTAAGCAATTTGTAATACTGTTCCTATAACAAAAAGGATTCTAATTTCAAAATAAGAACTTTGGAGAAATAGTCTATTTATAAATGAAGATCTGTTCATCAAAGAAACTAAAACAGCAACTAAGTTATGAGAGGAGGGCTTCACATAAAACAGGTACATAAATGTTGTGAACAAAACATGCTGCTGTAATGCAAATTTTGTACATCAGATGGAGTATGGTTTTAGAAGAATTTTGGTGGGGTGCCTGGGTAGTTCAGTCAGTTAAGCATCTAACTCTTGGTTTCAGCTCAGGTCATGATCTCATGGGTTGTGGGATCTAGCCCTGTGTCAGGCTCCACACTCAGCAGGGAGTCAGCTTGAAGATTCTCTCCCTCTGTTCCCAACACCGCCCCCCCCCCAGCCCGCAACTGCACGCATGCACTTTCTCTCTCTCTCATATAAATAAATCTTAAAAAAAAAAAAAAAAAGAATTTTGGTGATCATGTTTGTTATATGTTTATTTCCAAACTACATTTAAGTTTTGAGAAAACAGGTACAATTAATTTATTATTCCTTAGATCTTAGAACAGTAGTTGGCACAGAACAGGGATTTAATAGATATTAGAATGACTATAACATGATAATATAATACTATCACTGTAGTGTTCAGATGCTTAGATTATGGGAAATTTCTCTTTTCTATCTTCCAAACAGAACTTTTCTTCTATTCATTCATTCATTCAAATATTTACTGAGTGATGACATGGTAGATTTTTTTTAAATTTTTTAAATTTTTTAAGATTTTTTATTTATTTGACAGAGAGAGACACAGCGAGAGAGGGAATACAGCAGGGGAGAGCGAGGGGACACAAGCAGGGGGAGCGGGAGAGGGAGAAGCAGGCTTCCCCGCGGAGCAGGGAGCCAGATGCGGAACTCGATCCCAGGATCCTGGGATCATGACCTGAGCCAAAGGCAGATGCTTAACGACTGAGCCACCCAGGCACCCCTAATTTTTTAAATTTTTAAAAAAGACGATTTGAGAGAGAGAGCACACAAGTAGAGGGAGGAGCAGAGGGAGGGGGAGAAGCAGGCTCCCCGCTGAGCAGGGAGGCCGACGCGGAGCTCGGTCCCAGGAATCAAGACCTGAACCCAAGGCAGCCGCTCAACCGACTGAGCCACACAGGTGCCCCAGATTTTATATATGTATATGCATGTGCCAGGCTCTGTTTTGGGTACTGGAAACACAGCAGTGCATAAAACAAAATCCCTGTCCCCATGAGCTATGTGTCCAAGTGGTTTTACTATTTATAGAATGAAAATACAGTCATTAATATATTCCTATAATTATATATATATATACTACTATAACATAACCACTGGGTGGTTCATTCTTTTGAGCATCTGCCTTCAGCTCAGGTCATGATCCCAGGGCCCTGGGATCAAGTCCCGTGTCAGGTTCCCTGCTCCAAGGGGAGCCTCTTCTCCCTCTATCTCTGCCTCTCTCTTTCATGAATAAATAAAAATTTTTGAAAAAATTATACTACTATCCAAAATTTGGGTTTAAAAAGCTTTTGTAATGTAAAAATATTTTCTAATTTACATGTTTTATAAATTCAGCTTTTCATGATTAAGTTTTCTAGAGTGAGGCACAGTTAAATGAACAAAATATTAACTTATGTGCAAATCAACTGTCTTCTACTGCATGTAAAATAGGAATATTAAAAGAATCTTAAGATGCATAGGCATCCAGGGGCACCTGGGTGGCTCAGTCATTAAGTGTCTACCTTCAGCTCAGGTCATGGTCCCAGGGTCCTGGGATGGAGCCCCACATCGGGCTCCCTGCTCTGCGGGAAGCCTGCTTCTCCCTCTCCCACTCCCCCTGCTTGTGTTCCCTCTCTCGCTGTGTCTCTGTCAAATAAATAAATAAAATATTAAAAAAAAAAAAGATGCATAGGCATCCAAAGTTTATACCTTTGCTTACTCCCCAACCTACTTACAATAAAAGAGTAACTCCTTAGCATCCACTAGATGTAACCTTCAGGAGGACAAAGTTTTTTGTCTGTTTTGTTCATTATCAGATATTCCCAGAACTTGGGAGCAGTGATTGGCACTGAGTAGCTGTGCAATACCTTGTTGCTGAATGAACCGGAAATGAATTCCAGGTCCTCTCTGATCTAATCCATTCCTCCTTTCAGGCTACATCATCCGCTATTCTCTAGCATGGTCCTGGTCCCTCAGTTTGAGTACCCTTTCTTCTCTTCAAACCTAAGAAAATCCTACTCATTCCTTTATGCTTGGATCATCTGTCACCATCTGTCTGAAGCCTTCCATGACTCTTCCTCCATCTCATCAGATTTTTTTCTTTTCCTTTGGGTTCCGGAGGTACTTTCTATCTATCTATATTATGCTATTTTGTTGTAGACAATACTATTACCCGCTATATTGGCTCTTTTGCTTCTGAGTTTGTGGAGGAGTCCACTGACTTCACAAAGGAACTCATACCCTCTTCCCTCATTTGAGCTGGCACAGCCATGTGGCCTAAGTTTAGCCAATGGCATGCGAACAAAAGTGACATGTCATTCCCATGCAGAAGCATTTAACTGCCGGTGCTTGACTCCAACCATTTTCTGCTCTCCTAAATCCTGAGCATTGCCCAAAGACAGAATGCCACAGGACCAAACTGGCCTGGGCAGGGAGATCAATCTCCATGGAGCCAATGAATCCTCAGGCAAACTGTGTAAACAAAGGTTTTTACTGTGTTAAACCACTAGGATTTTGGTTGTGTATGTTATCACAGTATAACTCAACCTAAACTAATACACACTCATGCAAATAAACAATCATAACACAAAGCAATAAGAAACTTCTATTTCCATTAGACTATAAAAACTCCTACAACAAATTGAAATATGTGATGTTTGTTAAATTATAATAGAGTTAAACTTAGTATATTTAGTTTGATGTTTCCTTAACATAAAGTCCTTAAATTAAAAAATTTAGTGGTGGGGACACCTGGGTGGCTTAGTCATTAAACATCTGCCTTCAGCTCGGGTCGTGGTCCCGGAGTCCTGAGATGGAGCCCCACATCCGGCTCCCTGCTTGGCAGGGAGCCTGCTTCTTCCTCTCCCACTCCCTCTGCTTGGGTTCCCTCTCTAGCTGTCTCTCTCTGTGTCAAATAAATAGATGAAATCTTTAAAGAAAAAAAAATCTAGTGGTACCTGGCTGGTTCAGTTGGTACAGCATGAGACTCTTGATCTCGGGGTTGTCGGTTAGTGCACCATGTTGGGTGCAGAGATTACTTTAAAATCTTTTTTTTTTTTTTTTAAGATTTTATTTATTCATTTGAGAAAGAAAGCACAAGCAGGGGGAGCAGCAGAGGGAGAGAGAAAAGCAGGATCTCTGCCAAGCAGGGAGCCCAACTCAGGGCTCGATCCCAGGACCCTGAGATCATGACCTGAGCTGAAGGTAGATGCTTAACCGACTGGGCCACCCAGGAGCCCCAAAATCTTTTTTTTTTTTTAAAGATTTTATTTATTTATTTGAGAGAGAGAGAACGAGAGAGCGAGAGAGCAGGAGCAGGGGGAGGAGCAGAGGGAGAAGCATACTCCCCGCTGAGCAGGGAGCCTGATGTAGGGCTCCATCCTGGACTCCAGGATCACGACCTGAGCTGAAGGCAGACACTTAACCAACTGAGACACGAGGCACCCCTTAAAAATAAAATCTTAAAAAAAAATTCTAATGTGTTTAACTTAAAAAAAAAACCAAACACCTCAAAACAGAAGCAGTTTATTAATCAGGGATATTGGCCTACAGTTTTCTAGTAGTGTCCTTTTCCAGTTAAAACTGATTGCTTAAGTATGCTTCTCAAATTTCAGGTTGGTGCTTTACCAGGTAGCTACAAAGGTAAACCTGGGATCATATTTATTATGTTAAAAAAAATAATTTTGGGGGGGTGTATGTGTGTCTAAGGTATATTCTCATTTGTATCTTCTGGTTATATAGTAATTTAAAGTTGATGGCTCTTACACATGGACACATTTTTTAAGAACTAGTATGTACAACATAAAATGAAATGCATTCCCCATTCATTTTTCTTACTGTCTCTTACATTAGTTTGATATGGCCCTGTAACAGTTAGTAGTGCTTCTACTTGGCATTCATTTTCTTTATTTTTTAAAAGATTTTACTTATTTATTTGACACAGAGAGAGACAGCGAGAGAGGGAACACAAGCAGGGGGAGAGGGAAAGGGAGAAGCAGGCTTCCCGCGGAGCAGGGAGCCCGATGCGGGGCTCGATCCCAGGACCCTGGGACCATGGCCTGAGCCGAAGGCAGACGCCTAATGACTGAGCCACCCAAGTGGCCCCTATTTGGCCTTCATTTTATTCTTCCCATGCTTTTATCAGCGGCCCTCAAGAAAAAAATGTTTCTAATCTTATGACACTCAATGTGGATACTAACCATTTTAACAAATAATTCTGAATTCTTGTACTGTTAGCCAATTATTTCATACATAGGCTTTTTTTTTTTCTTTCCTCTCCCTAAGGAGCCAGCCAGTAAACAACCCGAGGACAAAAAAAAAGGAAATGTTATAGAATTCTTCATTATTCACATTACAACACTGTATGGCAATGCTAGGCATGTAACAGGTACTCAAAGCTGTTAAATTTAATTCTTAAAGATTAAAGGAGTCCTGAAACTTCTCTCCCATGGATTTGAGCTTATACCACTTCAGCCACAATGAAAACTAGAGTATGTACACTGCACTGAAAATAATCAGAAACAAGCCAAGCACAGGAAATTATTAACAAATTCATAAAGGGTCTATTTTCAAACTAAAAACTCTAATGCAAAACATTTAATTTTCCAGGTAATATACTAGAGAATGGAGCAAACACTATAGATACCTACTCAATATCAAATTCTCCCTTCTTCATTACCAAGAGAACCTGGATGTGTGTTTGGTGAGGCAACAAGGCCAACTAAATACTTATTTTCTCAAACTTCTCTGCAGCTAGATGTAGCATATGGCTTCGTTCTGCCCAGTTCTCATTAATGAAAGCTACTGGGGGGAGGGGGTGGTTCTGGGAAAACCTTTTGTTTCTCATAAAGGGGAACAGATACACTAGTAGTCCCTTCCTCCTTTGTCGTGCCTTCAGTACTACCATAACTGAAGATGCAGAAGCTATCCTGCAGCCATAAGGTCTCAAACATGAAAGAAAAGACAAAGTATTTTTAAAAACCACCAGCTCCAATACTATTGTACTGCTGAACCAAAGCTAGAAGCTACCTAGATTTCTTCTGTGAGAAAAGCAAACCCCTATTTGGTTAAGCCATTATGTTAGGGTTTGTTACTTTCAGCCAAAGCACTACTAACTGTTACAGGGCTCTATCAACACTAATGTAAGAAGCAATAAGAAAAATGAAAGGGGAATGCATTCCATTTTATTTTATGCATATTAGTTTTTCTTAAAAAATATGTCCATACATAAAAGCCATCAAATATAAATCACATAACCAAAAGATACAAATGAGTATATACCTTAGACACACACCAAAATTTTCTTATTTTTAATCTACCATAATAAATATGGTTCCAGGCTTGTCCTTGTATTTCTCTGGCAAACCACCAACCTGAAACTTGAGAAGCTGACTTAAATCAGGTTTAAGCAGAAAAACATTACTAGAAAAGAAAACAACAGGCCAATATCCCTGATGAATAATAATGCAAAAATTCTCCATTCTCAATACTAGCACACTGAATTCAGCAGCAAAATGAAAGGATCATTTATCATGATCAAGACGGATTTATCCCTGGGATGTAAGGATAGTTCAGCATATCAATCAATGTGACATTTCACACTAACAATAAAAGAGAATAATCACATGATCATCTTGATAAACACAGAAAAGGCATCCAGCAAAATCCCTGACTTAAAGTCAACATCCATTCATGGTAAAAACTCTTAATAAATTAGGCACTGAAAGAACATATCTTGACATACAAAGGCCATATATGTGAGGCCCGACAGCTAACATCATAATCGATGGTGAAAAGATAAAAGCTTTTCCTTTAAGATCAGGAACAAGACAAGGGTGCCCACTCTCACCACTCCTATTCAACATAGTACTAGAAGTCTTGGTGGGAACAATTAGGCAAGGGAAAAAAAAAAAGGTATCTGAATTAGAAAAGAAGTAAAATTGTCTCTATTTGCAAAAGACATGATTTTATAGGGGTGCCTGGCTGGCTAAGTTGGTAGAGCACGTAACTCTCAATCTCAGGAGTAAATTGTAAATTCAAGCCCCACGTTGGGTGGAGAGATTACTTTAAAAATAAAATCTTGGGGGAAAAAAGACATGATTTTTTGTTTTTAATTTTTTTACTATAATAAATAAATTTTTTTACTATAATAAATTCCAGTCTTGTCCTTTTATCTGTCTGGCAAAGCACCAGATATAGAAAACCCTAAAGACTCAACCAAAAAACTGTTAGCTCTAATCAATGAATTCAGTGAAGCTGCAAGATAAAAAATTAAATTCAAAAATCAGTAGTGTTGGGCGCCTGGGTGGCTCAGTTGGTTAAGCAACTACCTTTGGCTCAGGTCGTGATCCTGGAGTCCCAAGATGGAGCCCCACATCAGGCTCCCTGCTCAGTGGGGGTCTGCTTCTCCCTCTGACCCTCCCCCCTCTCATGCTCTCTCTCTCTCTCTCATTCTCTCTCTCAAATAAATAAATAAAATCTTAAAAAAAAAAAAATCAGTAGTGTTTAAGGGCACCTGGGTGGCTCAGTTGGTTGGGCGAGTGCCTTTGGCTCAGGTCATAATCCCAGGGTTGTGGGATCAAGCCCCACGTCAGGCTCCCTGCTCAGCAGGGGAGTCTGCTTCTCCCCCTCCCCCTGCTCGTGTTCTCCCTCTCGCTCACTCTCTCTTTCAAATAAATAAAAAAAATCTTTTAAAAAAAATCAGTAGTGTTTCTATATACTAATAATGAGATTTTTATTTTTATTTTCAAAGATTTTTATTTATTTGTCAGAGAGAGAGAGAGAGAGAAAGCACAAGCAGGGATAGAAGCAGGCTCCCCGCTGAGCAAGGAGCCCAATGCGGGACTCAATCCCAGGACCCTGGGATCATGACCAGAGCCAAAGGCAGATGCTTAACCAACTGAACCACCCAGGCATCCCTAACGAGATTTTTAAAAATTATTTATTTATTTATTTATTTAGAAATCACAAGCAGGGGAGGGGCAGAGGGAGAGAGAGAATCTCAAGCAGACTCTGTGCTGAGCATGGAGCCCAACATGGAGTTCAATCTAATGACCCCGAGATCACAAACTAAGCCAAAATCAAGAGTTGGCCACTTAACCAAGTGAGCCACCCAGGTGTCCCCACTAACAATGAGATTTCTGAAAAGAAAGAAATCGATCCCATTTACAATAGCACCAAAAAGAATAAAATACTCAGGACTAAATTAAGGAGGTAAAAGATCTCTGAAAACTGTAACACACTATAGAAAGAAATTGAAGACAACACAAATATCCTGCGTTCAAGGGTTGGAAGAATTAATATTGTTAAAATGTCAATACTACTAATAGCCATCTACAGATTCAATGCAATCTACATCAAGATTCCAATGTCACTTTTACAGAAGTAGAAAAAACACTCCTAAAATTTTTTATGGAACCATAGGACCTCAAATAGCCAAAGAAATATTGAGAAGGGCGCCTGGGTGGCTCAGTTGGTTGGGCGACTGCCTTCGGCTCAGGTCATGATCCTGGAGTCCCGGGATCGAGTCCCGCATCGGGCTCCCTGCTCGGCGGGGAGTCTGTTTCTCCCTCTGCCCTCTTCCTTCTCGTGCTCTCTGTCTCTCGTTCTCTCTCTCTCAAATAAATAGATAGAATCTTTAAAAAAAAAAAAAAAAGAAATATTGAGAAAGACAAAAGCAGGAGGTATCACAACTCCTGATTTCAAGCTATACTATAAAGATACATTATGATAATAAACAGTGTGATAGGGCACCTGGGTGGCTTAGTCATTAAGCGTCTATGCCTTCAGCTCAGGTCATGATCCCAGGGTCCTGGGATTGAGCCCGCATCAGGCTCCCTGCTCCGCGGGAAGCCTGCTTCTCCCTCTCCCGCTCCCCCTGCTTGTGTTCCCTCTCTCGCTGTCTCTCTGTCAAATAAATAAATAAAATCTTAAAATAAATAAATAAACAAACAGTATGATAATGGCATAAAAGCAAATAGACCAAAAGAACATAACTGAGAGCCCAGAAATAAACCCAAGCATATCCAGTCAATTAATATTTGGCAAGGGAGCCAAGAACACTCGATGGAGAAAAGACAGTCTCTTCAATAAATGATGCTGGGATAATTCGGTACTCATATGTAAAAGAATGAAACTGGACCCATATATCTTATACCACTCACAAAAATTAACTTGAAATGGATTAAAAACTTAAACGTAAGGCCTGAAACCATGAAACTCCTAGAAGAAAACATAGGAACAAAGCTCCCGGACATGGGTCTCAGTAACGGATAGGACACTTAAGGCACAAGTAACAAAATAAAAAATAAACAAGTGGGACTACATCAAACTAAAAAGCTTTTCACTTTTCAATAAAGTGAAAAGACAACCTATGGGATGGGAAAATATTTGCAAACTATATATCTGATAAGGGGTTAATAACCAAAACATATGGAGAACTCACACAACTCAACAGCAAAAACAATCCAATTAAAAAATGGGCAAAAGACTTGGAAATTTCTCCAAAGAAGATATACAAAAGGCTAATAGGTACATGAAAAGATGCTCAACATCACTAGTCATTGCGGAAATGCAAATTAGAACCACAACAAGATTTCAGCTCATGCCTGTCAGAGTGGCTATTATCAAAAAGACAAATGCTGGGGCGCCTGGGTGGCTCAGTTGGTTAAGCGACTGCCTTCGGCTCAGGTCATGATCCTGGAGTCCCGGGATCGAGTCCCGCATCGGGCTCCCTGCTCGGCAGGGAGTCTGCTTCGTCCTCTGACCCTCCCCCCTCTCATGTGCTCTCTCTCTCTCTCATTCTCTCTCTCTCAAATAAATAAATAAAATCTTAAAAAAAAAAAAAAAAAAGACAAATGCTGGGGTGCCTGGGTGGCACAGACCCGGGTTTTGGCTCAGGTCGTGATCTCAGGGTCGTGACACTGAGCCCCACGTCAGGCACAGAGTCTGCTTAAGACTCTCTCTCCCTCTCCCTCTGCCCCTCCCCCCTCAAATAAATAAATAAATCTTAAAAAAAAGACAAATGCTGGCTTGGATATAGAAGAAAAGGAAACCCTTGTGTGCTGGTGGGATTGTAAATTGGAACAGCCACTATGGAACACAGTATGGACAATTCTCAAGAAATTAAAGAGAGAACCACCACATGATGCAGCAATTCTACTTCTGGGTATGTATCTAAAGGTAACAAAAACACTACCTCAGCAAGACACCTGCATCCCCGCGTTCATAGCAGCATTATGTACAACAGACAAGACATGGAAACAATTTAAGTGTCCCTCACTGGACGAATGGATAAGGAAGTTGTGCTATATATATGCAGTGGAATATTATTCAGCCATAAAAAAAACAACAACAACAAGGAAATGCTACCATTTGCAACAACATGGATAGCTCTCAAAGGCAATATGCTAAGTGAAATAAGTCAAAGACAAATACTATACAGTCTCACATGTGAAATCCAAACGCAAAACAAAACAAAAAAACAAGAAAACAAATACAAACTCATAGAAAAAGAGATCATACTTATGGTTACCAGAAGTAATGGGTAGGGGAAGGGAGAATTGGAGGAAGATGGTCAAAAGGTACAAACTTCCAGTTATACAGCAAATAAAGGGATGTAATGTACAACACAGTTACCACTGCTAACACTGCTGTGTGATATACAGAGGAAAGTCATTAAAAGTGTAAATCCTAAGAATTCTCACCACAAGAATTTTTTCCCTTCATTAATTTCTTTTTCTTTTTATTGTATTTATATAAGAAGTGGATGTTAGCTGAATACGCCTGCGATAGATAGTCACTTCACAATTACATAAATCAAACCATCCTGCTGTACGCCTTAAACTTTTCAGTGATGTATGTCAATTACTTCTCAATAAAACTGGAAAAAAAATCAGGTTTAAAAGTTTAAAACAACAACTATACACTATGTTTCAACTCTTCCTGAACAGAGCTTGGTCTCTTTTGTAAAACACAAGACAAGTGCCCACACATCCTTAAAAAAATAAGCCACCTCCTTAACACAGGGCAGGCTTTTCAAATGTAAAAAAAAACTACAAAGCTAAATTGGGACAATAAAGGGCTGTCCCCCAAGTATTTTGTACTTTAGAGATACTCATAAAATCAAATTTCACTTTTGAAAGCAGTGGGGTGATTATTTCATTCACTACAGAAAAAATATTTGATAAGATTAAACAATTTGTGATTTAAAAAACTTTTAGCAAACAAGAAACAGAACGGAACTTCCTTAATTTGATAAAAATCATGGACCAGGGCGCCTGGGTGGCTCAGTTGGTTAAGCGGTTAAGCATCTGCCTTCGGCTCAGGTCATGATCTGAGGGTCCTGGGATCAAGTCCCGCTTCTCCTTCTGCCCCTCCTCCCACTTGTTCTCTCCGTCTCTCTCTCTCTCAAATAAATAAAATCTTAAAAAAAAAACCAAACCATGGACCAAAAACCTTCAGTAAATACTACACTAAATGGAGAAACTTTAGAATCCTTTCTTTAAAATCAGAAACAAGACAAAGCTGCCTATTACCACTACTATTACTTAACGTAATACCAAAGGTCATGGCCAATACTTTAAGGAAAGAAAAAAGTTAAGATGTGAGAATCAGAAGGAAAGAGATAAAACTGTCTTTGCCTGTAGATGACATGATCTACCTACAAACCAACAGAATCAGAAATACCAC
The DNA here is from genome assembly GCF_011800145.1 of Mirounga leonina. Classification (NCBI taxonomy): domain Eukaryota; kingdom Metazoa; phylum Chordata; class Mammalia; order Carnivora; family Phocidae; genus Mirounga; species Mirounga leonina. The sequence goes on from NW_023270825.1 coordinate 2,200,711, forward strand.
TAGAACTCATGAGAGAGTTTGGTACGGTCCAAGATCAACCTATAACATTTCTCTACACCTCTAGTAACCTGCCAGAATACTTAAAAAAAATAACCATTCATAATATCAATAAAAAGTACAAAGCAGGAAGAAACTATCTTAATCAAGAATATATACAAGCTCTCTGAAGAAAGCTTTAAATTTTTAATAAAAGACATAAAGAGGGGTGCCTGGGTGGCTCAGTTGGTTAAGCAGCTGCCTTCGGCTCAGGTCATGATCCCAGGGTCCTGGAATCGAGCCGCACATCGGGCTCTTTGCTCAGCAGGGAGCCTGCTTCTCCCCTGCCTGCTGTTCCCCCTGCTTGTGCTTGCTCTCTGTCTGTCTGTCTCTCTCTCTGGTTCTCTCTGTGTCAAATAAATAAATAAAATCTTGAAAAAAATAAAATAAAAGACATAAAGATACTCAAATAAATGGAAATTCCATGCCCTTGGATAGATACTACAAATTCTATCCAAATTAATCTACAGGTTCAATGCAATCTCAATTAAAATTTCCAGTTAGTAGTTTCTGAATGAATTTTTTTAAAGTTTTTGTGTAATTTTAATCTTACTCTGAAGTTTACAAGGATGAATAACTGCCAGGTCAGCCCTGACAAAAGAGTTAAAAAAAAAAAAAAGCTCAGAAACAAAAAGTGATCAAGGTTAGTTAACATAAGCATAACAAAACGTATTTGTATCGTGTACCCTCTAATAGCATTGCACTGAGAGACACATGACATCTTTTCTGGGCATTCTTGCCAAAAATATATAACCTTAATCTAATTGTGAGAAAACATCAGACAAACTTAAATTGAGAGATATTTCACAAAATAACTGACCAGTACTCATCAAAACTGTCAAGTGCAGGGGTGCCTCAGTCGGTTAAAGTGACCAACTGGTGATTTCAGCTCAGGGTGTGATCTCAGAGTCCTGAGATTGAGCCCCACCACAGGATCCACGCTCAGGAGAGAGTCTGCTTGGGACTCTCTCTCCTTTTCTCTGCTCCTTCCCCCACTGGTGTGTGCGAGCTCTCTGTCTCTCTCTTTAAAAAAAACAAAAACAAAAACCTGTCAAGGGGCGCCTGGGTGGCTCAGTCGGTTAAGCGTCTGCCTTCGGCTCAGGTCATGATCCTGGGGTCCTGGAATCAAGTCCCACATCAGGCTCCCTGCTCAGGGGGAGCCTGCTTTCTCTCTGCTTCTGCCACTCCCCCTGCTTGTGCTCTCTTTCTCTCTCTCAAATAAATGAATAAATAAAATCTTAAAAAAAAAAAAACGACTGTCAAGAGCATAAAAGACAAAGAGGAACCATTACAAACTGGAGAAGACTAAGGAGACACAATAACTAAATGCAATGTGGGATCTTTGACTGGATCCTAGAAAAGAAAAACTGGTGAAAATTCAAGTAAGTTCTATAATCAGCATCATTTACAGTCTCAGACCAGTATCAATTTTCTGGCTTTCATAACTGAACCATGGTTATGTAGGTGTTAACATTAGGGGAAGCTGGGTGAAAGGCACACATGAACTCTGTACTACTTTGGCAATTTTTATTTAAGTCTAAAATTATTTCAAAATAAAAAGTTCAACAGAGAAGATATAGAACTAGATACACAGATTAAGAGAGACTATGAAGCCACAGTCATTAAAAAGAAGAGAAAACCTAAAATAATAAAAATATTGGAGCGCCTGGGTGGCTCAGTTGTTGGGCATCTGCCTTTGGCTCAGGTCGTGATCCTGGGGTCCTGGGATTGAGCCCTGCATCGGGCTCCCTGCTCAGCGGGACGCCTGCTTCTTCCTCTCCCACTCCCCCTGCTTGTGTTCCTGCTCTCGCTAACTCTCTCTCTCTCTGTCAAATAAATAAATAAAAAAGAAGAGAAAACCTGTGGGGTATGGGCACAACAAACAGCCCTATGCACCAGAATACAAAGCTAAAAGATGTTAAGTATGTGGGAATATAAGATACAATGAAAGGGGCCCTATAAACCAGTGGGGAAAGGACAGACTGCTGAGTAGACAGCAGTCTACAGTGAGAAAACAGGTTCACACATATGCCTATAAGAAAAATAAAACTAGATCCCTACCTGAGACCACTTGCAAAGGCAGGCTTCGTCTAGAGGGATTAAAAATCTACATGTGAAAGGTAAAACGATAAAAGGTTAACAAATGAAATAAAAGAGAATATCCCTGTGATTCGGGTATTTAAGTAAAACTTCAAATCAAAAGCACAAACACAAAGCAAAAGTTTATGTTAGTTACACCAATATTAAGGATTTGTTCAATGAAGGGCAGTATAGAAAGATGACAGAAGGGGCGCCTGGGTGGCTCAGTGGGTTAAGCGGCTGCCTTTGTCTTTGATCATGATCCCAAGGTCCTGGGATCGAGCCCCACATCAGGCTCCTTGCTCAGCAGAGAGCCTGCTTCTCCCTCTCCCTCTGCCTGCCTGTCGCTCCCCCTGCTTGTGCTCTCTCTCGATCTCTGTCAAATAAATAAAAATAAATAAAATCTTTAAAAAGAAAAAAAAAAGCACAAACACAAGGCAAAGGTTTATGTTGGTTACACCAAAATTAAGGATTTGTTCAACGAAGGGCATTATAGAAAGATGACAGAAGGGGCGCTCAGTGGGTTAAGCATCTGCGTTCGGCTCAGGTCATGATCTCAGGATCCTGGGATCGGGCCCCACGTCAGGCTTCCCTGCTCAGTGGGGAGTGTGCTTCTCCCTCTACCTCTGCCCCTCCCCTGATCATGCTCACTCACTCTCTCTCAAATAAATAAATAAAATATTTTTTAAAAATAAAAAATAAATTAAATAAAACCTACATCGGAGTAACATCTAGAAAATCAAGGAATACTTAAGAATCAACAAGAAAAAGACAACTACCCAAGAGAAAAATGGACAGAGGAAAAAGAGCAATTACAGAACACTCCAAAAGTGAAGGAATATATAGAGCTAATAAAAATCATAGAGAAATACAAGTTAACAATGAGATATCACACAACATCTAACAGACTTGCAAAAAATTAAAACTGGGGGCACCTGGGTGGCTCAGATGGTTAAGCATCTGCCTTCGGCTCAGGTCATGATCCCAGGGTCCTGGGATCGAGTCCCGCATCAGGCTTTCTGCTCCTTGGGAGCCTGCTTCTCCCTCTGCTTCTCTCTCTCTGTCTCTCATGAATAAATAAATAAAATCGTAAAAAAAAAAAATTAAAACTGGATAATGCTAAATAATGGCAGGAACCAGGGACACTCTGAACTACTGGTAAGAGTATGGACTGATGTAACCATCCAGGAGGGCAACTTCGGGCCCTATCTACATTTTCTGTGGCAGAGCAAGTCCACTCCTAGCTAATATTTACATGAAGTGCCAAATGTACACTTTGTAAGAGCACATACACACACATTACAACGTACTAAACAAAGAACAGTCACTCCTGGAGGGATATGGGAAATGACATATGGAAATTAAGAAGAATAGATGTTCTTTTTTTTTTTTTTTTAAGATTTTATTTATTTATTTGAGAGAGAGAGAATGAGAGACAGAGAGCATGAGAGGGAGGAAGGTCAGAGGGAGAAGCAGACTCCCTGCCGAGCAGGGAGCCCGATGCGGGACTCGATCCCGGGACTCCAGGATCATGACCTGAGCCGAAGGCAGTCGCTTAACCAACTGAGCCACCCAGGCGCCCGGAAATTAAGAAGAATAAAACAAGAAAGGGAGTTCACACTGACCAAAGAGAATGTGACTTCTTTGTAGCTAAATTTATAAAAAAATGTCTAAGAATATGAACAACAGAAATGGGGAACTATTATTGTTCATATCCATAAATTCAGTGAAATTGGTTTCACTTTTAATAAAATACTATTATTGGTAAAACAGGTAAACTATAATAATAATGAAATAGACTGAAAAATAATTTACACGTCTAATCCTCAGAAGGATTATAAGGCACAAATTGTGGCTAAAGAAAACTTTCACTCAGTAGCTTTTGACCAGTTAACTCTAGGCCAAGTGCCAGGCACTACAAAGTGATGAAATAAAGTATGGTACCAAACCTTTCAGGCACTCCTAACCTAGCTAAAGAGCTAACCTGAGGCACAGTAACTAAAACAAGGGGCAATCCCTGCCCCATTGAGAAAATCAGAGAGTAGGTATTCTAAGTGCCACCGGGTACACAGAATATGAACTATAGATTTAATTTTCTTTTTTTTTTTTTAAAGATTTTATTTATTTTTTTTGACAGAGAGAGAGACAGCGAGAGAGGGAACACAAGCAGGGGGGGTGGGAGAGGGAGAAGCAGGCTTCCCGCGGAGCAGGGAGCCCAATGCGGGGCTCGATCCCAGGACCCTGGGATCATGACCTGGGCTGAAGGCAGACGCTTAACGACTGAGCCACCCAGGCGCCCCTATATATTTAATTTTCAATTTTCTAGTAGAAACATTAAAAGAACATAGCAACTGGTTAAATTTATTTTAATTTTTTTCATTTAACCCAACGAATTCCCAAATATTTTAACACACAATATAAAAAGATTAAGACTGTACATTCCTTTTTTCATACTGTCTTTGAAATTTGGCATATATTTTATACTTACAGAACATCCTAATTCAGACTAGCCACATTTCAAGTGCTTAGTAGCCACACGTGGCTGGTAGCTATTGTGTAGGATAATGCAGTGCTTAGCACTCAGAGGATGTGATCACATTTGAGTGAGATGCAAGAAAAACAGGTATCCTAGAGGTGCAGGAATAGTCTTTGAAAGATAAATAGTAGAGTTCTAATGGAAGACAAAGGCTATTTCAAGCCAGGCACTAGCACAAGGAAAAGCTAAGAAAACTTGGGGGATGGGGAACTATCCCCCCTAACCTGCATGTCTAACCACTTTCATCTCTCACAACTCTCTCATTTCGTGTGGCAGTGACACTGGAGGGGAAGAAGAAAACAAAAGGCTCTACTTCCTTGACATCATGATGGCTGGCAATTTATCTTTATGCTCCTGACTAGGCTGTCCTTTCTGCCTTGCTCCCCTTTCTATCCCCAACCCTTAGCTTAGTTAATTTCTACACTGAAGTACTAGACTGTGAGGTCCCTCTACAGTCTCAGAACACAGGACCTGGTAACCAGCAGGTGTGAGATCTCTAGGTAAAGAGCCAAGCAGAATTGTCAGGCTGGGTATTAAGGTTATACAGTTGAGCAGTTAGAAATAACAAAGCTAGGGGCGCCTGGGTGGCTCAGTCGGTTGGGCGGCTACCTTCAGCTCAGGTCATGATCCCAGGGTCCTGGGATTGAGCCCTGCATCCGGCTCCCTGCTCGGCGGGGAGCCTCCTTCTCCCTCTCCCTCTGCCTGCCTCTCTGCCTGCTTGTGCTCTCTGTCAAGTAAATAAATACAAATCTTTAAAAAAAAAGAAAAGAAATAACAAAGCTAGAAAGGTGTATCAAGAACTCTGAAGACTAAACCAAAGACTTTAGATTACCCAGTTTTTTTAGAATAACACTACAAAAACTATCTTAAGAGGGAATTAACACCTATAGAATGCCCATGATGTGGTGTGGATTGGACCAAGCATGTTATCAGTGTTATTTTCTTCAATCACAACAACCCTGAGTAGATGGTGTTATTTCCTTGTGATAACAAAAAAAAGCACATGTAAATGTACAACATGGTGACTTTAGATAGTAATACTGTATTATATATTTGAAAACTGCTAAGAGAGTAGATCTTAAAATTCTCATCACAAGAAAAAAATTTTAATTATGCATGGTGATGCATGTTAATCATTAACTATACTTATTGTGGTGGTCATTTCACAATCAATACAAATGCTGAATCATTATGTTGTACACCTGAAACTAATAAACTAATGTTTTATATGTCAATTACATCTCAATATAAAAAAAGTGAAATAAAATATTTTTGAGGCACAGATAAGTGAATTAACTTGATCATGATTAAGTTACTCATATTTGAAGGCTAGTTTCAAGTCCAAGGATGTAATTCCAAATCCCAACTTCTTGTATGCGTTGTTGTTGTTGTTCTTTTTTTTTGCTCCACATCTTGTCCGCCCTACCTCAGACATGTCTTTATAATTACTCTCTCAACCAGTCTTACACTCCCATCTTTCTTTCCACTTGCAAGCCCAGACACTATCCATCGAGTCTCCCTTTAAGAAAGCTGTCTTGGGGCGCCTGGGTGGCTCAGTTGGTTAAGCGTCAGCCGAAGCTCAGGTCATGTATGATCCCAGGGTCCTGGGATCGAGCCCCACATCGTGCTCCCTGCTCTGCAGGAAGCCTGCTTCTCCCTCTCCCACTCCCCCTGCTTGTGTTCCCGCTCTCACTGTCTCTCTCTCTCTGTCAAACAAACAAACAAACAAATAAATAAATAAATAAATGAAAGCTGCCTTAGGTTTTAAAAAGGGAGAGAGAAGGGAATAACTTCAGAGGGGAGAGGCTGAGGGACACAGGGACAGAGATGGGAAGACCAGTAAAAAGTCCATCAACACTAACGATGGCTAACATTTATCTGTTACTTACTATGTATGAGGCACTGTTTCAAATGCTTTACCCATACTGTCTCATTTAATCACTAATTCAACCAATATTTTGTTGATCACCTGTAATAAATGGCAAGCATGTTCTAGGTATTTGTTACGTCAGTAAACAAAATATTCCTGTCCCTGTGGGGCTTTCCGTATACTAGAGGAAACCGACAAAACACAATCTACGTATGAAATATGTAAGTAATATGTTATGTAGGAAGTAACAACTGCAATGGAGAAAAGAAAAAACCAGATGAGGGTTGGGGAGACTGGGAGAGCCATAGGTGATTAAACCACTGAGGTGATATGTGTAAAGAGGAGGTGCGAAGTCAGCCATGAGGATATCTGGAAGAAATGTGTTCAAAGAGAAAGGCAACGCCAGGGCCCTCAGGTTGGAGTGTTCCTGGTGTGTACCCAGAACAGCAAGAAGACTCCTGGGACTATGGATGTAGTGGGTACAGAGAGACAGGAGATGAGGGCAAAGAGGGAAGGGAGGTCAGAGCACAGAAGGCCTTATCATTATGACAGCCCTGCGAGGTCTCACTATTACCAATCACATTTTACAGATGAGGTAACTGGGACACAAAGAAGTTAAATTGTCTAAGGTGACACAATAAAATACTAGATCAGATTATAAACCCGAAGAGTTACTATTACAGTGATTTGAAAACATGAACCCGATGTCTTTGACACACTTCCCATTACAAGGTAAGGTCCATGTCCCTTCTTTTTTGTTTTGTTTTTTTAAAGATTTTATTTATTTGACAGAGAAAGCACAAGCAGAGGGAGAGAGGGGGAGAAGCAGGCTCCCTGCTGAGCAAGGAGCCTGATGTGGGACTCGATCCCAGGACCCTGGGATCACGACCCAGGACGAAGGCAGCCACTTAACCGACTGAGCCACCCAGGCGTCCCCATGTCCCTTCTGTTGAATCCAGGTGGTTGTGACAGATTTAACCAAGAGAAAATGAAAAAAGTGATACTATGTGCCTTCTGAGGCCAGGTAATAAAAGACAGGCAGTTTCTGTCTTTTCTGAAATGATGAACAACCTCAGAAGTCTGATCACACTGAGGCCTCCATGTTGGACGAGGCCTTGTAGACACTCTTGCCAAGAGTCCCAGCTGAGCCCAGCCTTCTGCCAAGGTGCCAGATACCTGAGTAAAGAAGCCATCTAGAATGTGGATCTCCCCGCCCAGCTGTTCAAATACCCCTAGCCTTTTGAGATCCTCCAAACTGAAGTCCCACATGGAAGAAGAGATAAGCCATCCCTGTCTGAATAACTTACAACCTGTGAGTATAATAAAATGGCTGTTGTTTTACAACACTATGTTGTGGAGTTCCACAGTTGTTCCACAGCAATAATAAGAACCACTATACAATAAGCAGGAAATAAATATTAAGAACCTGAGCTGGGGCGCCTTGGTGGCTCAGTCAGTTAAGCATCTGCCTTCAGCTCAGGTCATGATCTCAGGGTCCTGGGATCAAGCCCTGCTTCGGGCTCCCTGCTCCGTGGGGAGTCTGCTTGTCCGTTTGCCCCCACCCACACAGCCCTGCCCCGTGCTCATGCTCTTACTCTCTTTTAAATAAATACATAAAATCTTAAAAAAAAAAAAAAAAAAAAAAAACCTGGAGTACATTACCATGGTATGTGGAAAGTTCTTTATCATTAAATATCTTTAACGTCTAGATGGCAACCTTCTTTTGAGAGAAGAAAAGAAGATCCTTTAGTCCATTCCACTAATAGAGCTAATACATGCCTATGGGTACCAAGGAGGGACTAGGAATAGAAAAGGGCTAGCAAGGGAGGAAAGAAAAGGAAAGATGGAGATAGTATATGAACAGAATGCCATCAAAAACACCTCAAATGCCTTCAAAAAGAAAGTTGATTGCCCTGGGTTAAATTATTCTTCTGGATAAAGAATGGCAATTCTCAGAGCAGAAGGCTGAGTTAGGGAATGGTTCTAGGTAGACTCCTCTCCAGGATTCTCATGCTAGAATCTGCTATTGTAGTCAATGAAGTCATAAAGGTATTTACTGCATAAAGAATGGGGTTATCTAAAATTCTAGAATAAAACCTTTGGGCTTAGCTTATTCAAATTTTATACTAAATTCTACCAATACACATTTTCATGTAAAATGTCCATAATACAAACTCCCCAATATTGAACATCCACCCAAATGCAACTGCCTAACTATTAGCAACAAATACAAACAAAACACCTCCTGCTCTGTTCAAGTTTCAACTCTGAACCAAGATTCTGTGTAACCCACTTACACAATGCCTTATCTAGTCTACGTAAGATTACATAAGACTAACCACAGCTGAACAGCTCAGGTGGTTAGAATGCAGTGCTGAAAAACTCTATACCTTGAAGAAAAAGTTACACTCAAAAAAAAAAAAAAAAAAATCCTTGTTTCCAGTGCCAACTTCTGCCCTCCCAATTACTGTACAAGCAGGTGCATATGGATTAGCACAAATTCCTTATTACCACTTGCAGACCAACTCCAAGCACATTTTTTTTTTTTAAGATTTTATTTACTTATTTGACAGAGAGAGACACAGTGAGAGAGGGAACACAAGCAGGGGGAGTGGGAAAGGGAGAAGCAGGCTTCCCGCTGAGCAGGGAGCCCGATGTGGGGCTCAATCCCAGGACCCTGGGATCATGACCTGAGCTGAAGGCAGACGCTCAACAAAGGCAGAGGCTCAACGAAGGCAGAGGCTCAATGACTGAGCCACCCAGAGGCCCCCAAGCACATACTTTAAATTCTTGTATAAGACAACATTAAAGCTGGGATAGTCCCAGGGAAGAAATCTGTTCTCTCCTTCAGGTTTAATTCGAAAGTTTAAAGTGGAGGGGAGATGGGGTGCCTGGCTAGCTCAGCCGTAGAGAATGCAACTCTTGATTCCAGGGTAGTGAGTTCAAGCCCCACGTTGGGGGCAGAGTTTACTTAAAAAAAAAAAAGAAAGAAAGAAATGTATTGGGGTCCCTGGGTGGCTCAGTCAGTTGAGTGTCCGACTCTTGGTTTGGGTTCGGGTCATGATCTCAGGGTCGTGGGACTGAGCTCTGCACTGGGCTTCACAATAAGCACAGAGTCTACTTGTCCCTCTCCCTCTGCTCCTCTCCCCACTTGCACACACTCTCTATCTCAAATAAATAATAAAATCTTTTAAAAAATATTTAAAAATATATAAAAATAAAACAAAATGGAAGTGAGACAACAGTTTTCTTTTTTTTCCTTCTTCCAGCCCCTCCACATGGCCACTGGCCCCCACATACACTGAGACAGGGTGTTCTGCTTTAGTCCTCCCAGCGGTGATCAGAGGGGGCTGCATTCCCTGACTTACTTCCAGGTTGAAAAGAAATTCCAGGGATAACATTTGGCCATATCTTACTTAGAATCCAGAACAACCCTCTTTGAAATTAAAGATAACAGATTAACCTTAATTGACATTAAACTGTGTATAAATCTCTTACAAGTAATTACAATGTAAATAATCATGTACTACATAAATAATCAAAGTGACCTATATTCTACTCATTGCAAATTTCCACTTTCACCTAATTTACATACTGAACAAAAACTAAAAAATAACCCTCAAATTGAAGTCTTATTAAGATCTTTTCTCAAAACGCTTTGACATAAAAAATATTTATTCTCGGGCGCCTGGGTGGCTCAGTTGGTTGGGCGACTGCCTTCGGCTCAGGTCATGATCCCAGGGTCCTGGGATCGAGTCCCACATCGGGCTCCCTGCTCTGCGGGAAGCCTGCTTCTCCCTCTGACCCTCTCCCCTCTCATGCTGTTTCTCTCTCTCTCGCTCTCTAATAAATAAATAAATAAAATCTTTAAAAAAAAAAATATTTATTCTCATGGGGCGCCTGGGTGGCTCAGTTGGTTAAGTGACTGCCTTCGGCTCAGGTCATCCTGGAGTCCCGGGATCGAGTTCCACATCGGGCTCCCTGCTCGGCAGGGAGTCTGCTTCTCCCTCTGACCCTCTTCCCTCTCATGCTCTCTGTCTCTCATTCTCTCTTTCTCAAAAAAATAAATAAAATCTTTAAAAAAAAAAATTTTATTCTCAGCGATCAACTTTTGGGATAGAATCCCACGGTGGGCTCCTTGCTCAGCAGGGAGTCTGCTTCTCCCTCTGTCTGCCACTCCCCCTGCTTGTGCGCGCTCTCTCTGCCAAATAAATAAAATCTTAAAAAAAAAAAAAGATCGGCTTTTTTTTTTTTTAAGATTTTATTTATTTATTTAACAGAGAGATAGCGAGAGCAGGAACACAAGTAGGGGGAGTGGGAGAGGGAGAAGCAGGCTTCCTGCCAAGCAGGGAGCCCGATGCGGGACTCGATCCCAGGACCCTGGGATCATGACCTGAGCTGAAGGCAGACGCTTAACGACTGAGCCACCCAGGCGCCCGGAGATCACCTTTTTAAAAAAGGCTCAGACAGCTTTATTCAATAGATAGCTGTGCTTGGAAGTTCAAAGGCAGATTAAAAGAAATCATACTATATATTTTATAAAGACTTTATTTATTTATTTGACAGAGAGAGAGACAGCGAGAGAGGGAACACAAGCAGGAGGAGTGGGAGAGGGAGAAGCAGGCCTCCCGCTGAGGGGAGAGCCCGATGCGGGGCTCAATCCCAGGACCCTGGGATCATGACCTGAGCCCAAGGCAAATGTATAACCCACTGAGCCACCCAGGCGCCCCATACTATATATTTTAAATGAAATACTATATAAAGTACTTAGTACTGTTGTCTGATATACAGTAAGTGATCAACAAATAGTAACTATTTTTATACTCCATAACCACACTTTCTTACTAAGAACCAACTTTAAAAACTCATGGAACTTGAAAATCTTATTTAATCTACCAGAAATCTCTCTTCTATAGTCACAATACAATCTAAAGGAATATAGTTTAGTTGGCAAGATTTCACTGAATACAAATGCAGTGATTAAAATGTGGTTTCTGGACCTGCCACATTAACATCACCTAGAGACTTGTTAGAAATGCTAACTGTAGAATCAAGGTCTGGGGGTAGGGCCCAACAATCAGAGCTTTAATAAACCCTTCAGGTGATACTGATGCTTGCTCCAGTTTCAGAGTTTATTAGACTAGTTTCACAGAGTTTAGGGTGCTTTGTTCTGCAAGGATTGAGAAATCCTAAAGAGCAGGTGCAATACAGTTCCTGGGTATATCCTCTGTGGCATCTAGCACAGTGTCATACACAAAGTACGCACTCAAACTTGAATAGGTTAATAATAGTCTCATATAACCTATAGCTGACTAAACAAGACCACCACAGAGATAAGAAATTCTGATGGCTTGTCCACAGTAATAATAAGTAAGTACATGCTGCACACCCACCAGGAGCTGTTAAATAATTGTCAAAGCCCCGGGGCCTCTGGTACTTTGTCAAATAATCCAGGCTTACAAAGTGTGATATGTTTTATAATTTAAGTGAAAACTGCATTTCTAATTTTATCAGTGTCCAAACAGGATTTGACCATGGCTCTATACAAGTCAACTGCAGAACATAAACTAAAACATAAACTTTGTTGCCTTCAAAATGCATCTAATTTCACATATTAGTTAACTGTAACATATGGACCCAAGAGATTCCAGTTTGAACAAAGTGTTGAAAAGGTAGATAAGTGTTGCACCTACGTCAGCTCAGTCTGTTAAGCGTCTGCCTTCAGCTTAGGTCATGATCCCAGGGTCCTGGGATCTGAGCCCCTTGTCGGGCTCCCTGCTCAGTGAGCGCCTGCTTAGCCCTCTTCTCCCTCTGCCTCTCTCCCTGCGTGCGCTCTCTATCAAATAAATAAAATCTTTTCTTTTAATTAAAAAAATTAAAATGTAGACAACTGAAGAAATTTGAAGGCTGACTGGATATTTGATATTAAGAAATTATGATAGGGCGCCTGGGTGGCTCAGTTGGTTAGGCGACTGCCTTCGGCTCGGGTCATGATCCTGGAGTCCCTGGATCGAGTCCCGCATTGGGCTCCCTGCTCGGCAGGGAGCCTGCTTCTCCCTCTGACCCTCCCCTCTCTCATGTGCTCTCTCTCTCTCTCTCATTCTCTCTCTCAAATAAATAAAATCTTTAAAAAAAAAAAAAAGAAAGAAATTATGATAAAAGGATTATGATTACAATTTTTATAAAAATAGAAGCTTTATCTAAAGCTTCTAAAAGCTTTAGAGATGAAATGATATGATGTACTGAATTTGTTTCTTGGGGAGAAACCAAATGAAATAAGACTGGCCACTGAGCTGTTGAGTACATGGAGGGCTAACTATATAACAGGGTTTCTCAATTCTGGCACTACTGACATTTTTGGCCAGATATTTTATTTTGTTGTTGGGGGAGGAAGGGGTGATGTCTTGTGTATTGTAAAATGTTTAGCAGCATTCCTAGTCAGTAAACTCTCTTGAGTTGTGACAATCAAAAATGTCTCTAGACATCATCAAATGTCCACTGGGGGGCAAAATCATTCCTGGCTGAGAACCATGGATAAAAACTTACTCAATTCTCCCTACTTATTTGTTTGAAATTTTCCATAACAAAATATTTAAGTCTTATTTTAATTACACACTGTGTTTTGGTACAACTATATCTCTCTCGTTGAATAATTAGTACATAAGCTTTTTTTTTTTGGATTATTTATTTATTTGAGAGAGAAAGCATGAGCAAGGGGGAGGGGCAGAGGGAGAAGCAGACTCCCCGCTGAGCAGGAAGCCCAACGTGGGACTGGGACTCCATCCCAGGACCCTGGGATCATGACCTGAGCCAAAGACAGACATTTAACCGACTGAGTCACCCAAGCACCCCAGTACATAAGCTTTTGAGGAACAGCTTGGTACACAAAAAAAGCAGAGGGGACTGAACCAGAGATCTGGAGCCTAGTAGAGGCGCTGCTACTAAATAGTTTTGTCACAAGCAGCTCCTGTCACTTCTTGAGCCTCAGTATCCCCATTAGGTCAGATTATTTGATTAGTCCTTTTGAGTTTTAAAATGATTTGATAACAGTGTTATCTTTTTATTTAAAACGATTTTTATTTATTTATTTGAGAGAGAGAGAGAGAGAGAGTGTGGACGTGGGGTGGAAGAGCAGAGGAGGAGGGAGAGGGAGGAGGGGAAAGAATCTCCAGCAGACTCCCCGTTGAGTGCTGAGCCCAACACAGGGCTCAATCTCATGACCTGAGCCAAAATCAAGTCGGACACTCATCCAGGCACCCCAAACAGTATTATCTTGTATATACCCATCAGCTAAAGGTGTACATTCACATCTGTAAATGAAACAAAAGAAAACAGAGTAGTGTACTAGGATGAAGACAATATACTTGTTGCAAATTACCTGCCTCTTATTATTCTTGATCTATAAGCAACATTCCTATCACAGTTATACCCAATTTAAATTAAGATTCCCAGGGGCGCCTGGGTGGCTCAGTCGGTTAAGCGACTGACTTCGGCTCAGGTCATGATCCTGGAGTCCCGGGATCGAGTCCCGGGATCGAGTCCCGGGATCGAGTCCCGCATCGGGCTCCCTGCTCAGCAGGGAGTCTGCTTCTCCCTCTGACCCTCTTCCCTCTCATGCTCTCTGTCTCTCAAATAAATAAATAAAATAAATAAATAAATTAATTAATTAATTAAGATTCCCAGGAGGGGCATCTGGGTGGCCCAGTCTGTTAAGCGTCTGACTCTTGATCTCAGGGTCATGAGTTCAAGTCCCACCCTGGGCTCCACACTGAGCGTGGAGCCTACCAAATAAATAAATACATAAATACATAAATAAGATTCCCAGGATAAGCAAAATGGAAAGTCGTTTTACAAAATGGAAAGACAAATCTTCTAGTCATAATTGCCAAAACGTCCATCAATGGTGGATGGATTAAAAATTGTTCTAATTTAACTGGATAATGTATGGAAGTGCTGAATCACTGTACTGTACACCTGAAACTAATACAACACTGTATGCTAACTGGAATTAAAACTTTAAAAAAAAAATTGTACATCCAAACAATGAACTACCACTCAGAAATAAAAAGGAATGAATTACTGATACACAAACATGAATACAGATTCCATTTATATGACATTCTAGAAGAGATAAAACCATAGAGATAGATCAGAGGTTGCCAAGGGCTGGGGAAATAGAGAGGGGACTGACTGTAAAGGGCCACAAGGTAAGCACCTTTCTGGGCAATGAAAATATTCTATATCTTGACTGAGATGGTGGTTACATAACTATACATTTGTCACAACTCATCAAGCCTACACTTAAAAAGAGTAAATGTTCTATCTCAATAAACCTGACTTTAACAAAAGAGCTGCTCCAGAAACTGAGAGCTCCCATTCATTCTTGTATCCTCACCAAGCAGTTCAGTAATGGCAGGTAAATGGCATATGGCAGACTTGTAACACTGACACAGGACACCACACTGTCAAAGACACACAACTACTCCCAGAACGTTCTAATTCAAATTTAAAAATGGAACAGGGCATGGTGAATTAATGCAATGATGTGCTACAAACCTCTGATTTTTTTTTTTAAGTTTTTTTAAATTTATTCATTCGAGACAGAGAGAGAGAGAGAGAATATGAGCAGGGGGAGAAGCAGAGGGAAGGGGAGAAGCAGGCCCCCCGCCGAGCAGGGAGCCCGAAGCAGGGCCAATACCAGGACCCTGGGATCATGACCTGAGCCAAAGGCAGACGCTCAACCATCTGAGCCACCCAGGCGCCCCCAAATCTCTGATTTTTTTTTTTTTTAAGATTTATTTATTTATTTGAGAGAGCGAGAATGAGAGAGAGAGAGAGTACATGAGAGGGGGGAGGGTTAGAGGGAGAAGCAAGCTGCTCGCCGAGCAGGGAGCCCAATGCGGGACTCGATCCAAGGACTCCAGGATCATGACCTGAGCCGAAGGCAGACGCTCAACCATCTGAGCCACCCAGGCGCCCCCAAACCTCTGATTTTAACATTGTCAAAAATTCAAATTTAAATACATTCCACAAGAATAAAGGCACACTCCATATCCTACATTGTTTTTATTTTTTATTTTATTTATTTATTTGAGAGAGAGAGAGAAGAGTGATCGAGAAAGAACACAGTGGGGTGGAGGGGCAGAGGGAGAGGGAGAAGCAGGCTCCCCACCGAGCAGGGAGCCCGATGCGGGGCTTGATCCCAGGACCCTGGGATCATGACCTGGGCAAAAGGCGGGCGCTTAACCGACTGAGCCACCCAGGCGCCACTCCTATATTGTTTTTAAAGGATAAAGTTAGTAGTTTCTAACAACACACAAAAAGATTAAAACATAATTCAACAAATTCATCAGAGATCAAAGTAAAAAGACTCATTTAGTGTAAATCCTTCATTATTACAAATCTGTTTTTGGCTTCAGTTCATTTAGAAAGTATGGAGCTCCCGCTTTTGGGTCAATGTAAGATTTTGCTTCTCCGGGTGAAAGTCAACGATCAAAGCTAATCAACTCAGTTTTTTGCTTACTCCACTCTACAGCGTTGTCAGGGAGGAGGAAAATGGTCAAGTCAGAAATAGGTTCTTCCAAGGGTCTATAAGAAAATGGATTCCCTGACTCACCTAGTCTGTGGTTCTCTATTATTCCCTCTTTATGGAACTTCCTAATCCATCTCAGGTAAAGGAACATATGCCACTGTACTACTCCCTTACCAGGTTAAAGAGCCTTCAATACTATACGCTAATACACTACAGGAATGCTTTAGACCAAAGTTTACATACACAGATTAAATACCCTGTTATCCAGCAAACAAGTGGCATTTTGAAGATTAAAATGCAGGCATTTGATACCACGAGGCCACAGTTTCAGGACATTGTTGAAAGCATGGAAACAGGCAGAGCAAGAAAGCTTTTCCTAAGTGATGGCATTTTCTTGCCAGGAATTACCTCATAACACATATAATGAGAGGCCAGTGAAGTTTCTTCACAAGCTATTTGCTAGATGTTTTACAGAAGATAATTCCCAGCTAGGCTGGAACAGTTCTGAAGCCGGTGCAAGAGAAGAGTTCAGAAAGCGCTCGGACAGAGTCAACATCTGCCCAAAGGAATTTCCACTACCAGCTGTCATTCCCTAAAAATGATGTTCCTGGCCTTTGTAAAAGGTCTGCATGAACAGAATCAAAGGTTCCTTTTACAGAATCATAGGATGCGAGTGCCAGCAGGGACCTAAGGCTCGTTTGAGCCAAGCTGTTTTTAGGAAGGAGGTAAAAGTAGGCCCGGAGCGGGTGTCCCCGAGCCAGGCGGTGAGCGGCAGGGCAGCCTTCCTACACGCCTTCCTTTGAAAAAACGCGTAGCCGACCCTTCGAAACAGGTCTGTACGGAAAGAAAGCTACTCCCTAATGCAGTCTGTACTCTCTCCAAAACCTCTCTTCTGACTAGCTTTGCAGTTCCTTCCAAGGGGCCCTCCACGGCTCCTCAGTGGCCACTCAGCTGCAGTGACGGTCACCAAACTTAGTTCCAGACAGTTTTTAAAAACCGGGCATAGAGGACATTCCACGCGACCCACCCACTCACTCCTCATCAGCGCCACGAACCCGCTTCAACGCGGCAGCCTCCCGGAGCTGCGTGCCCAAACCCCAGGGAGGGCTTCCCTAAAAGCAGCAGCACACAGGCGGGGAACCGGAACACCCTCGCGCGCGCACTGCGCGGCCCCCCGGCATCTCAGGACCCCGGCCGGCCGGCCGCAGCTCACCGGCTCTCCTAGCAAACGAGACTCCGGCGTAAACACAAGCGCACCGCCCCAGCCCGCACGGCTGCCGCCTCCCGGAAACGGTCCGGACCGGCGGCCCTGCGGCGCCTGCCGCCTGCCCACCGCCGCCAGCGCGCTCCGGCGGGGGACCCCGCCAGCACCCGCCGCTGTCGTGCTCCGGCGGGCAGCGCGGGGCACCGGGCCCGGGCAGATCCCGAGGGCGCCGCGGTCACTTACGTTCTCAGTGTCTCTTTCATTCACCGTTGGCAGCGGGGTCCTAGTGGACATTTTACTTCACTTCACTTCTGCACAACGCGAGGCTGAAACAAAACAGCACGGCCTTGGGGGGCCGGCGACCGCGTCCTCGAGTGCCCCGCGGTTCCGGAGCTGCGCCGCGCAGGGCGGCTCCCCTCCCCCACGGCCGTCTAGATCCCGGGCCGGGCCCGGGCCGTCCCTCGGCGGGTCCCGGGGCTCATGCTCCCCCGGGCCCGGCGGCCGCGCCGAGGAGCCCCGCGGGCGGCGGTGGCGGGGCCGGGCCGGCGGCGGCGGCGGGCTGCGAGTCGGCCCGCCGGCGTCCCCGCGCCTCAGGGCGCCCCGCGGGCTCAAACCCCTTCGCCTCCTCGGCCGCCCTCGCCCGTCGCACCGCGGATTTCAGCGCCGGGGCCTCCACACAGCGCCGCCGGCTGCCCCCGAAGAGGAGGACGAGGAGGATGTGGGCAAGGTGGAGTGTAAGACAGGCCGCCGCGGGCTGCGGGCGCAGACCATGGAGGGGGCTGCGGAAGCGGCGCCGGCGCCCGGCTACTCTGCTCCCTCCGGTTCGCTTGCCGCCTCAGCCTCCACCCGGTGGCCGCCGCCGCTCCCGGTGCCTCGGAGCCTCACGGACCCAAGATGGCCGCCCCTCGGCTTCCTCTGCTGCCTCCGGAGGCCGGAAGTGACGGCACCGCCGCCTGCCGGCGCTCGGCCAATCAGCGCGGCCCGAGGAAGCCTGCCCGGCTGCTGTTGCTAGGGGCGACTCGGTCCTGTCCCTAGTGGAGGAGGCGGCGCTCTGGGCGCCGAAGGGGCGGCCGGCGCCCCCGAAAGAGTCGGCGCGTGGCCCTGGGGATGGCCTGAGTGCGACTGCTGGGTGGCATTTACAGTGTTAGTGGAGCGCCTACCGTGTGCGGGGTTGAGCGGGACAGCGAGGCACGGAATCGAGCCGCGGCAGCAGTTACAGGGCAGGGGCTGCGGGGAGGAGCCGGGCTCCTGCATGATTAACGGTGACTCGGGAGTCGAGGATTCAGTCACCCTTCCTGCCTCCAGCTCTGGGTAGCCGCGGGCTGGGCTCGGCACCCGCGAGGAGCTCGCGGGCAGGAGCGAGATGGACCCGGACCCAGCTTAATGCCATCCGGAAGGAAGACTGCTATACTGGGGGTCGGAGAGGGAGCGAGGCGAAGCCCTAGAAGCTCCCAGGGACCAGTTCCTAAATGCCAGCGAGTGGCTGCTGAAGGGCTGGAAGCACCCCTGGGTCCCAGCCCGGGCCGAAGCTCGGCGACACTTACAGCCTGGAACATCGGAAATGCTACTGGCATGCCCCCCCGCCTCTTCATGTGCCTGGTGGTCCTGCGCAGCCCCTGGCCTGCGGGGGATGGAATCCATTGGTTCGAGGTTCTGAGGAAGCAGAGGGGTATTGGCTGAAGTAACACGAACTGTTATTGTCTACCTTATGGGCACATTACATTTGTTACCTCATTTAAGCCTCGGGGTAACCCTATATATTTTTTTAATTTTTTTTTTTTTTTTAAGTAAGCTCTTCGCCAAAATGTGGGGCTTGAACTCTCCAAAATCAGGAGTCTCATGCTCTACGGACTGAGCCAGGCGGGTGCCGCTCAGGGTAACCCTATAAAGACGGGCAGACACACCTGCCAACAGATTACAGTGACTTGACTCAAGTACCCAAGTTGGTTAGCTGCAGAGCTAGGATTTGAACCCATGTCCTAAAACTTCCCTAACAGATAAGTTCTTGTAGTGGGTATGCCTTGTTTTTCTTTCTTCCTTTTTTCGTCCCCCAGCATGTGAACTGTCTCTGCTATGTCTGGGACATTTCCTGCTCTGTGAGAAAAATATGTCTTTAAACACCAGCATCATACCCAGAGAGGGCAGACGTTCCCACCATAAAAACACGTGAGGACTAAGATGCATTGGGGCTTCCATCTCACCCTCTCAGGCTAGTGTTCACTGGGCCAAGGGTAACCTTGTTTAAAATGTTATTCTCTCGGGGCGCCTGGATGGCTCAGTTAGTTAAGCGTCTGCCTTTGGTTCAGGTCGTGATCCCAGAGATCTGGGATCAGGCCCCAGGTCGGATTCCCTGCTCAGCGGAGAGTCTGCTTCCCCTTCTCCCTCTGCCCCTCCACCCCCATTCCTGCGCTGTCTTCTCTCTCTCTCTCAAATAAATACATCTTAAAAATAATAATAAAAATAAAATGTTAGGGGCGCCTGGGTGGCTCAGTCGTTAGGCGTCTGCGTTCAGCTCAGGTCATGATCTCAGGGTCCTGGGGTCGAGTCCCACATCGGGCTCCTTGCTCAGTCGGTAGCCTGCTTCTCCCTCTGCCGCTCCCTGCCACTCTTCTTACTTGTGATTCCTCTCTTTCTCTCTGTCAAATAAATAAATAAAATCTTTAAAAGAAAAAATGTTACTCTCTCTCTCCCTCTTTGGCCAAGGAGACATGATTAAATTCTCATTACTTAAATTTGTGTGCTTCATACATTTCATCTGAAATGTGGGTAAGCACAAGATTGTTGGAGCTCCAGCAGGGCATTTAGCCCAATTTGGGGGGTTGGGTCAGGGAAGCTTCTTGGGAAAAAGATGTTTATTTATACTGAAAGTGTGAGTAGAGGTAGCCAGGGGAGGATAGTGATATGCTCGTGATCGATACTCCGGAAGCTAAAAGTACGGAGGTGTTGAGTAGTGGGACTTCTAAGGGGTTTAGGGGGATAATGCCCGTGGGTGGTCAGCATCCTCCTAGTTTAGGAGTAGGTGCTAAGCTGGAGTGGTAGAAGGCTTAGAAAAAACCTACAAAAAAGAATACTTATGAGACAATGAAAAGAATTATGCCGTATCGTAGGCCTTTTTGAACAATGGGAGTGTGGTGACCTTGAAATGTGCTTTCTCGAGCAATATCTCATCATCATTAATATATAGTTAATGTGTTAGTTGTGAGACCTAATAATAGTAAATATATTGAGTTGAAGTGAAATCATATGGTTGGGCCTGATGTTATGAGAAGGGCAGAAAGAGCTCCTGTTGGTGGTCATGGGCTTGGGTTAACTATAGGATATGCATGGGTTTGGTGGGTCACTGGAAAGGCATTCCAAGCAGAAGGGCAGCCTGTACAGGGGCTCAGAGATGAGGAACAACATAGTGGAGTTGGGTCAATGTCAAGAATGAGAGGCGAGAGGTTAGGTTGGTGCGGTAGGCAGGAGCCAGGCCAGGCTCGGACACCGTGTGGCACTCAGTTCTGCATCCTGATGAATGTCAACTAGATCAGCTGTGAAAACACCTGGAGGACACACAAAAGGGTTTCAGCCTTGGGTAGGAGCTGAGAGACAGGGTTTAGACAATTCAGAACATTCCACATTGGCCAAAGAAGTAGCTGGGGGATGAGGTTTCCAATTGAACACTTTTCTCACCAAGCCACACCTTAAATAATGAATCAGGAATGCCAAAAGATAGGAAATGAAGCTGACACTATTTAACTCAAGATGCTTTTGGTTTTCATAAAGGCTGGAATTAAAGAAACACTTTGAACTTTTCCTTTGTATATATTATATATGTTTATTTTTTCCATTTTTTAAAATTTAAATTCAATTACCCAACATATATTACATCATTAGTTTTTGATATAATGTCCAATGATTCATTAGTTGCGTATAACACCCAGTGCTCATCACATCACATGCCCTCCTCACTTTGAGCTTTTCAGTTCCCTCATGTCAGATGACATCACTGTACTATAAAGACCTGGAAATGGGAAAATGGGAGGCAAAGTATGCATGATACATGCAAAAAAAAAAAAAAATGGAGGAAGTGGTGGGGGAGAAAAGAAAAAACAAAGCATTGTTATGTACGGATCCATGGGCTGGAAGGAATGGAAGGGTGAGATCTGGATCTGGAAGTCAGTCCCGGAATGCCTTCTTCTGTCCTTTTTCATGTTCCTTATTCTCTATCCTCATATTAGAATGGGCTCTAACTTCGTCTCCTTAAGCTAAAAGACCTGAGTAAATCTACAAAGCTGTGTGTGCGCATAGGTAGAGCTCACTCACATGTCAGGAAGGAAGCTCATCCTGAGACGTGAGAGCTGAGGATAATCCAGTCCTACCCTTGTTGCGGGGTAGGGGGGTGGGCAGAAAAGGAGCAGAGCCTCCAAGAGGTGAAGTGACTTGCCTGCAGCTGCACAGCTAGTTAGCAGCAGAGCCGGAAAGGGGCCCAGCTCTACCGAACCCCAGAGCTGTGTCCTTGCTCCGTAGCTACTGTGTGCACCAGAAAGAAAGAATCTCTGAGTACCTGCCCTGGCCCTGAGACACTCTCCTCCAGACTGTGTAATGACAGGGAAGAGTCAGGGGGACTGGGAAGATGTTCAGGGCCAGAGAAGGGCAGGAACACCGTCTGAGACGTGAGATTCCTAAGCTGCCTGCTGGACCCTCACAGAGGGCAATAGTGGCCTTATGCAGGAAACATAAGCACCCATTTGTTGAAGCCGTGACAGTTTGGGTTGTCTGTTACTTGCAGCCCAGTGCATTCCTAAACCAATTCTGTCATGTGCAGGTGTGAGATCTGACCCCCAGGCCTGTGCTCTCTGCACCACATCTAGTTTGGACAGGGCTGGCAAGGCCTGCTGCAGCCTGGCCACCACACCACAGTGCTCACAGCCACAACCTCTCTGCTAGAGTGTGGGAGGTGCTGGGGCCAGGAGCTGTCCCTCCGTGTGTGTGTATGGGGGGGGGGGGGCGCTTGGGAGCTGACCCAGAGCTGAGCACTGAGAATAAACAAAGTCACAGAGAAGAGGAGTGTAATAATCTGGGACACCTGAGGTCGTTGTGCCTAGAGGCAGGGGAAGAGGAGGGGCCCGGCCTAGTGTAGGTCAAGTAGGCCAGAGACGCTTGGAGGCTCTGGGAAATATGAAGTCCATTTCAGAGCCACCCTCCAGGCTGTTCCCCAACATGCTGGAGGTCCGAGCAGACATGCTGCTGTTCTAATTCACTACTCTGGTCCCCTTCTTCACCCCAATGGGGCCATTACTGCCCTCAGGGAGGGTCCAGCAGTCAGCTTAGGAATTCTCATGTCTGACACTGTGTTCCTGCTGTTCTCCGGCCTGGAGCAGCTTCCTAGTCGCCCTGAATCCTCCCTTGTCATCTCACCTCTTCCATGGAGCCTTCCCAGATTGGCCTCCAGTGAGCTCTCCCCCACTCCCAGCATCCTTGATTTTTACTGCCTGAGGTCACAGTACATTTATTTACCTGGCACTGCACCAGGCACCTAGACTACAAACTCTCCAACAGCCCTGTGAGGGAGTCAACATGCATGTCGCTGGGCTTGGGTGGTGGGAGACCAGGGTTTAGAGAGGGGGACTGTAACTTGTCCAACATTGTCATAACCAAGAGGAGAGCCAGGATCGTACTCCAAAGCTGTGCTCTGCCCTCCAAGTGTCTGAGAGTGATGGATCCCTTTCATTCTGGTTAAGGGGAAGGGCTTTCTAGCCCCTTGTGCTTAGCTCAGCAGAGTGTCCATTTAGAAAGTCAGCACAGGGGCGCCTGGGTGGCTCACTCATTAAGCGTCTGCCTTCGGCTCAGGTCATGATCCCAGAGTCCTGGGATCGAGCCCCGCATTGGGCTCCCTGCTCTGTGGGAAGCCTGCTTCTCCTTCTCCCACTCCCCCTGCTTGTGTTCCCTCTCTCACTGTGTCTCTCTCTGTCAAATAAATAAATAAATAAATCTTAAAAAAGAAAGAAAGAAAGCACAGATCTGACAGTGACCACCCTTCTCTCTTCTAAGTACTGCATCCTTTCAGGGTAATTGTGGATGGACTGCTTCTGAGATGGAACACAGACTTCCCAGCCTTCCTAAGCACACTATTCTGAAAAATTCAGCTTTGGTCAATAGTTACCCTTTTATCAGTTCCCATAATGCACTGCAACACTGGGATGGCCTTAGGGGACCTGGAGATAGAAAGGGCCGGTTGCCCCTGCACTTAATGGTCCCAGGCTATGGAAATGTTCTATTTTCTGATGTGCTGGAGATTGTCGGTCTGGATCTAGATTTAGAAGCATATGTATAGGACGTTCTGCTGGGTGAACTTCTAGATCTGGATCTAGATTTAGAAGCATATGTATAGGACGTTCTGCTGGGTGACCTTCTAGACCCTGACAGTGCGGCTCTGTAGCAGGCCCTCTCCCTTGGCCACTCTGCTCCGAGCTGGGGAAGCCCACTGTTGAATGCACGCAGAGGTCTACAGAGACAACAGGGATGGGAGAGAAGCGCGGGCTCTGGAGTTTGAACCTTGGATTTGAGCCCTGGCTCATGACCTTGAATGCTGGGTGACCTTGGGCAAATCACTTCACATCTTTCAAGGCCAGTTTCTTCACCAGTCACGAGGGAATACTAGTACCCGTCACTCACAGTTGCTGTGGGGATCCACAGAGGAAGTGCCCAGGGAGCAACCAGCCCACATGTGCAGAGTTCACCTTCCCAGGCAGCCGCACTTCTCGGTTCTCCCCAGGATGAACCCTGGAGACAAGGCTTCTTAGGCCATACGTGGCCGAGAGTTGGAGGCTCACTCCTTCCAGGTTTCCTCATCCAATCTCACCTGCCTCACAGGGTACCTCATTATGAGAGGTAATGGATACAAATGCTCTTGGTGAGAGGTGTAGCAATACGAGGTAAGCTGTTGGTGTTCGCATCGCAGCCTCCGTTTTGCTTTCAGGGACATGGAGACTGTGGAAGGGCAAGAAGCTTGCTCAAGCTCCCAGGGCAGAAAGCAGTGCTCTAGGGGTGCCTGGGTGGCTCAGTCGTTAAGTGTCTGCCTTCAGCTCAGGTCATGATCCCAGGTCCTGGGATCGAGCCCCGCACCTGGCTCCCTCCTCAGCGGGGAGCCTGCTTCTCCCTCTCCCACTCCCCCTGCTTGTGTTTCCTCTCTCGCTGTGTCTCTCTCTGTCAAATGGATGGATAAAATCTTTAAAAAAGAAAGAAAGAAAGAAAGAAAGAAAGAAAGAAAGAAAGAAAGAAAGAAAGAAAGAAAGAAAGAAAGGAAGGAAGGAAGAAAGAAAGAAAGAAAGAAAGAAAGAAAGAAAAAGTGCTCTAGGTCCCAGGCCAGTGGCTCGGACACCATGCTGGCTGCAAAGACAGGTGGGCAATAAAAGGGTGAGGGAGTGCCGGGGACACTGGGTGATGAAGACCCAGGACCTCTCCTGAGACTTGCATCGGCCACTACTTTAGGGCTGACCAACAGAAGTAAGCACACCTCCCAATACTAATAATAACTTTTCCAGAAGCAACCTAAGCTCTATTTGAGGAAAGAGTACTTCTTCCATTACTTTGGTTCCTATGCCACCCTTGGAACCAGTGGATCCCCATGAAAAGCCACATTCGCCCCTAATGGCAGTCCTCCCTCCTTTGCCTCCTGTCTGTCCTCTGTTGCTCCCCTACAGAGTGAGGACCTCACACCCACTTTGAGTAAAGCGGTGTTTCAAGCACTGGGGATATCGCTCTGAACACAGTTCTCAGTCAAGTGTCACAGGACACACATAAAAGAATTCATGAGTGATATAATTTAGGGCACAATAACTTATGAAAATTAATGAGGGTAGAGTGATAGAGACTAAGCTCTTTCAAGATTTATGTATTTCGTTTGAGAGAGAGCGAGAGAGAACAAGAGAGAGAGTTGGTGGAGGGGCAGAGGGAGAGAATCTTCAAGCAGACTCCCCACTGAGCGTGGAGTCTGATATGGGGTTCCATCTCACGTCCCAGAGATCACGACCTGAGCTGAAACCAAGAGTCGGACGCTTAACCGACAGAGCCACCCAAGCACCCCAAGATTAAGCTCTTTTCTTTTAATTCAAATTATACTCATTTTTTTGGGTAATAGATGCACTTGGTGCACAATTTACAAGGTGCAAAGGGATATACAGTTTAAAAAAAGCCCTCCTCCACCCTATAACAATCTCTTTTTTCGAAAACACCATCAAAAGGGTGACAGTACAGGGGCACGTGACGGGCTCAGTCAATGGAGCATGAGAGTTGTAGGTTCGAGCCCCATGTTGGGTGTAGACTTGACTTAAAAATAAAAAAATAAAGGGGTGCCTGAGTTGGCTCAGTTGGTTAAGTGTCTGACTCTTGATTTCTGCTCAGGTCATGATCTCAGGGTGGTGAGATCGAGCCCTGCATTGGGCTCCACACTGGGCGTGGAGTCTGCTTCAGATTCTTTCTCTCCCTCTCCCTCTACCCTTCCCCCCCTTCCCTCTTGCCCATGAGTGCTCTATCTCTCCAAAAAAAAAAAAAAAAAAAGAGGGTGACAGTACAAATCTCAAACTGGGAGAAGATATAAGGGATAAAGGATTCATATCCATACTACGTAAAGAATGTTTACAATTTAATAAGATAAATAATCTACTAGGCATTTGGGCAAGACATTAGAATAGGCCCCTCACAGTGGCAATAAATATAAGAACACATGCTTAAACTCATCTGTTAATGCAAATGCAAACCAACACCAGACTGAGTCACCATGTAACAGTCACCAGACTGGCAAAAATGAAAAAATTTGACACACCACGCACTGCTGAGGATGTGGAGCAAAGGGAACTCAGGCACTGCTGGTGGGAGTGGAAACTGATACTAAAGGCAAGAGCAGAAAATTATGAAATACAGCACAAAGATCACATAGAGGACCAACAAAGCCAAAAAGTGGTTCTTTGCGAAAATGAATACAACTGGCATCTTGGAAAACAATCTGGCATTAGCAAGTAAGGTGGAAGCTGTACATGTCCCACAACGAGGCAGTCCCATCCACAGTATTTGCCCTAAAGAAGCTCCTGACCACGTGCACAGGGGACCTGTGTAAGAATGTTATCGCATTGCTGTTTGTCATAGAAAAATACTGGAAACAGGGGTGTCTGGGGGGCGCAGTCGGTTAAGTGTCCAACTCTTGGTTTCAGCTCAGGTAGTGATCTCGGGGTTGCAGGATCAGTGGGGAGTTGGCTTGGGATTCTCTCTCCCTTTCTCTCTGCTCCTCCCCCTGCTCTCTCTGTCTCTAAAATAAATAAATAAATCTTTAAAAAAAATACTGAAAACAATGTAAATATCCATTGTTTGTGTGAATAAAGACTATGGCATATTTATGCAAAGAAACCGCATAGGGGCACCTGGGTGGCTCAGTAGGTTAAGCGTCTGCCTCCACTCGGGTCACGATCCCAGGGTCCCAGGATCGAGTCCCGCATTGGGTTCCCTGCTCAGCAGGGAGTCTGTTTCTCCCTCTCCCTCAGCCTGCTGCTCCCCCTGCTTATGGGCTCTCTCTCTCTGTGTCAAATAAATAAAATCTTAAAAAAAATTTTTTTTTAAAAAGAAACAGCAGAGAGCAAAGATAACAACTTCATTACAATGACACACAGCAATGTGAAGGAATAGCAGGAATATAAACCTCACAGACTCTATAAAGCATGGAAACAAAAACAAAACCAACAACTTATTGTCTAAGGATGCAAGCACATGGGAAAAAAGAATTCCAAAAAATGGAAGCAGATAACAAGCACAAAAATCAGGGTAGAGGTTCAGTGGTTACCTTTGAGGAGACAAGGATGGAAACGAAGGGTAGGTATAGGAGCATTCGTCTATCACCATTCCTGACAAATACTTGAGTTGTTTTTAAAAATAATTCACTGGGGAAAATTCACATAACATAAAATTAACCGTTTCAAGTGAATAGTTCAGGGGCATTTAGTACATTTGAAATGTTATGCAATCACCAGTTCTATCTAGTTCCAAAACATTCCCATCACTCCAAAGTAACACCCCTCCCCGCATTAAGTAGTTTTTCTTGTTCTCTCTCCCCCAGCCCCTGGCTCCCACCTGTGTTCTGTCTCTATGGATTTACCTATTCTGGGTATTTCATATAAATGGAATCAGACAATATTTGACCTTCTGTGTCTTGCCCCTTTCGCTTATGTTTTCAAGGCTCATCAACAGTGTGGTATGTATCAGTACTTCATTCCTCTTCACGGCTGAACGATATGCCATTGTGCGGGCAGACCAACTGTGCTCATCCATGCATCTGCTCGTGAGCGTTTGGGCTGCTTGCAGCATTTGGCTACAGAGAAGAGTGCTGCAATGACATGGGACTGCATGTCTCTGTGTGAGCACCTGTTTGCAGTTCTTTGGGGTGTATATCTAGGAGGGAGATTACAGGTCTACTCAATTTTTATTAAAAAAATAAAATTAGGGCGCCTGGGTGGCTCAGTCGTTAAGCGTCTGCCTTTGGCTCAGGTCATGATCCCAGGGTCCTGGGATTGAGCCCCTCATCGGGCTTCCTGCTCAGCGGGAAGCCTGCTTCTCCCTCTCCCACTCCCCCTGCTTGTGTTCCCTCTCTCACTGTGTCTCTCTCTGTCAAATAAATAAATAAAATCTTTAAAAAAATAAAATTAAGGGCGCCTGGGTGGCTCAGTTGGTTAAGCGACTGCCTTCGGCTCGGGTCATGATCCTGGAGTCCCGGGATCAAGTCCCACATCGGGCTCCCTGCTCAGCGGGGAGTCTGCTTCTCCCTCTGACCCTCCTCCCTCTCATGCTCTCTGTCTCTCATTGTCTCTCTCACAAATAAATAAAATCTTAAAAAAAAATAAAAAAATAAAAAAATAAAAAAATAAAATTAAAATAATTCATAAACATTGGTCAAAGCTAAGATAAAAGCCCCCCCCCCCAGGTGTGGAGGTGCTAAGAGGAAGCTGTTACGTGTCCAGGAGGGAAGGAGGGCTAAGGCTGGGGGTTCATGCTGGGTCAGATTTGGGAGAGCTTGTCCCAATTGAGACTGTAGGACTTGCAGATGGACCAGATGCTTGGGAAGAGTAAAAAGTAGGACCCGAGGCTGGCTCCTAGTACCATTTACTGAGATGGGGGAGATGGGCCTGGGGGAGGGGACTTGGGGGACAGCAGCAGAAATAAAAAATTCGGTTCAGTTGTGAACGTGTTATATCTGAGATGCCTATCAGACATCAAATGCAGTAACTTGGGACCTATTTTGTGTCATAATTTCCATCCAGTAAAAATTGCAGGGGGTGGGGGGGGAGAAGGACAATAATACCTCCTGCAACCCCATTATTATTGTAACTACACTTATCGAGGAATATAAACTCGGTAGGTGGTATGAATATAAATCTCTTTTCTTGGCCCCTTGTTTTCTTTTTTTTTTTTAAGATTTTATTTATTCATTTGAGACACAGAGATACAGAGAGAGAGAGAGCATGAGCAGTGGGAGAGGCAGAGGGAGGGGGAGAAGCAGACTCCCCGCTGAACCAGGAGCCCGATGTGAGGTTTGATCCCAGGACCCTGGGATCATGACCTGAGCCGAAGGCAGACGCTTAACCATCTGAGCCACCCAGGTGCCCCGATTGGCCCCTTGTTTTCAATGGCGTTCTGTTGAATCCACTTCAGGTTGGTCCCTAACTTTCTGGACATTCACAGTTATTGAAAGCCCTGCCCAATTTAAAGCTGCCAGATCAAACTCAGTGCAAGATTGGGACTCCCCCACCATTTGCTGCAGGTGAGCCCCCAGTGAAGGAAGGGCGTGTCCCTTCTGGGCTGGAGCTCCTGGGGTGGGGAGGGGTAAACAGTGGGTGGGCAGAGGACCCTGAGAGTCAGAGAAGCAGCAACAACCCCCCCAGAGCCTGCACAGCACACCCTGCCCAATGACCACAGACCCCCCTGTGCCCCATGGAGGGCCACCCTTTCCTCCTACTTCCCTACATATCCCAAAGGAGATGCCCCTGTGGGGAGTCTGGGCTCATGTTCTTCCTAGTACCCCCAGACCCTCCCTGGATCCTCAGCTCTTCTTTCATGGACACCCTCTCTTTATGTGTAGACTCCTTCCACCAGCCACAAACAGCTGCCTTTCTCTCTATTCTAAAACAAGGGGACCCTCAACTCCAGGTCCTCACCCCCAGCCTTTGCTTTCTCTTCTCTGCCATTCCCCGCGGAGGTCATATTTGTGGTCTGTGATACCCTGCCCCCACCCCAGGGCCTCAACAACTCCGAGATCACCCACTCCTATAGCATTTCCGGCCTCATCCTCCCTCAACTCTTTGGATCCTAGAAGCCATGGGCCTGCCGGGCTTCCCTCTTACCTTTCTGGC
This sequence comes from Mirounga leonina, assembly GCF_011800145.1. Classification (NCBI taxonomy): domain Eukaryota; kingdom Metazoa; phylum Chordata; class Mammalia; order Carnivora; family Phocidae; genus Mirounga; species Mirounga leonina. The sequence goes on from NW_023270825.1 coordinate 2,230,342, forward strand.
TTCCCTGTAATGAATGAGTTCCCATTTTACAGATGAGAAAACTGGTACTCCTAAAGGTTAGGAGGTTTGCTGAGGTCTCCCAGCTAGTAAATGGTGACACTGGGCCTCTGCTGCAGGCCCTCCACTCATCTTCTGTGCCCTGGAGCCTGCTCAGGGTCTGGAGAGTATCTGAGTTCACCAGCGAGGCAGGTCCAGATCGCACCCCCAGCACCAGCTGGCCTGGCAGGCACCAAAGGACTCGTACAGACCTAAGGACCAGGTGCTCCTGAATGTTGGGTGGTGAGAGAATGAAAATGAATGATGATTGATTGATTCATCTGTCAGAACTGGAAGGGAGAATCTGTCCTTGGCCTCTTCCTGCATTGGAGGATGCTGGTATTCCTTGATTTGTGGGAGCATCGCTCTAATCTCTGATCACACTGCCATCTCCTCTTGTCTTTGTGTCTTGCCCCCTTCGGCCTGGCTTTTATAAGGATACTTGTGATGGCATTTAGGGTCCACTCAAATAATCCAGGATCACCTACCCAGCTCAAGGTCCTTAATTTACTACATTGGCAAGATCTTTGCCATATAAGGTAACATCCACAGATTCCAGGGATCAGGACCTGAGATCCTAGGGGCCACAGTGCAGCCTACTACACTTGGACTAACTAACTTGCCCACAGTCACCAACTTAAGTGACAAAATGATCAAGAAATGTGGCTGATAGATGCAGGCCATTTATATTGGTTATTTTTGTGGCTTGTAAAGAAAGAAGGGTAATTCTTCACTGGCTGGTAATGGATTTAATTTTATCTTGAGGTCCATGCACTAGGCTTAATTAATGGTGACCTTTCTTTTGCTCATTATGGATTCCTTATAGGAAGCTGACAGGGAGTGTCCATCAAGAGAGGAGATTCAACCCTGCCTAAGACCCTTCCTGCCCTTCCTGCACTTCCATTTCTATGACCATGATTCTGATGGTTCATCATACCCCCGTCACACGTCAACCAGGAAAGTGGCTGTCTTGATTGCATTTGGAAAATATTTGTTACCAGTATATTTGATTCCAGGTCAAAGACAGGGGCAGAATTGAAAGAACAAAACTCTCAAAGGTCTAACCTTTCCTGTTAAATAAATCCCTGACCTCACATGACAGTTTAGGAGCTGGGCATGATGAGGCCACATGGAACCTGTCGGGTTGTCAGAACAAGATTCTGTTCCGGAGGGTGTAACCTCAGACATGAGCTGTCCAGGGCTGGCCTTCTGAGTCAGCCTGAGTCCCACCTACATGCCCTCCCCTGGGGCTGCTGGACTCAAAGCCTCCTTTCACCAAGAGGGCAGGAGAAAAGATGACTTGCAGTGCGTGATGCATACAAGCTTGGATGGATAATTGATGTGTTTGAATATTAATAAGCAGGAACTGGCTTCTGCAGCCAGGGACGCCCAAAAGAGATTCTGTTAAAGCATTCGAATCTAGACCTACAGCAGGCAAGCAAACACATGGATAATTTATAGGTCAAATGAACAAAGAAGGAAAAAGTAAAATTGAATGATATAACAATTTTACTCATCAGAACTCGTGGGATACAACAAAATGGTATTTAGAGAGTAAATCACAGACTTATGTGCTTAAATAAGAAAAGAAGACGGGCCGGGGTGTCTGGATGGCTCAGTTGGCTGAGCATGCAACCTTGATCTCTGGGTCATGAATTTAAGCCCCATGCTTGTTGTAGAGCTTACTTAAAATAATAATAATAATAATAACAAGCTATGCGTTAATATTATGTAGTCAGAAAAAGAACACATTATACCCGAAGAAAGTAAAAAGGACAAGTGGAAAGCAGAAATTAATGAAATAGAGAATAAAGATAAAATGAGATCAAGAAAGCAAAGGAACAGTTCCTTGAAAAAACTGGTAAAAAAAAAAAAAGGCAGAACTTTAGCTTGGCTAATTAAGAATAAAAGAGGGAAATGAAGAATAAAGTATTATTAAATACAAGGTAAGAAATGACTACAGATATTACAGAGGCTAAAAAAAATAAAGAAATGCAATCAGCAAATTTGTGTTAATACTTTGAAAGCTTTATAATTCCCAGAAATTATAACATCACGACTACCCAAGAAGAAATAGAAAATGAATAGCTCCATAACTAGTAGAGAAACTGAAGCACAAATAATTCCATAGGTGAGTTCTTTTTTTTTTTTTTTTTAAGATTTTATTTATTTATTTGACAGAGAGAGACCCACAGCGAGAGAGGGAACACAAGCAGGAAGAGCGGGAGAGGGAGAAGCAGGCTTCCCGCGGAGCAGGGAGCCCGATGCGGGGCTCAATCCCAGGACCCTGGGATCATGACCTGAGCCGAAGGCAGACGCTTAACGACTGAGCCACCCAGGCGCCCCCATAGGTGAGTTCTATCAAACTGTCAAAGAACACATTATTTCAGTTTTATATAAATTCTTTCAGACAAGAAGAAATGCTGGGAACACAAGACCTAAGCAAGCATCTCAAGAAGCTTGAAAAGAAACAGTCAACTAAACCCAAAGGAAGTATAAGAAAGGGAATAATAAAGAGGAGAAATTAATGACATAGAAAACAAACAGAGGGGCGCCTGGGTGGCTCAGGTGGTTAAGCTTCTGCCTTCGGCTCAGGTCAGGATCCCTTCCTGGGATGAGCCCCACATCAGGCTCCTGGCTCAGCAGGGAGCCTGCTTCTCCCTCTCCCTCTGCCTCTCCCCCAGCTCATGCTCTTTCTCTCTCTGTATCTCTGTGTCTCAAATGAATAAATAAAATCTTTAAAAAAAAAAAAAGAAAACAAACAGAATCAACAAAGCTACAAGTCTCAGTGCTGGTGAAACTGATCATGGTAAGGGAAGCACAGGAAACATGGTTAAGAGTGAGAAAGAAACATTACTAGAGATCCTTCAGACATTAAAATGGCAGTAAGAGAGTATCATGAACAACTTTGTAACAACACATTTAAAATTTTAGATGATATGGACCAATGTCTAGAATAATATACCTGACCAAATTGGCACAAGAATAAATAGAAAATCTAGATAGTATCATACCAAGAAAACTGAACCTACAATTCAAAACCTTCCCCAAAGAAAACTCTAGACCCTGATGATTTCACTAGCTGTTCTGCCAAACATTTAAAAAGAAATAACACTAATTTCATGCAAACTCTTCTGGAGAAAAGAAAAAGAGGAGACACATGTTTGTGTTATTTTATTTTTATTTTTTAAAGATTTATTTATTTATTTGAGAGAGAGAGAGAGATAGCAACCCGGGGTGGAGGGGCAGAGGAGAGAGGGAGAGGGAGAATCTCAAGTCATCTCCATGCAAGCACGGAGCCTGACATGAGGCTTGATCCCACAACCCAAGATCATGACGTGAGCCGAAACCAAGAGTTGGAGGCTTAACTGACTGAGCCACCCAAGCACTCCAACACATGTTTGTTTTAGTTGGACCTTGTATGCAGCTTGTTCCCCAAGTCTGATGGGGACATTATGAGAAAAATTACATGCCAATATTATATTGCTCGGAGACAAAGATAAAAATATTTCTAAATAAAATATTAGTAAGCCAAATCCAGTGATTATTGAAAAGATAACATAACCAAGTTGGGCATATTCTAGGAATGCAAGTTTGGTTTAACATTCAGAAATCAATGTAATTCACCAAAATAGCAAAATAAAGGAGAAAATAATCATATAAACACCCCAATACATGCAGAAAAACAATTGATTCAATATTCCTAGCAAACTAGGAATAGATTGGAACTTCCTTGATCTGTTAAGAATATCTAAACAAACGTGCAGCAAACATTGTCATCCCTAATGTTACAATGTTTCCAGCTTTCTTTTTGCCATCAGGAAAACACAAGGACACCCACTTTAGCTGCTTTAAGTCAAGATTGCAAGGGAGCTCCCTGGTAAGTGCAGGAAGAAAAGAGAACTAAAAGATAAAAGGGTTGGAAAGGGATACCTAAAATTGTCATTATTTGCAGATGATACGCACATAGAAAATCTAAAATAAATATATGGATAATTATTAGAATTAATAAATGACTTTAGTAAGGTTGCTGGGCATAAGATCAGAGCATGAAAAGGAATTGTCTTTCTGTTAAAGTAGACACAGGAGCTAGAGAATGAATCTTTGTAAAGATTTACATATAGGATATGCAAGGCAGCTACATAGAAAACTAAAGGAAATGATAAGAAATGAAAGAATATATAAAAGGTGAAATATATCATGTTTATATATCAGGAAACTCATTATTATAACATATTCTTCTATAAAATTGATCTGTACGTTCAATGACATCTCAAAGACCATGCCAGAAGGGTTGTTTGCATATATGTTACAGACCTATGTAACTTGACAAACTGATTCTAAATTTCTAGTAAATGCAAAGGAACAAGAATATCCAAAATCTTTTGAAAACAGAGGAACAAGGTAAGAGAATGGCTTCACTGGATATAAAGGCTTATTATAAAGTATGGTAATTAAGGCACTGTGTTATTAGTGTATGAATACAAAGATAATCCCATGGAATAGCAAAACTCAAGAAGCAGACCAACATGTATGTAGATACCTGATTTTCAACAAAGGAGGCCTTGCAGAGAGAGCAGTAGGGAAAGAACAGTCTTTTAAATAAATGTTTCTGGAACAGTGGGATATTCCCATAGGACAGAAAAGAAAAAGCAACAACTTGATCCCTACTTTGCACCATATAAAAAAATTAATTAGATATGAAATACAAACTATAAAGCCTGTAGAATATAATATCTTTAGGAATTTAGGGTAGCAAAAATTTATTAACTAGGCATAAAAATAATCCTGAAGGGAAAAAACCTGATAAATTTAATTACAGTAAAATTAAGAACTGTTCACCCTAAGACAACATTCAAAGAGTAAACAAAGAAACAAAAAGGAGCAAGCTAAGAAAGATATTTGTAACACTAACTGACAAAGGCTCATATTCGGAATATTTAAAGAACTTCTACAAATGCTTAAGCAAAAGCCAAACGAAAATTAGAGACTCGAAAAGGCACTTCACAAAAAGGCTGGCAATTGGCTGGTAAACACATGTAAAGATGCTTAATTTGCCAGCAACCAGGAAAATGCAAATTAAATCCATTTTATATTCAAGATATCATAAAGAATGGGAAAAGACATGGCACAAACTCAGAGGAGATAATATCAGGCACATAATTAACAAAAGATGAGTATTGTCGTGAATATATAAGGAATTCCTGTAAGGCATTAAGAAATAGCAAAATAACAATCCATTGCATGTGGATACGCAATTTACTGATCATTCGACAGTTGGTGGACATTTGGGTTGTTTGCACTTTTCAACTATTAAAAATAACACTGCTATAACATTCACGGACAAGTTTTTATGTGGACATAGGTTTTAATTTCTCTTTATTACTAGGGAGTGGAATTGCTGGGTCATATAACTCTGTTTAATCTCTTGAGGAACTGCAAGGCTGCAGTTGCAAATTCCTGTGCTGGTTTTTTTTTTTAATTAATTTTTTTTTAAGATTTTTATTTATTTATTTATTTGACAGAGAGAGACACAGCGAGAGAGGGAACACAAGCAGGGGGAGTGGAGAGGGAGAAGCGGGCTTCCCGTGGAGCAGGGAGCCCAATGTGGGGCTTGATCCCAGGACCCTGGGATCATGACCTGAGCTGAAGGCAGACGCTTAACCGACTGAGCCACCCAGGCGCCCTCCTGTGCTGTCTTATACTCCGCAGCGGTGTACATGCATGAGGCCTCCCATGCCTCCACATCCTCCCCAACGTTAGTTGTTACGAGTCTTTTCTATGACAGCCACGTGTATTAGCGTCCTGGGGCTGCCGTAACAAAGCACCACAAACTTGGCGGCTTAAAACAGCGGAAACTATTCTCTCACAGTTCAGAAGCCCAGAAATCTGAAATCGAGGTGTCAGGATGGCCGCGCTCCCTCTGAAGGTGTAAGCAGAGGTTCTGCTCCCTGCTTCCTCCAGCTTGCGGTTGCTGTGGCCTGCTGGGTTTGTGGCTGCCCCGCTGCAGCCTCTGCCCCCGGCCGTATGTTTCCTTCACCTGTGTGTGCTTCTCTCGGCCCCCCACCCCGCCTCCCCGTCCTATAGAACACACGTGAGTGCATTTAGCGTCCACTCAGATTAATGCCGGATGAGCTCCTCCTCTTAAGGTCCCACCTTACTCATATCTGTGGCCACATAAGGTAACCTTCACAGGTTGCAGGGATTTGACGTGGCTATCTTTTGGGGTGTCATTTTTTGGCCTAGTACATCATCATTCTAGTGGGTGTGAAGTTGTGGTTTTGGTTTGAATTTTCCTGATGGCTCGTGGTGTTGAGCATATTTTCACATGCTTCTTAGCTACTTGTATATTTTCTTTGGAGAAACGTCTATACAGATCCTCTGCCCGATTTTTAATTGGGGTATTTCTCTTTTTATTATTGAGTTGTAAAAGTTCTTGCTGTAGCAGCCACATCAGGGAAGATGGAATAGGAAGAACCGGGGATCCCTCTCCCACCATCCCCCAGTGCCCTCCATCCAATAGCAGGGAGCCATGTCCATGTTCCTATGTGGGAGCCCCGCTGGGCAATAAGTACGTTGTTCTCCAAACATCAGGGATCCCTACCCTGATTGTGGATTGCTGCTTGTGAGCACAGGTGTGCAGACACAGGTGGCTCTCAGGGCTGAGCCCCCAGCAGCTGAAGTAAGTTCCAGGGAATCTAGAGACACAGAGCCTGTTTGTTTGTTTTCATTTGTTTGGTTTTGGTTTTTAGCTTTCCTTTTTCCCTTTTGGGAACCAGCTAATTAAGAATTCGGACATTCAAAAGCAACCCCATGTGCAGGGGAATTTGGAAAAGTCACTGTACATGCCCAGGAAAAGACATAGTCTCAGAAAAGACCTGAGAAGACCTTAAGTTTACACCTCAGGTTGATCCTCAGCACAAAAATACCCTAAAATACCAAAAATAATTATTTTACAAAAAGAGGGGTGCCAGGGTGGCTCAGTCGGTTGAGCATCCAACTCTTGATTTTGGCTGGGGTCATGATCTCAGGGTTGTGAGATCGAGCCCTATGTCTGGCTCTGTGATGAGCAAGGAGCCTGTTTGGGATTCTCTCTCTCCCTCTCTACCCCTCCGCACCACTCCCCCCTCTTTCCAAAAAAAAAAAAAAAAAAAAGACTTGATAAGAAAAGAAAACCTTGGGGAAGGGAAATAATCTGATTTCCAGAGTTACCACATTGTAAAATTCAGATGCTCAGTTTTCAGTGACAACAACCACAAATCACAACACATACAAAAATCAGTAAAGTCTAGCCCACTCAAAGCCAGAAACCTCATCTAAGGAAGAGATGGTGGACCTGTTAGAAAGACTTGAAAACAACTGTCTTAAAGATACTCAAAGAGCTAAACATAGACAGAGTCAAGAAAATGATATATGAACAAAATGGAAATATCAATGAAGAGATGAGAAGCATGAAAAGGAATCAAAAGGAAATTTTGGATCTGAAAAGTATAACTAAAAAGAATTCACCAGAGGGATTCAAGAGTAAATTTGAGCAGGCAGAAGAAAGAATCAGCAAACTTGAAGATAGGACAATGGAAATTATTGAGTCTAAGGAAAAGAAAGAAAAAGATTGAAGAAAAGTGAGAGAACGTAAGGGACCAACATATGCACTGTTGGGGTCTCAGAAGGACAAGAAAGAGAGAGAGAGGCAAAGAGATTAATTGAAGAAATTATGGCGGATCTCAACTTTGATGACAGACATGAATGGAACCATTCCAAAGACTCACCAAGACACATAATAAAAATATCAAATCACAAAGACAAAGACAATCTTGAAAGCAGCAAGAGAGGAGCAAGTCATCACAGACAGGGATTCCCAATAAGATTATCAGCAAATTTATCAGGGACCTTGGAGGCCAGAAGGCAATGGGTTGATATATTTAAAGTGCTGAAGGAAAAAAACTGTCAAGCAACTGTCAAGCAAGAATCCTGTATTTGGGAGAAGTATCCTCCAAAAATGGAAAAATTAAGATACCCCTTGATAAAAGTTAAGAAAGTTCATTACCATGAGACCAGCTCTATAAGAAATGCTGAAGGGACTCCTTCAGGCTGAAATAAAAGGACTCTAGGCAATGTCTTGAAGATCTCGAAGAAAGAAAGATTTCCAATAATGTAAAAACATGGGCAATTGTAAAAGCTAGTATTATTGGAATTTTGGGTTATAACCCCACTTTTAATTTTCTATGATTTAAAAGACTAGGGGTGCCTGGGTAGCTCAGTCAGTTAAAAGTCTGCCTTCAGCTCAGATCATGATCCTAGGATTCTGGGATTGAGCCCCACATCAAGCTCCCTGCTCAGTGGGGAGCCTGCTTCTCCCTCTGACACTCCCCCTGCTTGTGCTCCCTCTCTCTGTCAAATAAATAAAATCTTAAAAAAAAGACTAATGAATAAAAAAGTTATTAGCCTATATTGTTGGACACACAATGCATAAAGGTGTGATTTCTAACAGCAATAAATGAAAGAGGTGGTAATGATGCTGGATAGATATACTATTGAAGTCAAGATGGTATAAATTTGAATTAAACTGTTGTAACTCTAGGATATAATCCTAAACAACTCTACTTGCTTTGGGTAATAGTGACATTGCCATTCTAACAGGGTGAGGTGATACTTCATTGAGGTTTTGATTTGCATCTCCCTGATGATTAATAATGTTGAGCATCTTTTTTTTTTTTTTAAGATTTTATCTATTCATTATTAGAGTGTACAAGCGGGGGGTTGGGGGAGGAGCAGAGGAAGAGAGAGAAGCAGACTCCCCACTGAGCAGGGAGCCCAAATTGGGGCTGGAGCCCAACTCGGGGCTCAACCTCAGGACCCCAAGATCATGACCTGAGCTGAAGGCAGACACCCAACTGACAGAGCCACCTAGGTGCCCTGAGCATCTTTTTATGTACCCATTAGCCATCTGTATGTCTGCTTTACAGAAAATGTCTAGTTAATTTTCAGTAGGATTATTTGTGGGTTATTTTTGCTACTAAACTATATGAGTTCTTTATATATTTTGGATATTAGTCCTTTATAAGATACATGTTTTGCAAATATTTTCTCCCATTCGGGAGGTTGCCTTTTTTTTTGTTGATGGTTTCCTTTGCTGTGAAGAAGTTTTAGCTTGATGCAGTCCCACTTACTTTTACTTCTCTTGATTTTGCTTTTGGTGTCAGATTCAAGATTCAAAACTGATTCAAAAAACTGTCACCAAGATCCACGTGAAAGAGGTATCTTTTCTTCCAGGAGTTTTATGGTTTCAGATCTTATGTTCAAGTCTTTAATCCATTTTGAGTTTTAATTCTTTTGTATGGTGTGAGACAGTGATCCAGTTTCATTCCTCTGCATATAGCTGTCCAATTTTGCCAACACCATTTATTGAAGAGACCGTCCTTTCCCCACTGTATATTATTGGCTCCTTTGTTGTAAATCAATTGACCATATATGTGTGGGTTTACTTCTGGACTCTGTATCCTGTTTTGTTGATATATGTATCTGTTTTTATGCTAATACTATACTCTTTTAATTACTATAGATTTTTTTCTGTACTTAAAGGAAAGGGATAAATTTTATTTATATATTTTTCATCATGCTAAGTGTACTCTTTAATCCCCATCACCTATTCTCCCTCGTTCTCCCACCTACCTCCCCTCTGGCAATCATCAGTTTGTTCTTTATATTTAAAAGAGTCTGTTTCTTGGTTTCTCTCTCTCTTTTTTCTTTACTTGTTTGTTGTTCTGTTTCTTAAATTCCATATATGCATGAGATCATATGGTCTTTGTCTTTCTCTGACTGACTTATTTCACATTTGATCTAATGCCAAAAGGCCGAGAAGCAATTCTAACTTATTTTACCTAGCATTATACTCTCTAGCTCTGTCCATGTTGTTGCAAATGGCAAGATTTCATTCTTTTTTATGGCTGCATAATATTCCATTGTGTGTGTACACCACATTTTTTTTTTTTAAGATTTTATTTATTTATTTGACACAGAGAGAGATAGCAAGAACAGGAACACAAGCAGGGGGAGTGGGAGAGAGAGAAGCAGGCTTCCCACTAACCAGGGAGCCTGACACGGGACTCGATCCCAGGACCCTGGGATCATGACCTGAGCCGAAGGCAGCTGCTTAACTGACTGAGCCACCCAGGCGCCCCTACACCACATCTTCTTTATCCATTTATCTATCAATGGGCTTTTGGGCTACTTCCATAGTTTGGCTATTATAAGTAATGCTGCAATAAATATAGGGGTGCATGTATCCCTTTGAATTAGTATTTTTGTATTTTTGGGGTAAATACCCAGTAGTGCAATTACTGGATTGTAGGGTAGTTCTATTTTTAACTTTTTAAAAAGATTTTATTTATTTGACAGAGAGAGAGAGAGCACAAGATGTGGGGTGGGGCAGAGAGGGAGAGAGAGAAGCAGACTCCCTGGCTGAGCAGGGACACCTTCCCCCCACCAGTACAGGGCTCGATCCTAGGACCCTGAGATCATGACCTGAGCCGAAGATGGACGCCTAAGTGACTGAGCCACCTAGGTGCCCCTATTTTTAGCTTTTTGAGGAACCTCCATACTGTTTTCCAGAGTGGCTGCATCACTTTTCCAGAGTGGTTGCATTCCCACCAACAGTGCAAGAGGGTTCCCCTTTCTCCACATCCACACCAACATTTGTTTCTTTGTTTTTGATTTTAGCCATTCTGACAGGTGTGAGGTGATATCTCATTGCAGTTTTGATTTGCATTTCCCTGATGATGAGTGATGTTGAGCATCTTTTCGCGTGTCTGTTTGCCATCTGTATGTTTTCTTCAGAGAAATGTCTATTCGTGTCTTCTGCCCATTTTTAAAATTTTTAAATTTTATTTGTTTATTTGAGAGAGAAAGCAGGAGCAGGGGGAGGAGCAGAGGGAGAGGGAGAAGCAGACTCCCCACTGAGCAGGGAGCCTGCCGTGTGGCTCAATCCCAGGACCCTGAGATCACGACCTGAACTGAAGGCAGATGTTTAACTGACTGAGCCCTCTTCTGCCTATTTTTAATTGGATTATTTGTTTTTTGGGTGTTGAGTTGTATCAGTTCTTTATATATATTTTGGATACTAACTCTTTATTGGATATGTTATATGCAAATATCTTCTCCCAGTCATTGAGTTGCCTTTTAGGTTTGTTGATTGTTTTTTTCACTGTGCAGAAACTTTTTATTTTGATGTGGTCCCAATAGTTTATTTTTGCTTTTATTTCCCTTGCCTCAGGAGACATATCTTGCTGATGTCAGAGAAATTACTGCCTGTGCTCTCTTCAAGGATTTTTATTGTTTCAAGTCTCAGGTTTAGGTTTTTATTTTTTTTAAGATTTATTTATTTATTAGAGAGAGAGGGAAGGAGGGAGAGAAGAGTGGGGGGCAGAGGGGCAGAAGGAGAGAATCCGCAAGCAGACTCTATGCCTAGCTTGGAGCCCGACATCAGGGCTTGATTGCAGGACCCTGAGATCACGACCTGAGCTGAAACCAAGAGTTGGACGCTTAATTGATTGAGCCACTCAGGTGCCCCACATTTAGGTCTTTAATGCATTTTGAGTTAATTTTTGTTGTAATAGTGAAAGTAGTCCAGTTACATTCTTTTCTTTTCTTTTTTAAAGATTTTATTTATTTATTTATTTATTTGACAGAGAGACACAATGAGAGAAGGAACACAAGCAGGGGGAGTGGGAGAGGGAGAAGCAGGCTTCCTGCTGAGCAGGGAGCCCTATGCGGGGCTCGATCCCAGGACCCTGGGATCATGACCAGGCCGAAGGCAGGCGCTTAACGACTGAGCCACCCAGGCGCCCCCAGTTACATTCTTTTAGATTTTTTTTTTTTTAATTTATTTGAGAGAGAGTGAGCATGTGCGTGTGAGTGGGGAGAGGGGCAGAGGGAGAGAAATCCTCAAGCAGACTCCCTGCTGAGCACGGAGCCCAGCCCGGGACCCCAAGATCATGACCCAAGCCGAAATCAAGAGTCAATCCTCAACCAACTGAGCTACCCAGGCGCCCCACATTCTTTTGCATGTAGCTGTCCAGTTTTCCCAACATCATTTGTTGAAAAGACTGTTTTTTTCTCATTGTATATTCATTTCTCTTTTGTCGAGATTTAATTGACCATATAATTGTGTATTTATTTCTGGGTTTTCCATTCTATCCCATTGATCTATGTGTCTATTTTTATGCCAGTACCATACTGTTTTTTTTTTTTTTTTTAAGATTTTATTTATTTATTTGACAGAGAGAGACACAGCGAGAGAGGGAACACAAGCAGGGGCAGAGGGAGAGGGAGAAGCAGGCTTCCTGCTGAGCAGGGAGCCCTATGCGGGGCTCGATCCCAGGACCCTGGGATCATGACCTGAGCCGAAGGCAGATGCTTAACGACTGAGCCACCCAGGCGCCCCTGTCTTTCCATTTCTTTGCATCACCTTCAGAGTACAAGTTTTTCACGTCTTTGGTTAGGTTTATTCCTAGATACTTTATTATTGTTTTTAGAGCAATTATAAATAGGACTGTTTCCTTAATTTCAGTTTCTGCTGCTTCATTATTAGTGTATAGGGATGCAACAGATTTTTGTACATTGACTTTGTATCTTGCAACTTCACTGAATTCATTTGTCAGTTCTAGTGGTTTTTTGGTGTAGTCTCTAGGGTTCTCTATATATAATATCATGTCACTTGCAATAGTGAGTGTTACTTCTTCCTTACCAATTTGGATGCCTTTTATTTCTTTATGTTGCCTAATTGCTATGGCTAGGACTTCCAGTACTTTGTTGAATAAAAGTGGTGAGAGTGGACATCCTTGTCTTGTTCCAGACCTTAGGGGAAAAGTTCTCAGTTTTTCATCATTGAGTATGATCTTAGCTGTAGTTTTTTCATATAAGGACTTTATTATGTTGAGGTATGTTCCCTCTAGATGGATTTTGCAAAGGGTTTTTATCATGAACTTTGTTTTTTGTTTTGTTTTTAGAGAGAGTGCACACATGCGAGCAGCAAGGTGGGGGAAGTGAGGGACAGAGGGAGAAGGGGAGAGAGATCTTAAGCAGGCTCCATGCTTAGTGCAGAGCCTGATGCAGGGCTCGATCTCATGATCCTGAGTCAGATGCTTAATCGACTGAGCCACCCCCAGGTGCCCCTAACTTTGGATTTTTCTTTATGTGTAGGTGGATTCATGACTTAGTTTCTGAACACTTCTTAGCTCTGACCTCCAGGCCTTTGAGTCCCAAGTCTGCCATGCCTCACTTTCAATCTGCAGGTGTATTTTGGTCTGAAATGAGTCTCTTGTAGGCAGCATATAGATGTTTGTTTGTTTTTTAATCCACTCTGTCACCCTATGTCTTTTGATTGGAACATTTAGTCCATTTACATTCAGACGAGATCGGGCGCGTTCAGGGTGGTATGGCTGTAGACTAGTCCATTTACATTCAAAGTAATTACTGACTGATATGTACTTACTGTCTTTTTGTTACTTGTTTCATAGTTGTTTTTGCAGTTCTTTGTTCCTTTCTTCCCTTGCTCTCTTCTCTCACGATTAGTTGGCTTCTTTTTAGTGATACACTTGAATTCCTTTCTCTTTATTCTTTGCACTGGTTTTGGATTTGTGGTTACCATTAGGTTTGTATATAACATCTTCTGTGTATAGCAGTCTATGTTAACTTGATGGTTGCTTAAGCCTGAACCCATTCTTTACTCCTACTCTCCCTACCACCTTTTAGGTATATGCTGTTATATTTCACATCCTTTTATTTTATGAACACCTTGACTGATTTTTACAGAAATACTTATTTTTACTGCTTTTATGTTTTTTACTTTTCATACTCTCACTTATGGTCTTTCCTTCCCACTCAGAGAGTCCCCTTTAATATTTCTGGTAGTGGTGATGAACTCCTTTAGTTTTTGTTTGTCTGAGAAACTCTATCTCTTCCTTCTATTCTGAATGATAGCCTTGCCAGGCAGAGTATTCTTGCCTGTAGATTTTTCCCTTTCAGCTCTTTGAATAGATTACTCCACTTTCTTCTGTCCTGCAAAGTTTCTGCTGCGAAATCCACTGATAGCCTTATGGGGTTTCCCTTGTATGTAACTATCTTTTTTTTTTTTTTTTTTTCCTCTTGCTGCTCTAAAATTTTTTATCACTGCTTTTTACCATTTTAATTACTAGGTGTCTTGGTGTAGACTCCCTTGTGTTGAATTTGGGAGGGTGAGGGGGGAATTTCGTTTCCTTCTCCAGATGAAGGAGGTTTTCAGCTATTATTTCTTCAAATAAAAATTTTGCCCCCTTTTCTGTCTCTTCTTCTGAGATCCCTATAATACAAATGTTATTATGCTTGTTGAAGTCACTGAGTTCCCTAAGACTATTCTCAATTTGTGTAATTTTCTTTCCTCTCCTTTGCTCAGCTTGGTTACTTTCCATTAATCTGTCTTCTAGGTTGTTAATTCATTCTTCTGCTTCAGCTAGACTGCTCTTTATTCCATCAAATATATTTTTAATTTCCCTTATTGTGTTATTGATCTCTGATTTTTTTTTTTTTTACCTGTGTTAAGGGTCTCATGGGTGTCCTCCAATATTTTCTTAAGACCAGTATCTTTATGATCATTACTTTAAATTCTCTATCAAGAGGCACCTGGGTGGCTCAGTCAGTTGTGTCCGACTTTTGGCTTTAGCTCAGGTCATATTGTCAGGGTCGTGAGATCAAGCCCCATGTCAGGCTCCACACTCAGCTCAGAGTCTGCTTGGAATTCTCTCCCTTTCCCTCCCCCTCCCCCTCTGCCCTTCTCTTCTCTCACACTCTCTCTCGTTTAAAAACAAAATGTTAAAAAAAATAAATTCTCTATCAAGTATATTACTTGTATCCATTTCACTTAGATCTCTTGCTGTGGTTTGGTCCTGTTCTTTCATTTGGGACATATTTCTCTGTCTCCTCATTTTGTCTAACTCTGTGTGTCTGTTTTGGTGTTAGGAAAGTCAGCTACTTCTCTTACTCTTAAAATCTTTTTTTTTTAAAGATTTATTTATTTTAGAGAGAGAGAGTGCATGTGCAAGTGGGGCAAGGGCAGAGGAAGGGGGGGAGGGAGAGAAGCAGACTTCCTGCTGAGTGGTAAGCCTGATGTGGGGCTCAATCCCAGGACCCTAAGATCATGACCTGAGTTGAAATCAAGAGTCCATCACTTAACTGACTGACCCACCCAGGTGCCCCAACTTCTCTGGATCTTAACAATAATAGCCTTATGAAGAAAAGGTCCTGCAGTGCCCTGCATTACAGTGTCCCCTGTTCCCCAGGGCCTGACACTTCAAGGAGTGTCTCTTACGTGAATTGTGTAGGCTCTGCTGTTGAATCTTGCCTCTTTTTCCTTCAGTTCAACTGTCTGCAAAGGCTCTCTTTACCTATTGTGGACAGTGTTTGGTCCCCAGCAAGGGTGGGGTGTGTTTTAACAAGGTGTGCAGTGGTCTGCTTGTGAAATCAATCTACTCCTGCAACCCCCATAGCTGAGGTCTGGAATGTGCACAGGTCAGGAGATGTAGTGTTGACAGGGTTTGTGCCAGTCTTCTGGGAGAAGGGACCCACAGCTCTGGGACTAAGGGGAGTGTGACTGGGAAGGGTGGATCCACCAAAGCATGGGAGTTTGGGGGACTTGGTGTAAGCAAGTTAGGTAATGTGTGTTGATGCGGCACTGGTTCCCATAGGTGGTTTTTGATTATGCTAGGGGGTGGGGGAGGGAAGTGGCACCTGCCAGCTCCTTTGTTTCTGGAGGGGTCTCCCCATGATCCCTATATTTCCGGGCCACACTCTGGGTCAAACAAATCACGATCCCTCCTGTCTGCCCCCGGCGATTTTCAAACTACTGGTTCTACACTGTATCTGCAAAGACTGTTTGTTATGCTGTCTCTTTAAGGGTGAGGGGGCACCTGGGGGCGTTAAGAGTCTGCCTTCGGCTCAGGTCATGATCCCAGGGTCCTGGGATTGAGCCCGCATCGGGCTCCCTGCTTGGCAGGAATCCTGCTTCTCCCTCTCCCACTCCCCCTGCTTGTGTTCCCTCTCTTGCTGGGTCTCTCTCTGTCAAATAAATAAATAAAATCTTAAAAAAAAAAAAAAAAAAAAAAAAGGACTCCACAGTCGAATCCACCAATTTTTAAAATTCCAGGGTTTAAGTCCCATTGGTTATAAGAACTCACAAAATTCGGCCCCTCTCACTTTCAAAGGCAAATGTTATGGGGATTCATCCTTCCCATTCCGGGGTTCCCTGGTGTGAAAGTCTGTTTTTTGCCCTTCTCTGCCACCAGCTCCCTCCGCACCATGGATAGCTATGGTCTATTTGCTCCCAGACTGTATCTTTGCTCTTCCTACTTTCTCAATGTGTCCTCTCCCCTACCTTTAGTTGTGGAGTTTGTTTTGCCAGTCTTCAGATCGTTCTCTGGGTTATTTATGCCGATATGAGTGCTATCTAGTTGTATCTGTGGGATAAGGCAAACTTAGGGTCACCCTACCCTGCCATCTAATTATTGTAGCTTTGTAATATAGTTTGAAATCAGGGAGTGTGATGTGTCCAGCTTTGTTCTTTCTCAAGATTGCTTTGGCTATTTGAGGTCTTTTGTGGTTCCATACAAATTTTAGGATTGTTTGTTCTGTGAAAAATGCCATTAAAATTTTGATAGAGATAGCATTGATCAGTATATTGCTTTGGGTGGTATGGACATTATAACAATATTAATTCTATCAAACTGTAAGCACAGGATATCTTTCCATTTATTTGTGTCTTCTTCAATTTCTTTTGTTAATGTCTTATAGTTTTTAATATACAGCTCTTTGGGGCACCTGGGTCACTCAGTCCGTTAAATGTCTGCCTTTGGCTCAGGTCATGATCTTAGAGTCCTGGGATCTGGCCCCATGTCAGGCTCCCTGCTTGGTGGGTGTGTGATTTTCCCTCTCCCTCTGTGCTTGCTCTCACTCTCTCAAGTAAATAAACCAAATATTTTAAAAAATAATATATAGCTCTTTCACTTCCTTGGTTAAATTTATTCCTAGGTGTTTTATTTATTTATTTGTTTATTTATTTATTTAATTAATTTATTTGACAGAGAGAGACACAGTGAAAGAGGGAACACAAGCAGGGGGAGTGGGAGAAGGAGAAGCAGGCTTCCCACAGAGCAGGGAGCCGATGCGGGGCTTGATCCCAGGACCCTGGGATCAGGACCTGAGCCGAAGGCAGACGCTTAACAACTGAGCCACCCAGGCTCCCCTATTTATTTATTTTTTAAGATTTTATTTACTTGACAGAGAGAGAGAAAGAGAGCATAAGCAGGGGGAGGGGCGAAGGGAATGGAAGAAGCAGACTTCCCACTGAGCAGGAAGCCAGACATTGGGCTTGATTCCAGGACCCTGGGATCGTGACCTGAGCTGAAGGCAGACACTTAACTGACTTAGGCACCCAGGCACCCCGTACTTTATTCTTTTTGATGCAATTGTAAATGGTGTTGTTTACTTAATCTCTTTGATAGTTCATTATTAGTATATAGAAATGCAACCAATTTTTGTGTATTGATTTTGTATCCTGCAACTTTATTGAATTTATTTTTTCTAATAGTTTTTTGATGAAATTTTTTTGGTTTTCTATATATGATGTCATGTCATCCACAAATAGTGAGAATTTTACCTCCTTTCTAATATGGATGCCTTTTCTTACCTAATTCCTCTAGCTAGGATTTCCAATACTATATTGAATCAATGTGGCAAGAGTGGGCATCCTTGTCTTGTTCCTGATCTTATAGGAAAGTCTTTCAGCTTTTCATCGAATATGATGTTAGCTGTGGGTTTATCATATATGGCCTTTATTATGTTGAGATATATTCCTTCTATACTTGCTTTGTTTGAGAGTTTTTATCATAAATAGATATTAAGGGTGCCTGGGTGGCTCAGTTGGTTAAGCGACTGCCTTCGGCTCAGGTCATGATCCTGGAGTGGCAGGATCGAGTCCTGCATCAGGCTCCCTGTTCAGTGGGGAGTCTGCTTCTCCCTCTGCCTGCTGCTCCCACTGCTCATATTCTCTCTCTCAAATAAATAAAATCTTAAAAAAATAATAAATGGATATTGAATTTTGTCAAATGCTTTTTCTGCATTGATTGACATAATTATATGATTATTTCCTCTGTTAGGGTGGTGTATCACATTGACTGATTTGTGGATGTTGAAACCTGGATCCTTGCATCTCTGGAAAAAAATCCCACTTGATCATGGTGTATAATCCTTTTAATGTATTTTGCAATTCAGTTTGCTAGTATTTTTTGAGAAGTTTTACATCTATGTTTGTTAGAGATATTGGCTTGTAATTTTCTTTTCTTGTGGCATCCTTGACTGGTTTTGTTATCAGGGTAACACTGGCCTCATAAAATAAGTTTAGAAGAGTTCCTCCCTCTTCTATTTTTTGGAAGAGTTTGAGAATGATTGAGATTAATTCCTCTTTGTGTGTTTGGTAGAATTCACTAGTGAGGCTATCTGGTCCTAGACTTTTGTTTGGTTGGAGATTTTTGACTACTAATTCAATCTCCTTACTAGTAATCAGTCTGTTCAGATTTTCTATTTCATCATGGTTCAGTCTTGGTAGGTTGTATGCTTCTAGAAATGTACCCATTTCTTCTATATTGTCCAATTTGTTGGCATATAATTGTTCATAAGTCTCTTATGATCCTTTGTGTTTCTGTGGTATCAGTTCTAACACCTTTTTTTTTTTTTTTAGTCCTCTCTTTTTCTCTTTGTGAGTCTAGCTAAAGGTTTCTTAATTTAGTTTATCTTTTCAGCATCTCCTCCATGGTCTTTTTAGTCTCTATTTCATTTATTTCTTCTTTGTTATATCCTTCCTTCTAACTTTGGGCTTCATTTGTTCTTCTAGTTTCTTGAGGTATAGTGTTAGGTGGTTTGGTATGTTTCTTGTTTCTTGAGGTAGGTATTTATCAGGATGGACTTCTGTCTTGCAATTGCTTTTGCTGCATCCCAGAAATTCTGGTATGTTATAGTTCCATTTTTGTTTGTCTCTAGGTATTTTTTGGTTCCGTTTGATTTCCTCTTTGACCTATTTGTTGTTCAGTAACTGGTGTTTAGTCTCCACATATTTGTGAACTTTCCAGTTTTCTTCAAGTAATTTCTAGTTTCATACCATTGTGTTTGGAAAAGATGCTTGACATTATTTTGATAGTTTTATTTTATTATTATTATTTTTAAAGATTTTATTTATTTGCGGGGCGCCTGGGTGGCTCAGTTCATTGAGCGACTGCCTTCGGCTCAGGTCATGATCCTGGAGTCCCGGGATCGAGTCCCGCATCGGGCTCCCTGCTCAGTGGGGAGTCTGCTTCTCCCTCTGACCCTCTTCCCTCTCGTGCTCTCATTCTCTCTCTCTCAAAGAAATAAAATCTTAAAAAAAAAAAAAGATTTTACTTGTTGAGAGAGAGAGAGAGACAGCAAGAGAGGGAACACAAGCAGGGAGAGTGGGAGAGGGAGAAGCAGGCTTCCCGCTGAGCAGGGAGCCCGATGTGGGACTCGATCCCAGGACCCTGGGATCATGACCTGAGCTGAAGGCAGATGCCTAAAGACTGAGCCACCCAGGCGCCCTATTTCAATAGTTTTAAATGTATTGACTTGTTTTGTGGCCTAACATATGATCTATACTGTAAAATGTTCCACGAGCACTTGGGAAGGATGTATATTGTTGCTTTTAGATGGAATACTCTGTAAATATCTAAGTTCATCTGGCTTAACATATCATTTATGGCTAATATTTCCTTATTGATTTTCTGTCTGGATGATCTATCCATTGATGTAAGTGGGGCAATAAAGTCCTCTATTATTGTATTGCTATTTCTTCCCTTAGCTCTTTTAATATTCACTTTATATATTTTGGTGCTCCTCTGTTGGGTGCATAAATATTTTCAAATGTTATATCCTCTTGTTTAATTGATCCCTTTATCATTATGTAGCACTGTTGTCTTTTTTTAGTCTTTGTTTTAAACTCTGTTTTGTTAGTTACTCCAGTTTTCTCCTGGTTTCCATTTGTATGGGATATCTTTTGTTTTTATTGACTTTTCTCTATTATTTTTCTATTCTCTATTTAGCTCTAGTTTATTTTTCCTTTCTTCTGCTAGCTTTGGGTTTAGTTTGTTCTTTTTCTAGTTCCTTAAGTTGTAAAGTTAGGTTGTTGAGATTTTTGTTTTTGTAATGTAAGCATTATAGCTTAGCGTAGGTTTTGCTGTGCACCACGTTTTGTTTTCGTTTTCATTCATCTCTAAATATTTTCTAAATTCCCTTGTGATTTCTTCTTTGATCCATTGTTTAATAGCATTTCCACCCCCACCCCACCCCCAGTTTTACTTGTGTTGATTTCTAACTTCATCCCACTGTGGTCAGAGAAGATGCTTTGTATAGTATCTTTTTAAATATATTGAGATTTATTTTTTACCCTAATATATATAGCCTATACTAGAAAATGTCCTATGTGCACTTGAGAAGAATATGTGCTGCTGTTGTTGGGTGAAATGGTCTGTAAATAACAATAGGTCTAGTTCGTTGTTTAAGTCCTCTATTTCATTACTTCTGTTGGTTATTTTATTACTGAGAGTGGGGAATTAAAGTCTCCAACCAACCACTATTGTAGAACTATTTCTGCCTTCAATTCTGTCAGTTTTTCCTTCATTTTCCTGGTCTGTTATTAGTTGTGTCTATGTTCATAATTGTCTTTTTGCTGTATTGAAACTTTTATTACTTTTTTCTTTTATAACCTTCATTGATTTAAAGTTTATTTTGTCTGAATTAGTATAGTCATCCCTGATCTCTACTGGTTACTATTTCAATGGGATTTTTTTTTGCCATCTTTTCACTATCTATTTGGGCTTGGAACTCAAAATGAGTCTTTTTAGTAACATGTAGTTGCCATCATGTGTTTTTATTTATTCTGCAAATCCCTATCTTTTGATTGGAGTTTAATCCATTTGTATGTATGTATGTATGTATGTATGTATGTATGTATGTATGTAAGTAATGTAGGCTCCATGCCCAACATGGAGCCCAATGTGGAGCTTGAACTCACGGCCCTGAGATTGAGACCTGAGATCAAGAATTGTACACTTAACAGACTGAGCCCCTCAGGTGCCCCATCATTTACATTTAAATTAATACTGGTAAGTAGGGACTTAATTTTGTCATTGTGCTGGGGTGCCTGGGTGGCTCAGTCGTTAAGCGTCTGCCTTCAGCTTGGGTCATGATCTCAGGTTCCTGGGATCGAGCCCCACATTGGGCTCCCTGCTCAGCAGGAAGCCTGATTCCCCCTCTCCCCATCCTCCTGCTTGTGTTCCCTCTCTCGCTCTGTGTCTCTGCCAAATAAATAAAATCTTAAAAAAAAATTTTGTCATTGTGTTTTCTGTATACCTTACAGCTTTTTTTGTGCATTTCCTAAATTACTGTCATCTTTTGTGTTTGGTATTTGTAGTTAAATGTTTATTTTCTCATTTCCTGTTGGATATATTATATAGTTATTTTCTTTGTGGTCACCATAGGGATTACGTTTAACATCCTAAAGTTGTAACACTCTAATTTGAATTAATACCAGCTTAACCTCATTAACATACAAAAACTCTGCTTCTTTACACCTGTTCCTACCCCATCAGTTATTGATGTCACAAAATTGCGTCTTTATGCAGAGTAGTGTCCAAATACAAATAATGATTTAAAATTCATTAGTCTCTTCAATTATGTAGAAAATAAAAATTGGGGGACGCCTGGGTGGCTCAGTTAGGTGTCTGCCTTTGCTCAGGTCATGGTCCCAGGAGCCCACATTGGGCTCCTTGCTCAGCAGGGAGCTTGCTTCTCCCTCTGCCTGTTGCTCCCCCTGCTTGTGCTCTGACAAAACCAATCTTTGGGGAAAAAATAAAAATTGGGACTTACAAAACAAAGTTACTAGTAATACTAGCTTTAGATTAATAATTTTTAAAAATGTATTCTTAAATCTTGTAGAAAGTAAAAATTGGGGAGTTACAAACCATTGTCACAGTGTTAGTTTTTGTAATTCCCTGTGTATTTGAGTTTTAAATTTTTTTATGGCTTTGAGTTACTGTCTAGTATTTTTTCATTTCACGCTGCAAGCATCCCTTGAGCATTTCTTGCAGGGCAAGTCTGGAGACGACAAACCTCCTCAGCTTTTGATAGTTATCTGGGGATGTTGTATTTCCTCCTTAAGTACAGTTTTTCATTTAGTACTTTGAATATGCCAATCTTCTGGCCAAGTTTCTGATGATACATCTGATTATCTTATGGGGGTGGTGGTGGTGGATACAATCCTGTATGCATAATTTGCTTCTCTTGTTTTCAAGATTCTGTCTTTTGAAAATGATTATAATGTGTCTCAGTGTGGATCTGAGTTTATCTTACTTGGGAGTTTACTGAGCCTCTTGAATGTTTGTTGAGCTTCACGTTTCATTTACCTTGGGAAAATTTCAACCATACTTCAAATATTCTCTCTGCCCCTTTGTTTTCTTTCTGAGACTCCCACAGTGTCGATGTTGGTCCTCTTAATGGTGTTCCACGGGTCACTAAGGCTGTTCACTTTCCGACCTTTTTTCAGACTCAGTATATGACTTCCAGTTTTTAAAATTTGCTGATTTTTCTCCTGCATGCCCAAATCTGACTTTGAATCCCTCTAGTGCATTTTTCATTTGTACTTTTCTACTCCAGAATTTTTTGGATTTTTTTAAGGTTTCCTATTTCTATTGGTATTTGTTTTGTTCAGAAATTTCTTGATTTCTCCACATCTTTAGTTCTTTGACCATCGGTTAAGTTTTTTTTTTTTTCTTAAGATTTGACAGAGAGGGGCACCTGGGTGGCTCAGTCGTTAAGCGTCTGCCTTCAGCTCAGGTCATGATCCCAGGGTCCTGCGATGGAGCCCCACATCAGGCTCCCTACTCTGCAGGAAGCCTACTTCTCACTCTCCCACTCCCCCCTGCTTATGTTTCCTCTCTCGCTGTCTCTGTCAAATCAAATCTTAAAAAAAAAAAAAAAATTTGACAGAGAGATAAAGGGCAGAAGTAGGCAGAGTAGCAGGCAGACGGAGAGGGAGAACAAGACTCCCCGCTGAGCAGGGAGCCCGATGTGGGACTCGATCCCAGGACCCTGGGACCATGACCCGAGCCGAAGGCAGACGCTTAACCGACTGAGCCACCCAGGCGCCCCAAAGTTAAACTTTGTTCAGATCTCTGATCAGGTCTTTTTTAGAGATAGTTCGATTTTTTTCTTTTGAATGGCTCATACTTCCCTATTTCCTAGTGTGCCTTATGATCTTTTTTATTGTTGTACAGTGGACATTTAAATCTAATAAAGTGTTAACTGTGGAAATCAGATTCTCTCCCATCTCCAGGACTTGCTGGGTTTTATTATTTTAAATTACAGGTTTATAGGACTGCCTGAGTGGCTCAGTGGGTTAAGCGTCTGCCTTTGGCTCAGGTCATGATTTCAGGGTCCTGGGATCAAGCTGCGTGTGTGTTGATAGGGGGGCTGCTTAGCAAAGAGTCTGCTTCTCCCTCTCCCTCTGATCCTCCTCCCTGCTTGTGCTGTCTCAAATAAATAAATCTTTTTTAAAAATTTCATGTTACATTTAGTTATAGGTTTTCTCTGTACCAAGGATCACCCTGAGGCATAGACTTAAGGTCTTTTCAAATCTTTCCTGAGTCCAAGTCTTTCCCTGAGCATGCGTGGTCACTTTCTAATTTTCACTTGTAAGTGCACTTGCTTTCAAACACCCTAGCCTTTAATATTAGTCTGGCCCCCAAAAGGCAAAGATGAGAAAAATGAAGGTGGGAGCACCTAGGTACCACCTCTTTATATCCACTGAAACTCACTTCAGCCTGTAGAGGGGCTTGCAACCATGCGGGAAGGTGCAATAGCTTCCTCCTTCTTTGTATGCACTCTGATCAGCAGCAGAAATCAGAGAACAGATTCCCCGATATTTGGAGGACACGGTCCTTTTGGCTTACCCCGGCTCCTGCAAGGTGTGCAGGCTGCTCCAGGAATGCACAGCTGCCTACTCTACATATGGGGGTGGAAGATGGGCAGCCACTACTGACCTAGGATCGGAAATTGACCAAAATTAGCTGCAGTTTACGGTCCAAGTCTTCTCCTGGGGGTTAAGCCTTCAACAGACTGCAGTGTTCTAAGAGTTACCCCAGATTCTGTCAGTGCAGTTGTTGTCTAGGTGGGGACAGATTCCTGGTGCTTCCTACTCTGCCGCCCCCCCGTTTTTTAAATATTTTATTCATTTATTTGACAGAGAGAGAGACAGCGAGAAAGGGAACACAAGCAGGGGAAGTGAGAGAGGGAGAAGCAGGCTTCCCGCGGAGCAGGGAGCCTGATGCGGGGCTCGATCCCAGAACCCTGGGATCATGACCCAAGCCGAAGGCAGACACATAATGACTGAGCCACCCAGGCACCCCTCTGCCCTCTTCCTAGAATCCTCAATGCTAATTTTATCCCTTTACTGATCTTATGGTCTTGGGAGGGGATGGGGTCAGTTTGTATTCAATCCACAATTTTAGCAATAAGCCACAATTACTTTAAGGTTTTTTTTTTTTTTTTAAAGATTTTATTTATTTGATAG
The DNA here is from genome assembly GCF_011800145.1 of Mirounga leonina. NCBI lineage: Eukaryota > Metazoa > Chordata > Mammalia > Carnivora > Phocidae > Mirounga > Mirounga leonina. The sequence continues at coordinate 2,255,039 of NW_023270825.1, forward strand.
AGAGAGACACAGTGAGAGAGGGAACACAAGCAGGGGGACTGGGAGAGGGAGAAGCAGGCTTCCCAAGGAGCAGGGAGCCTGATGCAGGGCTCGATCCCAGGACCCTGGGAATCATGACCTGAGCCGAAGGCAGACTTTTTTTTTTTTTTTTTTTAAGATTTTATTTATTTATTTGACATAGAGAGGCACAGCGAGAGAGGGAACACAAGCAGGGGGAGTGAGAGAGGGAGAAGCAGGCTTCCCGCAGAGCAGGGAGCCCGATGTGGGGCTCGATCCCAGGACCCCAGGATCATGACCTGAGCCGAAGGCAGACGCTTAACGACTGAGCCACCCAGGTGCCCCCGGAAGGCAGACTCTTAACGACTGAGTCACCCAGGCGCCCCTTAAGGTTCTATTTTTTAAAAATACTTTTGAGGTGCCTGAATGGCTCAGTTGGTTAAGTGTCCGGCTTTTGATCTCAGGGTTGTGAATTCAAGTCCTGTGTTGGGCTCCATGCTGGGCATGGAGCCTTATATATACATATTGTTTAAATTTAATTTTTACATGCAACGTAGGGCTTGACTCACGACCCCAAGATCGAGTCACATGCTCCACTGAGCCAGCCAGACACCCCTTCAGGTTGTATTTAGTTCTTTTAATATGTGTCTCAGCAGAGGTGCCTGGGTGGCTCAGTCGTTGAGCATCTGCTTTCGGCTCAGGTCATGATCCCAGGGTCCTGGGATCGAGCCCTGCATTGGACTCCCTGCTCAGCAGGGAGCCTGCTTCTCCCTCTCCCACTCTCCGTGCTTGTGTTCCCTGTCAAATAAAATTAAAAAAAAATTATCTCAGCTTTCCTGACTTCATGAAGACAAACGGGAAGGAAAAAAAGAATGAAGTCTCTTGATTTTTATATAGAATTATATAGTATGAACTGACTAGGAGGGGAAAGCATGCTCTCAAGTCATTCACCTTCCCATGTCCCACCTACTCACTGAATTATCCTTCCCCTGTTCTATCCACCCATCTATTCATTCACCCAAACATCCATCCACCTACCCATTTGCCAATGTACCTACTTATCTCTCCACCCATGGAACTATCCAGGCGCTTGGGTGAGTTCCTGAATACCTGTTGCATAGAAGCCCAGTTCTGGGTATTTGGGATACAAGTAAATCAGATTTGTTCCTACCCTTGCAGATGTCAGTCTATGGGGGAGAGAAAAATGGAAATTCTTCAAGCACAGACTCTGCTGTTGCCTTGACGGATATGGCTCCCAAATCAGGACCTCAGACCTAGATTCCTATTAAGCTACCTCTTGGATTCTTCCACCTAGATATACTAAAGCCACCTCAAACTCATCACATCCCAAGCTGAACCATCTTCTTCCCTTCATACAGCTTGTCCTTCTCCTGATGTCCCTTGTTATGTCTAGTCTGGTCACTACAGCCTGCTTTCTTTCCCTCACATAAAATGCTCGAGTTTCCTTGTAACTCCACCACTTGAGGCTCCCCATGGCCCAGAAGACAGTTTAATTCAATGACTCCTCCACTCTGTCTCCCCCCCCCCACCCCCCGGAAACCCTGACAGCCTTTCAGACTCAAATCACAACTGTGCAAGGCCACCTCTTTATCAGGTAACCTGATTGTGCCCTGTATCAGATTTTAAGATCTCTATGGCATGGCCTGTGTCCTGTCCTCAGGGTGTGGGATCGTCACAGGGTGCTGGGTGCTCACACAGGACAGTGTCCACTTGCTGTTTGGTAGAGTGCTTATGAGGCGGCAGCCATGCAGAGGTCCTCAGACCCTGTTAATTATGGTGCAAATAGGTTCCAGTGACAGCCAAGGGCTCCCATCACCAACCCCTACTGTAAGGCAACCTCTGGCAGCCACATTTCAAATCCCTTGTGACAACCCTGACCCCTTAGCCACAGACTGGAGCTGCCAACAGAGCTTACAACAGCTGGAAGTAAACAAATCAACCTGATAGAAGTGTTGAGGGTCAGTGAAGCGTATCACATATACCTTGACAGGAATCTGAATGAGGAAGTTTGAAGGACTGAGCATTAAACAGCAGAAACAGAAGCTTCAAGGCCACAGGACACCCTGAGAAAGCAAAGTCACAAGGAGATGGGAGTGCAGTTCCGAAAGACCAGGAAGTTTATGGGTAGTGGAAAGAGAAACCCAGAGAGCAGACAGGAGGGCAGTGCCCTGGTTGCTACAGTGTGTCCACAAGGCTGGACCAACTGCTATCCCTGGGTCCTCCTAAGGCTAGACTTGTGCAAGGTTCCCAATAATTCCATTATCATGTGACCCCTTGGAAATCCCCTTCTCCACATCTGGAGAAGTTCTTTATCAGGAACTTCACATTTACTACTTAGAGTTACATCTGAAGACACTTTAAAGTTTGAGGTTCCCTACCTAGAATCCAGAACAGAAAAACCCTGTGTCCACTCAATCCCTGAACCTCGAGACCCCTCCTGGGTGCTGACCTTTACCCATACACAAAAATAGGAGATCTGGTCTCCAGGGTGAAGTTCCAGCACTCTTGCTTGGGTGCTCAGATTTTGCCTCTGGGATGGGGATTTGGGCCTGCTCTCTTTAATTTGGGACACTGTGCCTTCAAACAGCCAAAGCTCTTTGGGGACCCCCAACTTTCAGTCCACCCCTCACAGCCACCACTGGCTGTCAGCCATAGGGCTGCCCTCCAACCCCTCTATGATTCCCAGTGGCTCAGCTGCCCTGGCAGCCCAATGCAGATGTACTGGTTCCTACCAACTTTACAAGGCTCCATTCAAGGCCCTGAGCTTGCAGAAGGCCTCACTGCCTAGTCTCATCCACTGCAGTCATTTACAGGGAATGGTTTCCACTTCTCACTCCCCCCGCCCCGCAAATTTCTACTCATACTTATCCTGAGATGCTACAAATTTCAGGGAGTCCTGAGGTGCCCAGTCATTTCCTCTCTCCAATTCTACCCCTATCCTGTGTCTGTTTTGGTCTGTGAATTCCTACAGAATAGGGATAAAGCTGGACCAAGTGCAAGCTCAGCCAAGGTCTGAAACAGGTCAAGGGCTCAAGGGATCTGCGGGGATGGCGCCAGGTCCCTGGGAAACCCTGCTTCCCAATCCGGAGAGGCCTGCTTCTGATGGCTATACCCCTTCAGCAGCAGTGTCACTCACACACCAAGCGAGCACCCTGCAAGGTGCCATCCCATCTTCCCTGCACAAACCAGCCTGAAGACCAGGAAGTTCTTCCCGATCTCTGTGTTAAGTCCCCCACAGTGCAAGAAACCTGGAAGCTGGAAGGCACAGCACTAGCTTGGGCAGAAGCGTTGAGGTCCAGCCTCTGTGGGTGTGCCACAGGACCCCAGGACACTTGTCTCTCTTCTGGGCTGGCTTCTTCCAACGAGGTGTGTATGTTACTTCCTGTGCTACAACTCCCACTGTACTTTGTAATGACCCCTTCTCCCCAGGTTAAGGACCACTGGGACCAGACTCCAGCTAGCTTCACTCACTGGCCTCGAACCCCTCAGTCCCTCACCTTGGGCTGGGCACTTCATGCTGCCAGCACCAGCTGAGGGCTGCCCCACGAAGTGCTTATGGGAGCTTCTCAGCTAATTCAATCTGTTGGACAGCTGATAGGTTCAGCTAGCTACTAGTTCAGGTGCGATCCCGGTAGGAACCATGGACTGTCCTGGGCCAGACCTGGCTTGGGCTGAGTACCGCTGCAGGGTAAGTGTTGCTCATGGCAACCACGTACGGCACACTAATAATGGCCGCTGAAACCCTGTACTACCTGCTGTTCCCTAGCCAACAACTACTTTGAGCTACCCACTGCTCTCCTGAGTCTACTCTGACTTCTGTTCCAGATGTCTGGAGGTCCCAGCACACACTCTAGCCTTCTCTATCCCAGACAGAGCAATTTTCCCTGGCTGCCCCAGCCCAGTAATATCTCCACAGATTGCAGTATTAGGCTTCAATTAGAATTTCAAGTGTTGTACAGAGGGGTTATCATCCCCATTAGGGAAACATAGAATCCAGGGAGGCCCTGGCCAGAATCCAGGTCGGATTCCAAAGCCCAAACGAATATGCCCCTTAAAAAGGGCTTACTGGGTAACATCCCAAAGGCAGGGACTGGGGCAACTCAGACCCTACTGTCTGCTTTGAGAGCCTACCACTGTACTCTCCTGGTCTAGGTTCTGAGGGAAAATTCTCTTCATGTAGCTATGATCCCCATATTCTAGCACACAAGAATGGTTCCATTTTCTGGCTGTAAAGAATCAGATACTTAGGTTGGAATACAGAACCCTACTGCAGGTGGACATAAAACCCAATTTCCCAACCTTCTAAAAGCAAAGGCTCACAGAGTCAGACTCTGGAGACCACATTAAGCCAGATCTGAGACCTTTGCCAAGTCATTTGTCCATATGACTCCACTTTACAACCTGACAATTCTTAAAGAGTCAAAGTCTATGTAGGGACAGGTCAGAGAAACATATGCACTGTACCGAGTACTGGTAATGTGTCCTGGTACTGAGAGTGCCTTGAGAAACTGTAGTAGTCCAATGGGCCGCTACATTTGAAGAACCATCAATAGGACAACGCAGTCTGGGCCAACTCTGCCTTTCTGGGTTACTCTTGAATACGGACAGGTAAAACTATAGCTATTAGAGTTCACTGAAGATTGTTTGCAGAATTCTCAAGAAAATTTTAAATCTCAATTATGGTTGGGTTGTTCTGCTGAAGGTCTAAGTAGATTCCAGTAGAATCTTTCCGTTTTGGTTTTAAACACATCTTTATCTCTGCAGTGCAGTACAAAGTGGTTGGACACAGGCGTCAGATTAGATGAGTGACCTTGGGACAATACTATACATCTCAGGATCACTGTGAGGGTCAATGCAACAAACACAAAATGCAGAAAGGCAGCACACTGTGCATGCACCAGTACCCTTCTGGATTTTCCACTCTAAGTTATCTTCAGGTCAAAGGTTTTTACTCAGTGCTTAGTGCACTGGAGTAAACAGAAGGGGTAATTGCAACACAGCCTGACAAGAAAAGCACTGAGTACTACGTTACACCCCTTTCCCTTCTCCAACCTTTAGACCTGTAGGTTCATCAATTTCAGAAAGATCTTGCTTAGAAAGCAATCTCTTTTTCTTTCCTAATCAAGAGATTATAGAACTATATACTTGACGTCTCAATTCCCTAAAGTAAGCACCCATCAAGATTTCAAGGACTCTGGTTAAGGCAGATCTTTTCAGTTTGTAATTCGAGTTACAGAGCAAGAATACAAGACCTAAGGAAAGTCACTGACCCACAGTAATGAGCAGCATCCAGTTTTTGTGAGTGGGGCTGGCAACCACGGAAGGAAACATCCCAACACAAATCCAAAGCAGCAGCGACAAAACACGGCAGAGTTCAATGCTTCAATCTTATAAAATAAGAATCTAGATTAATTTTAATATTAAAACAGAGACAAAATATAATTTTAACATTGTTTTAATCAAGTAATGTAGCTGTTTGAAACAGGAAATTTTAAGACCATTGAATAGATCAAAGTGAAGGATTAATTAATTAAGGATAGCCTCTACGGATAAAACTATTATGTGGATTTGAATTCCACTGGAAGTTTGGCACCAGACTGAATACTAGTCTAAGCCAACATTTTCTCTTTAGTGTTTAGAAGCCCCAAACAGGTTTTCCTTCAGGTTAAAGAAAAACAAAAACAAAAACAACCAACCCCCCAACTGTAACAGAACCCCATTAGCTTGACATTGAGTATGCTGAATGTAACTTGGCTTACTTAGGTCACCACTATCTGCTTTAGAATTTCAGATGATGAAAGCAAATTGGCCTATGGCAAAGAATTTGAAACCTAAGCGAGATGTAAATTTGTAAAAATTTCATCTCTTTGGTGTGACAAAGCACATTCCCTCCAAGTAGGCGGGCTTCTGCTTCACTCATTAAAATCGATCAAAAGGCAGGGGACAGGGAAGGGATGGGGACCAATCTGTAGGTCTCCAGTTAAGACTACTTGATTTTTACCTCCTTGAAATATCAAGCTAACAAGGTTTTATTATATCAAATGTTTGTATAATTCCCATGTGAAAAATTCTTACATATGTTTTTATTTAGATCTTATTATAATGTGTGAAAATGGATCACAAAAGAAGAGGTGAATGATGTAAGCCAGGACTTCCAATAAAATTAACCCTTTGGGTTGTTGATTCCCAGTGTACTTTGTGGAAAGGAATAAATGCAACAAGATTTTCCCCTGAAGATGATTTCTCAGATATAGCCATAACCCATTATCAAGTGAGTTTAGATCAGCTAACTGAGCAAAGAATTCACCAGCAAGTTATTTCCAAATCTAAACCTCAGGATGGGCTGGGGTCAGGCCCCAATCACCTGCATTCAGCGGCCATCATGAGACTTCTTGGGTGTCTGGCTATAGTCAATGTGAAATAAAAAACACCTTAAGTCTTACACCAAAATACAGGCTTTAACTTGAAGTACGGTTTTAGCTTTTTTTAAAATAAGACGGGGGGGGGGGGGGGGGGGGGCAGCGGCGCAGAAATCAAGTCTGAGACAAAACAACTTATTTTGGCAAGATAGCAACCAAAACCTAAAAAGCATAAGCTGAGTATCCACATGTAAAAGGCATTAAAGAACAAACTATATTATCAGGAGAAAATCCACAATGAACAAAAAATACAGTATGCCTTTAACATTTTGAAACTGTAATTAAATCACAAGAATAAAAGTTGAAAAATGATGCTCAGTTTTTGCTAGAGATTAAGTGCACCTTTTCCTGCTTCCCCCAAATAAAATCATACCTTACTCTATAATCACACCCTAGTTTCAGAATTTTCTCAGTCAGTATAAAGCAACAGCTACATACACATAAAATGCTTATTTGTTAATGTAATAATTCCCCTGGCTCATCCAACGTGCAATGCACATGACTCCAAAGACTACAATTTGGGGTAAGTATACACAAACTGAAAAAAACACAATTCAAGTTTCAAAACCTGCTCTTAAAATTATTTATAGGACACTCAGGTCATTTTTACTTCTCAATAAGATAAAGATGTTGCACTGCCATTTGATTATCAGTCCACCTCGGCATGGCAAGAATGTACATTACCAGATGCCAATTTGAGGGACTGAACACTCGAAAGTACTATATTTCTCAATGGCTGATTAAGATAATTACAAGTAAGCTTATGTTTACATTCTGCTGAGGACATCTTTACAGTCTCAGCATCTAACAAAATCTAACAGGCTCCAAGAATCCTATCAGGTTAATGATGGCGCGGTATTGTAAAAAGGAGCCATTTCAGCTTAAGTCATTCAGAGCCAAAATCTGAAGAATGACCAAAATCAAATCTTTATTTAACTGTATAAATGTGATCCAAATGTGTCCACCACTAATTTTTCAAAAAGAAACATGCTATAAATAAGCAAACTATATCTGCTCACTGATATGTGTATGGACTCCCTAGATGTCTTGTTGGGCTTAATTACAGACCACTCACAGCAATACATTTTTAGTAGAAAGTGTAGCATGATGTTAAGCCATTTTAGCTTTTGCACATACATGTTGCACTTCTGGCTGATGATGCAGAAAGATTCGCAGCATTACACTGTTAAGCTGGGCAGCACCCACCCCTTTAAATGGCATCAATATCAATGTCATCATCCTTGTTGTCAGACTTCACAGCTTCAACTTTAGGTACACTGGCAGTCTTCGAATACACCACCTGATAAAACAATTTTATTGATTGTAAATCTTTATCCAAACAAACTTAGTTTTAAAAATAGTAATACAAATCAATGGTCAACGAAAAAGGACTACCCAGACACAGCCATTTTTTTTTTTTTTTTTTTTGAGGAAGTGTGGGGGGGGATGCGGAAGAGCAGCAGAAGCAGAGAATCCCAAGTAGGCTTCATAGATTTCATGCAGGGCTTGACCTCAAAACCCTGAGATCATGCCTTGGGTGGAAATCAAGAGTTGGATGCTTAACCAACTAAAAGCCACCCAGGCGCCCTACACACTTTGCACAAAAAGCTTTTGTTATTTGAAAACTAAGTTCTCTCTCAGCCTGATAGCATCTTAATTTTTATGGACAACTAGCAACTGTATACTCAACCTGCCATTAATTAAATACTCCTTTGAGAATTTATATGTCTATTTGCAATCATGTCTAGGGGCAGGAGAGATGTCCCCTAACCTTTACATTAACATAATTTCCCAAATTGAGACCATGTTTTGCTGCATCTAAAAATTTTAAGTTACTTGATTATCATTTTATAACCCCAAACCCTAACACAGTTTACCTCGATATTCTCATCTTCATCATCTTCTTCACCACCAGAAGACTCCTCTTCTGCTTCCTTCAACCACTTTATAAATGGTTCTGCTTTGACACGAATCTCTTTGGCAAGATCTTTTGAGACATATTTCTTAGAGGCCTAAAAAATGTTCAATACAATTTCCTTAGTTTGAGAAATCTAAAAATTAATTTATATAACCGCCTACACTGAGCTCTTTGAAGGGACTGGGTCATATCCTAATCTTGACTCAACAGATACATTTATTCAGCAAACAACTAACAATGAGTCTGAAAAAATCTAAATAAATACTTTCTTCCATTATTACTAGAGAGTTGCCATAGTGGTAATCACTGTAAGTTAATACCAGGGACTGCATTTCATGTAGAAGAAACTCAAGTATCAGAAGTTACTTCTTCCTAAATTGCCCCAAAATGGTCTCAATAAAACTTCTGATCTTCAAGAACCTGTTTCTATCTATCTAATTCCCCACCTTTTCTGACCAGCTGATGATGACTTCTTCTTCCAACAGATCTGCATCATACATCTCCTTCAAGATATGGGGAATCTTGGAAATGAGCTGAGCTTGATGCATTGCTACCACACACTCCAAACCATGAAGAAGGTACCGTTGAGCTTTTTTGTTGTTGTGACAAAACTGGAAATAAATGTGTTGGCATTAACAAGCTTTTAAAGAAGTTTCAAGTATACTCATTGTCTCAAGATCGTTCCTTAAGGCTGTGGCCTTAAGCAGTGGCTCAAAAAGTCAATACATAAAAATCTGTGTATTACTTTAACTATAAGAAACTATATACAGTATTTTCCAAATACTCCCGTGCTTGGTAAGGTTAGATCAATTATCTCCAGTTTTAGGATGACCGAGAACATGTTCCCAGGGTCACATAGCTCTAATCTCATTTATGAACCTAAAATAATTTGCTTACTCGTAGGAAATGGCGCCTGTATTTCTTAATTTGTTCTCTAATCTTCTCATTAAAAAGAACTTCAGTCAAAACAAGAGGACCCATGGCTTTTACATCCAGTCTTTCTGCTTCAGCAACAATTTCTTTGTCTGATGAGTCAATAATACCTTCTTCTTTCTTTTTCTGCAAATAAAAGGAACCAATTCAGTGAAATGGAGACACATTTTGCTCTTGAGATGCCAGTTAGTCCCCACTTTCATGGACTTTTTTCTTAATTTATTATAGTTCCAGGATTTTTCAATAAAAAGCACATGCCAAAGATAGTACCTGGAACCACCTCAGGAAGTATTTGAAAAAGTAAAATTAGCCTGGAGTTTGAGTATTCAAAAGATACCATGAGGAAAAGTTACACGCCAGGTAATCAGCATAAAGTAATAAACACCTTAACAAAAACCCAAGGCTTGAAACAGATCATCGAGAAAATATTTAAGTGCTCTTGAACCAAGTTATTTTACCTTAACAAAATCAAACAGAATATTGACCCGCTCTTCAACAGTCCTTTCCAAATCATCACTGAGTGTCAGAACTTTCGCGTGATCACTGATTTCATCCATTCTGCGTCTCTGCGCTTCCTCAGTTGTATCCTCCCCCCAATCATCATCCTCCTCTTCTTCCTGTCAAGAACCAAGTATGCTTAATGCCTTAAAAATGCAAAAAATACTAATTTCTAGTCATCTTAATGGCACCGGGTTAATTTTCCAAAAAAATAAATTGGACCTACACTAATTTAATCAACCACACATAACCAGGAACCAAGATACCACTGCAATGTTAAAACTGAGTTTCCTTATTTCTGCTCCCCTCCCCCACCAGGTATCGTATTTCACCCAGCTTAAGTGCTCACCACACCTTCACCCCAAACACTCACCGCAGCATGTGGAGGAGGACTGATCTCATTTGGTGGTGGGGGCGGGGGCGTCTCACTGCTGGACACAGAACCATTTTCCTTGTCTTTGCCCTTCCGGTTTTTCTTTTCCTTTTCTTTCTTCCCTGTACCACTATCACTATTCTCTACAGCAAAACAAAGAAAAAAGTTTAACACTATGTTTATGGTACACCTCACGAGAAACAGTGAGGAACCCTTGCCTCCTTTTGCTTTGGCACCTTCCCTCAGAAAACCTTACGTGAACACAATGCTACTTGTAATTCTAAGAGGAGTCACAGACCAAATTTATCCACTATCATTTCCTATATAAAAAAAACTCAGGTAAGGATGGAATGTCCACAAATAGAGATATTAACTGTTCGTTAAAATTAAGATGAAATGGTGGTATCTCGGAAAATGAGGTGGTTAGTGAAGGTTGGCACTCCTGGCCCTCTCATGCCCCATGAACACAAACAAGAGCACATCTCAACTGCACTTTAGCCCACAGCTGTTAACACTGTTTAAGTCTATATAACAGTTGCTCTCATGGAGGAGAACACTGGAATAGGTTAGACTTTATTGCTATAGCAAGCTCAAATTGTGTCAGGCAACTTCCATCATCTGCCACAGAGTGTTGCTTGCAATGTTCTAAAGCCATTTATTTGGGCTTAACGAGCCAGGACCCTGGTTCACAAAACAGTATTCCAGAAGTAGATCGTTTGCTGGGATCCCACCACCATTTTTAAAAAAAGATTTGAGAGAGAAAGAGAGTGAGCACGCTGCACGGAGAGGGAGAAGCAGACTCCCCCCTGAGCAGGGCTTGATCCCAGGACTCTGGGATCATGACCCCAGCCGGAAGCAGTCGCTCAACTGACCAAGCCACCCAGGTGCCCGTTTTACAATATCCATTTCACCTATTCTAAAAGGACAGGTCTTAAAAATCGACGACAGAGCAGAGCTTAAGTGGCAGCCTGTTCTTTTACCCTTAACGGTACATCTTTCGTAATCACAGATTCAGGAGAACAAGGCAAAAGAATTGGATATTCCTTATATCCTAGTTTCACAGCAGCAAAAAACCTTCCATTTTGTTTCCAACAATTAGCTGATTACATTAAGATCTTACAAGTTCATCATAAAGACTTACCAGGTGGGTTTTTGAGAATGAACGTGCAGAGTTTATGATGTGTGTCAAGCATGCCTCGATAGCCACAGGCTTTACAAGAATTACCTATTGTTTGCTTCTTTGGATTGACATGCTGCCAAAAAAAAGGGAAGTAAAAACAAGTATGTCATCTATGGCCTATGATAAAATTTTGCAAAGAACAAAAGTTAAAGTCTCTAACCGTAACTCCACCTTAATGTGTAAGAATATTTTTTCACAAAATGACCTAAAGACAGTTTCACAAAATGATCTAACTTAAAGATTTTGCTGCTTTACGTTTTATTTCCAATTAAGTTTGCTCTGCCTTGTCAGGAACATACATTTCATGATATCACAAAAGCAGATATGTAGTTTTTCCTCAAAAAGACTCACCAGCTCTGTTTCAGGATTCTCACACTCAGGACAGAGAACAAATTTTTTAATGAATCCATCCAACATGTCTTGCAGCTTATTCGCCTCATGAGATCCATTGACAATGTAACGGTCATTCTTAACATCAAACTGGGTCTGTGCTCCCAGCTCACAACCAAAATATTTGGTGGGATCTATGGGGGGGGGGAGGGGAGAAGGGAAAGATTAACTAAATCTTTGGCTACTCATTCACCCTTATACAAACATCCCTCCCTTACACTTTTATACTGGGTTGAAATGTATTGCTTGAGTAGTTTTGTTTAGCCAATAGCAACTAATAATCAATTGGTTTTCAAGCACAAGATTCCATTAACCCTGAAACTAGCATACAACTCAATCAAAACACACAGATCAAAGTTGTCACAACCATATTGATGCTACGCTTTTTCAGACTCCTTAAGAAGCATTACTTACACGTTGGAGGCCGATTAAGCGCCTTTGCAACGTCAACCATGTTGACTATAACTGTCTTGATACCATTTCCTTTGCCCTCAACCTAAAGAAAAAAATAATTCTGCATTAGCTACCCCAGGAGATGCAATCTTCAAAAATCTAGGAAAAGAGCTTAGGCCTCAAAACTAAAGCGGAGATCAGTATTACCTTGGCAATCAGACGGGGCATCTTGTAGCGATAGAACTGGTCTGACACACTGCGGTTGACATTGACAGACATTTTGGCTTATTAGTGGCTTTATCAATAAGATGAAGAGATCTTTGATTGCAACTTTTTGGTATCTTCTGTCTGGAGAAGAAGGGATGACATAAACGACTGCAAGAGTTCTCGGTCTCTGACATGAAAAAATTTTCGCCACTGAGGCTGTAAGCTTCTTGCTTGTATGCTATGTTTCCCCAATACAGGTACCAATGGCTGCGCAACAGCTCTGAAAGAGAAAGGAAGAGCACACACACCCCCCCTCCGTTTAGCGTGATTCCCGCGGGAGAAAGCCCCCCTTCACCTCCCGGTTAAGCGTGCCTCCTCCGGCTACATCGCGAAGCTTCCCAGTTCCCGGGAGGGGCGGCCAACATCCCCCTCTAACACGGAACACCTGTCGCCACACAGAAGGCCTCCAGCCGGGAGCCGCCAGGCTTCCCGCAACGAACTGCACCGCCTCAGCCGCGCTGGGTTTACACCGGAGCCAACACCAGCAGCCCGTCCAAGGTCTGCTCCGGTGGGGCGGCCATCTTTCAGCTGCGGGCGGACGCATCGCCTCTCCTCCGCAGACTAGGCCTCGGCGATGGAAGGACTTCCCCGACTCGGCCTCCACCCCCCTCCGGCCCTGCCAGCCTCCCCGCTCACTCGGGCGGCCCTGGACCGCTCGTTCAGCACCCGGGGCTCATTCGAAGAGACCCTGCCCCCCCACCCCAGGACACGCGGGCTCGCGGGACCGTGCGCGGACAGCGAGGCGACGACCGAGCACGGCCGCCGCCGCTCCTCCCCGTCCCCGCTCCGGCGCCCATGGCCCCCGGCCGCTCCGCTCGGGGCAGGGACCCCGCCACGCGCGCCGCGGGGAACGACAGCGGCCGAGGGGCGCCGGCCCGGGCCGCCCCCGCCCCCGCCCCCGGCGGGCGATGACTCATGAATGCAGCAGAGAGGCCTGAGTCAGCCCGCGCGGCGGGGGAGGGGCCGGGGCCCGGGCCCGGCGGGGGGAGGGGGCCGGGGCGGAAGAGTTGGGGCGGGAGAGGCGGGGGCCGGGGCCCGGGGCCCGGGGCGGAGGGCAGGGCGGCGGGGGCTCGGGGCCCGCCCGCCCGAACTGCGCCACACGCGCGCGCGGGTCACGCGGCGCGCCGCCATCTTGTGCGGCCGCCATCTCCCCGCCGGCCCGCCCGCGGACTCACCGTTTTCGTCAAATAAAGACATAAACCCAACGCTGCTCGCCCGGGACTGGGATGAAGTGAGGCGCGCGTGAACCCGAGTCCGAGGAGGGGCGGCGGAGGCGGCGGAGGCGGCGGAGCAGCGCAGCGAGCAGCGGCCGGGCCAGGCGCCGCCGAGCAGCGGGGAGGGGCTGTCCCAGCGACGTCCGGGGTCCACACCCTTCAGCGCCCGGGGCCTGGCGACCTGGCGCGGAGAGACGGCGCCGTGAGCCGCGGGCGTCGGGGCGCCTTCCCCGCCAGCCAGCGGCCCGCGGGGGTCGAGGGGGCGGGGAGGACTGGGGAGGGGGCGCGGGGCCGCCGCCCCTCCACCGGACTCACCTCTGGAATGTTCTCGCTCTGACTGAACAACGCCGCCGCCGCGCTCAAGCTACCCTTGGCCCCAGTGCCCGCCCCCCGCGCCAGGCAGCATCGTTCATTGGCCCGAGGCGCGCCCGAGCTTGCTCGTAATTGGCCCACATGTCACGTCAATCGCATCTTTCTCCGCCCCTCCCGCTTCCTGAGGCTCCTCTCGCCGCCTCAGCCCGCCCCCAGGCCCCGGGTCCTGGGTTCGTTCCCCTGCCCTCCCCTCCCCCGCCCTTCCCAGAGGTCTTCGCGGTCTCGCGAGAGCCGACTGGCCGCGACAGGGGGCTGGCTGCGGGGCCGCGCTTTGTCGGTTTGAGCGCCGGGGGAAGATGGCGGTTGGCTCCCCTCCCCCGTCGCCTTGGCCAGGCCGCGTTCCCGCCGAGCTCCCCTCGCGGCGGGGGCGCAGCCTCGCCCGGGGGCGGGGCGGGGAGGTCCTCTCTGCCTTTTCCGGGCCCTGGGGACTCCTGTGGTCGGGCTTCGAGGAGGAAGTTGGTCTTCCTCCCCGCCGCCTAGGCCTGGGCCGACTGCGATGATTGGAGGGCTGGGTCTTTCGTGCCAGGGGCTGTTTTTTAACCTCCGAAGCTGGGGTCCGGGTGTCACTTTGACAGCGTCGTCGTGCGGCGTCCCCGGCCCGCCGGCCTGGCTCTCTCTCGGGCACCGGGCCTGCAGGCCTGGCGGGGCTTGGCACTCCTGTGCACCGCCTTCTAAGGAGGGAAACCCCAAATTAGCCCGTGACTCCAGGACCCTCCTGAAAGCGTGCTCTGCTGTAACGTTGCTCAAAACAAACGTCCCATTGGGTTACCATTGCCGGAACCCACCACTCCCTTGTGGCTTCCTTGCCGGGCAAAGCATAGCCCGGAGCAGCTGTTCCTAATGAGGTTCCAGTGCCGTCCCTCGGAAGTGACTATTTAGAAAGAGCCTCTGATGCTTTCGTTCTGTTGAGGTGATCACAGAAACTCTCCCATTCTTTCGGAAACATATTTGGTTTAAAAGTTTGAATTGCGGGCGCCTGGGTGGCTCAGTCGTTAAGCGTCTGCCTTCGGCTCAGGTCATGGTCCCGGGGTCCTGGGATCGAGCCCCGCATGGGGCTCCCCGCTAGGCGGGAAGCCTGCTTCTCCCCCTCCCTCTCCCCTTGCTTGTGTTCCCTCTCTTGCTGTCTCTCTGTCAAATAAATAAAATCTTTAAAAAAAAAAAAATCGGACTTTCTTGCTGTAATACAGTATGTTCAGTGTTCAGGGAATAAGTGCTCTTCATTATTTAGATTTACTTTGCTCTCCAGCTCTTTAGATTGTCTTCACATTTTATGAATTAAATGAAAATGTTTTAAATGGTATTATTCTGTTCTGATTTAAATTTGGCCAAAATTGGGGCGCCTGGGTGGCTCAGTCGTTAAGCGTCTGCCTTCGGCTCAGGTCATGATCCCGGGGTCCTGGGATCGAGCCCCGCATCGGGCTCCCTGCTCCTTGGGAGCCTGCTTCTCCCTCTCCCACTCCCCCTGCTTGTGTTCCTGCTCTCGCTCTCGCTCTCTCTCTGTCAAATAAATAAATACAATCTTTAAAAAAAAAAGTTTGCATTGCGACTGTAAAAGCGCTTCCAGAGTGCACCATGAAATTTGAAAACATAGTTAGTTGGCTGTAGTAAAACCAAGAGCCAAATAAAGGAGCCATTGGTTCTAACCTGCTCTCTGCGGTCTCTAATGAGCTCTCAGGGTGAAGTGTCCCAGGCAGCAGCGTGGTTTTCCCAGGCTGGATAAAGTAGCATGCTGGTGAGGACAGGATGAAGTGGGTAAGGGGCTGCCCAATCGAATATGCAAGAAAGTTGGAATTGAAAGGTATGTTGATTTTTATCAAAGTTCAGGATACTCTTCCATGATTTACAAGCTTTATAAACCATTTAAAAATTGACAGTGTGGGTGGGGAAGTTAATAAAGGGGCGATCCAGAATTGAGGGAAGTAATTTATGTCTTTGCTGTAGGAGCTGATATTATCATCACACAGTGTATATGGTGCTGTATGATTCGTAGACCAAGTGCATAATGCTTTTTGGGTACCAGGATTCCCATCAGATCAACGGAAAAGGTAGATCCTAGACAAGCTGTTTTTGGCTCACCATGAAGCATGACCTAGCAGTATGGAAACACTGGAGTTTTTGCCCACAAATGACATTATTTTAGAAACTCTGTTGGAAAATAATGGGTATGAAACTAGTCTGAGGTAAGGGGCTTGCCTTGTCAGAATTGGTTTTTAATAAAGCTAAATACAATGTGAGTTATTATTTTGGGGCAGGTAGGTTTGATGTCCCCATATTTAATTTCATTTAAAAAGTTTGTACTGGGGCTCCTGGGTGGCTCGGTCGTTAAGCGCCTGCCTTCAGCTCAGGTCACGATCAAGTCCCACATCGAGCCCCGGCATCGGCATCGGGCTCCCTGCTCAGCGGGAAGCCTGCTTCTCCCTCTCTCACTCCTCTCGCTTGTGTTCTTCTCTTGCTGTGTCTCTTTCTGTCAAATAAATAAAATCTTTAAAAAAAATAAAATGAAAAGTTTGTACTAATTTTAACTTTAATTTTTAGCAGGTGTACCACTCATTTGTGTCTAATGAGGGGCAATTTTTAAAAAATTATTCTTAACCCTACTGTTTATTGAATGATTCTCATAGCGTAGAAATTTGCTAAGTGCTTTGAATACACTGTCTTATTCACTTCCTAGCCCCTATGGAGAATTTTTATTCCTATTTTACAAATAAGCAAACTGAGGCTTAGTGGAAAAAATTAAGCAACTTGCCCAAGATCACATGCTAGTAAGTGGCAGAGCTGGAATTTAAACCGAGATCTTTCTGACCCCCGAGTCTGTTCCCTTAACCATTACATGACCCAGCGTTCAGAGGTAAATATAAACATACATAAATCTAGGCAATTTTCAGGTGTAATCCCATTTAATCCTTTAACGATCATGTGAGGGAGTGTTGTTAGTCCCGTTCTACAGGTGAGGACAGAGTCAGGAAGATTAATTTTCTCGAAGTCACCTGTCTAATAAATGGTGAACCATGTTTGAACTCTAGCTTGACGCCAGGCTCATTGCACAATTCTGCCTCCTACTTCTGGCTCCCTGCCACATTTAGCTGCAGTTCCCCCAATTATGTGCTCACAGTTTGCTAAGTAATGGGCACTTGGTGCCTCTGAAATTGTTGTCAAATGAGTGCCTGAAATGCATTTCAGCACCTGCCTTCCTTGGATGGCAGGCATGGATAGCTGCTGAAAAGGTAAGTTAGTAAATTGGCCTTACGGTTATTTAGATATTGGTGTCTGTTCTGTTTAGCATGAATTTGCCCCCTCGAGCAAGATCAAGTCTGCGTGGACTGAAAGAACCTTGTGTTTCTGAGCTGTGGGCCACTGAGGGACCAGGACATTGCCCTCTGTGATGGGCTGTCTGGTTGGACAGCTGGCCTCTATGACGTCCCTCTCTTAGCTATCTCTAACCTCCAGCACACTATGAAAGCTGCACACTCTTAGTTAAAGTTTCTGACTCCCCGGCTTGAGGTTGAGTTATAGGGGATGTGTGTAGTTTTTCTTCCAGCACTGGCCTGTCACAGCGGTGTGCATAGAGCAGACATTCAGAGCTGCTGGGAGGGAACTGAAGGTTATCTGGTGAGTACAGAGGCAGTCAAAGGCATTGGCTATGTTGAAAGCCCGTGTCCTAAGCCATGGTAATCTAATGCACCCATATCGAACATTTCTGAGTTGCTGGGATACAGGCCCCACCCACACTGCAGGCCCTACGCAGGGCCCATATGTAAACAAATAGCATCTATCTGCCTGGTGGACACCAAATGAAGCTTGTCCCCGTCCTGAAATCTCTGACCCTCTGGGCAGAATGTCTCCCTGCCTCTGTGACAGGCCCATCCCACCCACCCAATACTTCCACCACACCTCTGGCATTCGGTGGCACTTTATTGAATTTGCCTGTTTACTTGTCTGCCTTCCTCATTAGGCTAAACAACTTGTGGGCAGGGGACCTGTCCTTGAGGAGAGTAGAGAGTCAGCTACAAAAGGGACAGAGTCAGGAAGCAGAGATGTCTGTGAGGAAGAGATGAAGCATCCAGGGAGGAATCGCTGGAGACTGACGGAATGTCTTCCTGCTCCCAAGCATTTGACTCCAATCAGACTCTATATTATGTCATTCCTGGAAAAAGAGAAGAAAGTGCAAAATTGTATCAACTCAGTAGATGGAGAAATGTGGATGACCTGGCTTGCCTCAGGTCCTGTCTTTAGGGAAGCAAGGTGGATGGCTGCTGAGCTGGTCCCTCACCCGCTTGAGGCTAGTGGCAGTAGGAAAGGCATTTGCTCAGACTGAGTGCACTGCTTTGGGAATGCACCATGTGTGCAGTAGAAGGTCTGGAAGAGGCCCAGGTGTGGCATGCAGCTGGTTCTCTTGCCTAAGACCCTGTGATTCCCGAGGATTCCTGACAGCCATTTGCCGACCTTTGTGAGAGAGCATCTTTGCGTGTTCCCACCTCTGCCTTTCGTTGTGGATCTGGCACATTTTATCCACCCAGGTGAAGCAGCCACATGCCAGCCAGTGAGCTCACTAATTGCTGATGAGCTGTTGGTCGTGGCCTTGCAGTGAAGCACTAGACAGACCCACAGGACCCAGAAGCACAGCTTGTTACATGCTCGGCAGAGTCAGCTGTTACTTTGGGTAGTGTTGCTATCTAGACCTAATTTTTTTTTTTTAAAGATTTTATTTATTTATTCATGAGAGACAGAGAGAGAGAGGCAGAGGGAGAAGCAGGCTTCCTGCCGAGCAGGGAGCCCAATGCGGGGCTCGATCCCAGGACCCTGGGATCATGACCTGAGCCGAAGGCAGACACTTAACCATCTGAGCCACCCAGGCGCCCCTCTAGACCTAATTTTTTAAAAAAGATTTTATTTATTTATTTGAGAGAAAGAGAAAGAGATCATGAGCTGGGGGGTTGGGGGCAGAGGGACAAGTAGATTCCCCGCTGAGCAGGGAGCCTGACGTGGGGCTCGGTCCCAGGACCCTGAGATCACGACCTGAGCCGGAGGCAAATGTTTAACCGAATGAGCCACCCAAGAACCCCACGACCTAATTTTTGAGTACAAATTATCTATGCTACATTCTGGACTCTGTATCTCTTAAAGGCTGTCTCTCTTGCTTATCTGTGTATGACTTGGTTTCCTGAAGCCAGTGGTTCTCAAATGAGGGTGTGAGCATCAGAATCTCTGGAGGGCTTGGGGGGCGCCTGGGTAGCTCAGTTGGTTAAGTGTTTGACTCTCGATTTCGGTTCACGTCATGATCTCAGGATTGTGAGATTGAGCCCCATATCAGGCTCTGTGCTCAGTGGGGAGTCTGCTTCTCCCTCTGCCCCTCCGCCTGCTCTCTCTTTCTCACTCTCAAATAAATAAATACATCTTAAAAAAAAAAAAAATCTCTGGAGGGCTTATTGAAACAGATTGCTGGGCCCTACCCCGAGTGTGATTGAGTAGGTCTGGGTGGGGCCCAGAATTTCGATTTCTAACAGATTCCCAGGTGCCGCAGGTGCTGTAGTCTCGGGACTGTACTTTGCCTTAAGGCCACGGGGGTCACACGACTTTGGAGCCCAGGTACCTCTTTTCCCTCACCGTAGATTCTGCAGCTTTCTTTTGAGATATCCCATGAGCTCACATTCAGTCAGTAAGTCTGTGAATCAAAGTAAGAAGAACAAAATTGATGTCCCGGTGACTGGGTTGCAGCCACGGCACCCAGGCCCGAGGGAGGAGTTACAGGCTGGCTGTCGGGAGGTGGTATTGTGTGCACCACGCCCAGCGGAATGAGGACGGTTGTCCCAATGACACGGTGCTGCAGAGCCCTGCCCCCCGGGTTCTGTCACTGGCGCTCCGACGCCTCAGGGAGTGGCCGGTGCCCTGCCATCCCCTCCTCGCGTGGATGGGGAAACCAAGGCTCAGAGAGGGGATTTGTCTCAAGGTTGGGGCTGCGGTCCTGACTTCCGGCTGTAGGGCTTTTCCTGCTGGTCGGACCTCGTTATCCTGTTTGGCACATCCCGGTTCTAGAGTTTGCCTCTCTTCCTTTGGTTGGATTTTAATGGCTCTAATACCCTTTTCTAAGACACCCCAGACAGGAGTTGGGATCCAGGGGCTGAGGATATGCTTTCCTTAGGCCGCTGACTTTCCTTAAGCGGCCACTGTGCATCCTGCCTGTGGCCGAGTGGGGCATCCGAGATGCAGATGGACCTCCGCAGGTGCTCTCTCCACTTGTACATTTATTTTGTTCGTGAGCCAACATTTAAGAGCCTGGGCGATTTCACCTGCGATTTCTGATTCCTTGGGAAATTGGCAGCCCTGGCATGCTGGGACGCACGCCGACGTGGAGCTCTTTCAGGAGCCACGTCTCTGTCCTTCAGAGCCGAAGGTGGGAGAGTCCAGAGCCACCGTCTCCGCCGCTGTCCCCACACACCAGCTCTGCTCCCCAGTGACTTTGGCAGAGCTCTGTCAGCCCTCTGACCTCAGCCTCCCCATCCGCAGTGCGGGGCAACAGCCCGCGCCCCCGTGCCTGGCCGCTGGCCGCCCCGATGCTAATCCCTCCGCAGGTACGAGCCCAGCGCGCTGCGTGCCCGCTGCTCTGGGTGCGGGAACAAAGTAGCACATACCCGGCTTGAAGCGACAGAGACGTGTTCTCGTGGTTCTGGGGGTCGGAGGTCCGGAATCAAGGTGCGGGCACGGCCGGGCCCTCGCCCGCTTGCTGCCGGTGGCTTGGCTTGCTCGGGCGTCGCCCCCAGCGGCCTCTGTCACGTGGCCTTCCTCCCTCCGTGTCTTCCCAGGGCCGTCTCCCCTCTGCCTGTGCCTGTCCCTGTGTCTCTTCGTAGGAGGACGCCAGATGTGCGGGGGGCCGGCCCGCCCGGCGTCCCAATCCAGTGTGACCTCAGCGAACCCCGTCACATTCGCGGGGACACTACTTCCTGTGACGTAGGTCTCACTCACCCCACTCAGGATTAGGACTTCAGCATAGCTTTTGGGGAGATGCAACTCAAAAGGAGACGTCTAACAACTCACAGTTTGAGACCTGGCTCTTGCTCAGCATTGGCGGTTGGGAGACAAGGCTCCCGAAGTGCCAGCAAGCACCCCAGTGGGCGGCTCGGACGGTGAGATAACCCTGTGGCCTTAGTGCTTTCTGTGCCTTAGCCCATTGAATCCCTAAAACAGCCCCCCGAGGGACAGTGTGTTGTTGCCCCGCATTGCGGATGAGGAGGCTGAGGTCAGAGGGTTGACAGAGCTTTGCCAAAGTCACTGGGGAGCAGAGCTGGTGCATGGGGACAGCAGCGGGTGCCAGACCGGCCAGACCCTTTGCCCTTTGGGCAGGCGAGGTGAGCAGCTACCGTCCCAAACCCCAGTGCTTACCTCATTTACCATCCCCCCTGCGCCACGAAGCAGGCCGCCCCCACTGCTCTGTCACTTCCCAGGACAATTACTGGGGCTTTAAGGCCTGACGTTCAGCAGGTCTGATTATTTTCTTGATCCTGAGGGTGCTGTTTCTAATTTCCATTTGAACAAGATTTAGTCCATTTTTAGGGTCAGTTTCCTGTATCTTTTGCATTCTCTAGTAGATGGAAGAACCATCCAGAAACCATAACAATATGCTCTAAATAACCTTTATTTTGTGGTACCGATCTGAGTAAATATAGTTGGTACCAGATGGGACTTTTGCAATCTAGAGTTGTGAAGGAAAGAATGGATTCATTTTGAGTTTCCTTAAATTAGGTGAGTGATTTTTTTTTCTTGGGCAATCAACTCCCACGTTCAATATTCCCAGTGTGACATTTTGTACTGTTATACTTGGTAAGTAAAGCTCAGCTATTCTGAGCTTTATGTGCCAGGAGCTTGTGCTCAGAGTTCCGTTTTTAGTTTAGCTCATAAACGCTGCTTGCATGTTTGGGTATTTCATGCAGAAAGAAGTCTTTTGGGCTAAGTCACTCTTGGCTAGATATTTACCAAGTTCATGGCTATTTTTAACACACACCTTTGCTGCTTTAAAACCACAGTCAGCATTTAAAGCCATGACTGGCTTATTTCACTTTGCATGATGCCTTTAAATTTCATCCGTTGTGCTAAGTGAAATAAGCCAGTCACAAAAGGACAAGTACTGTGTAAGTCCACTTATATGAGGTTCGCAAGGGTAGGCGGGTTCACAGAGACAGAAAGTAGCAGGGTGGTTGCCAGGGGCTGGGGGAGGGGGAATAGACAGAGTTTCAGGTCGTGAAGATGGAAACATTCTAGAGACGGATGGTGGTGATGGTTGGATGACAATTTGAATATACTCAGTGCCACTGAACCATATACTTAAAAATGGTTGAAATGGTAAATTTTGTGTTGCATGTATTTTACCAAAATCAGAAAAAAAAATCCTACAATAACCTAAACAACTATATCTAAAAAAAGTGATGGCGGATGTATAAAAACCTCACATTTCTGCAATTAAATATAATGTGCATCATACACACTACTAACGATCGCATGTATATTTATATGAAATTTGTTTTCTGTTTTATGCTTTTCTATATTTTTCAATTTAAAAAGTTCCTCGGAAAAATATAAATGGTAGCTCTCTGACGAACTCCGTGACTTTGGTCACATCTTTTTAGCATTTTTGAGCTATTATTATCCTGTAAACCAGGTGGGGGGATTTAAAGGCAGAACAAGTAGAAACCAAAATGAATCAAGATCACCGTCAGTGGGATTCAAGCGGTAACAGAGTCAAGTGCAGTGTTGGAAACTTCTTAGCCCTGCAGAGCAAGGGTCGTAAACCCAAGTCCTTCCAGGGCTGGGCAGGAGATCACACGGTGTGAAGACGGCGGGCGCGAGGCACAAAGGAATGGTGGGGACTGTGGGAATAGGATAGGAAGCACCCACATTCAGCAAAGGAAACAAAACAAAACCAAAACTCCACACAGGCCAACAAAACACGACGGGGTTGTGTCTGGCCTGTGGGCCACCAGTTTGCAGTTTCTGCTTTTGAGTGAGAGACTCTGGGGCCTGGGCGGGTAGAGGTCCCCACCTCTGCTTTTCAGAAGAATCTGAGATGAAGATATGGACTGCTTCAGAAAGAACGGGTCTGGAATCTAGATCTTAGACAATTTCAGGGCTCTTTTCTTCCTCACTGCTGGCTGGAAATGTGTTTTGTTCCCCTCACCACCACCACCCGATAGTATATCATTCCAAGTTTGAATTTGAATCTTTTTTTTTAAACATAGATAAATTTGTTTAATTTCATCTTACTGCATAAATCAGGTTGGTGCCTAGTATTTTTTTATTTTAGTAATAGCTGCCACTTTCCAACAAAATCCAACACTTAGTGGTCACCAGAAATTTTGATATGCATACTATACTATGTGTCTACCAGCCTTTTCAAAATTGCAGTCATTTGCATTTGGTTCTTTGGATTAAAATTTAATAGTGGACATTTTCATATCTCTGATTCTGCTGGCCTTCTAAGATACATAACAAGTTTTGAGAAAGATAGATTTTTCTGTCTATGGCTCTCAGGGTATTAACATCTGCTGTGAGAATTTATATTATTTTGGGAGAGCTCTAAACCAGGGGCATGAACTGGCAGAACCAGGATGAATATGGTCCCTGCAGACGTGTTATGTTTTGGTGATCATTTCTTGGGGGAGGAGGAGGATGAAATGGCTTTAGGTCGTCATGTGCTCTGGGGTGTTCTGCAAGCCCCCCAACCCCCCCACTAATGATGTCTTCCTCTTTCATGAACGTACAGCCCCTGCAGCCCCTCCCTGGCCATTGAAGGCATGTGAGGTTGTGACCCATCTCACTCAAGGGAGATCACGATGCGGTACTATCAAAATGAGGTTCTCCAGGACATGTGTTCACAACTTAAAAATGTCAACTGACCTTGCCGGGGACAGCCACCTGTGTGGTCAGCAGACTCATCCCCTTGGACAGGGGATAGACCTGGGTAGCTGCCCTTGTGGAAGGGGTGAGGCCCGAGGAGCGGCAAAGGAGACCCCCATGTGTTGAGAAATGGAATTCACAACCATTCCAGTCCAGTGAAGCCCAGTAAGCATGCACGGAGCCATCCCCACAAGCCCTTCTGGGCCATCAACAGAAGTCATGGTAAGGAAACCATAGTCTTTTTATTCCGCGCCTGCCAGGCGGCAGGTTCTGAGCAAAGTTCTCGTGTGTAGGAAGTCAGAACCCATGCTACTAACAATCGCTGGCTCAGATGGGGAGCTCAGGGGACCCGCTCGGCCCAGTTTGCTTAGAGCCTCCCTGGTTTTAGCGACAAAAATCCCTTGTCCTGGGAAACCTCTCAGTCCTAGGCAAACTGGAACAATTCGTCACCCTGGGGAGGGGCACACGTTTTACCTAAATCACTTGGTATAGTATAAAGCAGGATGAGGAAAAAAGGTGGGCTGAGAGAACATTCGAGATCAAGTCTCCAGGGAGTGTTGTCTACCTTGCAGGCATCCGCCAGAGAGCACTTGCTTAAATTTCACTCTGCTTGGGCGTTGAAGGGACGGGGGCCCCGTCAGGTTGGAGGGAAGCTGACGGGCTTTGTGGGGCAGTGAGGAAATCCGAGGGAGGCCCAGGAGTACCGGGGGAGGATTGAAGGGAGAGCCAGGAATATGGCGGCAGGGAGGCCGAATGCTGGGCCCCGGGCCTCCTGCTAAGGAGCTCTTGGCTCTTCTCTCACCCAGCTGGAATAGCTCCGATGATCCCAGCACAGTGTCAGGATGCCTCCAGGAGTCAAGCTCCACTCTTGGCCCCTTTCTCTTTTAAACCCATGGAACACAAAGTGTCCAGGTGACATCATTTTGTCTGGGGGAACTTGATTGCCTCGGATGGGGCCCGCCCTCCCAAATGCAGGATCCTTGCTGCCCCCTGGGCTGGCTGGGATGCTGCGTGTTCCTGCTTTCTCTCTGGCCTGCTGTCCCTTCCTGCTCTGGCCGGGGGGGCCCCCCTGGAAAATGCCTACACCCCTCACCCCTCCCCATCGATGAGCCTCATTCTTGGTGCCTGCTTGTGGACCGTCTGTAGGGAGCCCCACACCTGCCTGGTAGCTTCCTGCCATTCCTTTGGGAAACACAATTGCTGATTACCCTCCCAACCTGAACAATAGAATTTACTACTTTGAGAGACCCCGACCTTTGAAACAAAAAAAGCCTGTCATGCTTCACCCTCCCAGGGGAGAGCAGGGCACCAAAGAGAAGGAAGGCTGTTTTGCATCTGCTCCGCGCTCTTCTGCTCTCGGGCCAGACTATGGGCTCTCCGGGAGCAGGCGCTGTGCACAGCAGGTGCCGTCTCTGCCCCCGTCAGCTCTTTACGGAGTGCTGAGCGTCGGGGTCAGTGATGGGACCCCTTTGCATCCGGGAATGGCCCCGTGGTAAAGCCTCCTACTCACACAGCTGCACAGCAATCACTCCCGGCTGCTTGTCCCCTCCGGGAAGAGTGGGGTTTGGGCAGGCACGGGCCTGAGAGGCATGAGATTGAGGGAAGATGTACCTAATCGTCAAGGATATCCTACGTTGGCCCTGGCTTTCCATTAATTCAGCAACACATCGGGAGTGCCTCCCATCGGTATGCAGCACCAGCCGCTGAGCCACTAGGAAAACCCACAGTCTGTGATGTCGCATGATGACTGGGAAATCACCAATGGGGGTTTGCATTCGGAGAAGTGATGTGGACCGTGGGCTGTGGTGGGCAGGAAGGGAGTCCTGGTGCAACATGGCCTTGCCAGGCTCCAGGGAGGAGGGAGGAGGAGGAGGACAAGGGGCCTTGGGAGCAAAGGAGAGGAGGTGGAGGTATGAGCAGAGACTGCTTCTAGAAAGCCGTGACTAGCCCAGGCCCCCTGCAGGCAGGTCTCAGAGAGGGCACTTGTGGGGGGCTGTACCCTCTAAGAGAGACGCTTATGCTCTGTTGTAGCCACGGTTTTTGATTTTTGATATTTATTGGCCACCTCCTATGTGCAATCCTGTGCAAGGTGCCCGGGGCACAAGGATGAGCTGGACAGATGTGGTCCTTGTGGGGTGGACAGATCAGCAGTGCGTACAGATGAGAACAAGAGGCCGGGGTGAGCACGATGAGTGAGTGAAAAGGTAAGCCCAGGGTGTTGGCTTGGGCTCAGGAAAGTGCCCAGCTACACGAATCCCTAAATTCAGGGCAGGAAGTGGCCAGAGCAGCGGTGTGGGGGTGCGCTGCAGGCAGAGGAAGAGCACAGCTAGAGGCCCAGCCTCAGGAACAGGGGACGCGGGCTTCTGGGAGAGGAAGGGGTGTGTCCCACCTGACGTGTGACTGCAGGTGCGCCCAAAGGATGCACAAAGGGAGGCTGTGCGTGAAGAAGAGTGGCTGACGCCCAGGGTGGAATGAGCTGTCCAAGGCTCTGAGCAGAGTGGTGGGCCCAGGGGAGCAGTGTCGTGGCGGGGCACCCCCTACCCGGGCATGTGGAGGAACGGGCCTCCATCCGGGCCGTGGTGTGGGAGCAGGAGACTTACAGGAGGCACGGGGGAGCAGAGGTACCCCCACCCCGTTTGTTCTCCCAGGGGACATTCCCCAAATGTGGGCTCGGGGCCCGGCTCTGGGAGACCTCAGCTAACCCAGCTACCTCCCCTGCTCACTAGGACCCAGCAGGGCCTCTGATGTGCCCAGGAGCTGCCCTGGACCATGTACTGGGCAGGCGGAGGACGGGCATCACACGGTGCACAGTGGAGTTGTGTAGACCTCCCCCCCCCCAGTTCCTCCTCGGTGGGCTGCAGAGCTCCCTCTGGGCATATCATCCTCCTCGGGGATCTAGGTGTCCCCTCGGCTTTCTGCTGTGGTGTCTATGTCCAGAACCACCAGAACTGGAGGCACGCCAAGTCTCCCTCCAAGACGCTGGTCCACCTTCGCGTCGCAGATCTTGGGGTACGCGGCCAGGGGCAGGTGTGTTTACAATGACATCATGGTCCTGGTGAGCTGAGCCTTTTCTCATTATTTTATGACCGTCTCCGTCCCTAAGAGAACTTGGTCGTGAGGTCGGTCCCTGCTGGGTAGAGCGCCCCTGGTGTGTCTGCCTCCCTTTCCAGTCTTTGCACATCCTCAGGTTTATGGGTGTCTTGGGCAAACAACATTTATCCTGATTTTTTTTTTTAAACCAGTGTGTCAGGTTTTTTTTTAATTTAATTAATTTATTTATTTAAAAGATTTTATTTATTTATTTGACAGAGAGGGATGGGAACAAAAGCAGGGGAGTGGGAGAGAGAGGGAACAAAAGCAGGGGAGTGGGAGAGGGAGAAGCAGGCTTCCCACTGAGTAGGGAGCCCGATGCGGGGCTCGATCCCGGGACCCTGGGATCATGACCTGAGCCGAAGGCAGACGCTTAACGACTGAGCCACCCAGGGGCCCCCAGTTTTTTTTTTTTTTTTAAACTGTCCCTTTGTCCCTTTGACTGACAGGTTTAGTCCATCTTAACTACTGATCTATTTGGGCCAGTTTCCACCATTTTGACCTGTTAGATCAGTTTTTCCCCCTTTTCCTGTATTTCTTTGTAATCCTTCCTGTCTTCTGAATTGACATCTGTGTGCGCCCCTTCAAGCAGAGGACTGAGCAGCTGCTCACATCGTTTGGTCTCGCTGACACCTTGACTCCTCCCGCGTCCCGAACACCTGCCATGTACTTCCACACGGCTCCGGGTGGTTCTCTCTCCACGTTTCTCTAAATAGTCTTAGCTATTTGGATGTTCTCTTCATCTTAGACCGTCTGTGGGTGTGGGTCTGCTGCTCTCTGAGGCTTCCCATCTCAGTCTTTTATCGGTCTAAGGCCGGGAAACCTACCTCCATTACTTTTTCAGGTAGTTTATCTCTGGCTCCCTCGGGATCCCCGAGTCTCCAAGCTAGCGCTGTTGAGCCTGCTCTCTGTTTCCTCCTCCTACTCCCTGGTCCGACCTCCCCTTCTAGGCGCTCCTCCACCCGACCTCCTGGCTGCTTCTTTGCTCCTCATCTGTACCGGTCTGCTCTTTTCTCTGTTTACTGTGTTCTTAACCCACTCTGCTTGGCTCTTTTAAAAAAAATGTTTTCGGGAGGTGGGTGGGGGGCTGGGGGAATTGGGTGATGGGCATGAAGGAGGGCACGTGATGTGATGAGCACTGGGTGTTATACACAACTGATGAATCATTGAGCACTACGTCTGAAACTGACGAAGTACTATATGTTGGCTAATGGAATTTAAATAAAAAAATTTTAAAAATGTTTTCCTATTATTTTGTGTTGCTGCTCTCTCCCCTCATCTTGTCTGCTGTGTTCAGTAACTAATTTCAAACCGATGGTCCATCTTTTTTTTTTTTAAGATTTTATTTATTTATTTGAGAGAGAGAATGAGAGAGAGAGAGCATGAGAGGGGGAGGGTCAGAGGGAGAAGCAGGCTCCCTGCCGAGCAGAGAGCCCGATGCGGGACTCGATCCCGGGACTCCAGGATCATGACCTGAGCCGAAGGCAGTCGCTTAACCAACTGAGCCACCCAGGCGCCCTGGTCCATCTTTTCTAATCTTCTGTTTCTGGGAGGATCTGTAAACCAGGCTGTGGGGTTCCTTTTGAAGTAGTCCTGCTCTGCAGGTGTCTGGATGTTTTGTTCTTTGTGCTCAGTTTCCCCTGGGGGTATCAGCTACTCTGTCAGGCGTTGTGTTAAGTGGGGAGGCCAGCAGGCTTGAGGGTGGGTGGATGAACCCTGAGTGGAGAGGCCAGTGTTCCAGAAAGCCTGGAACAACTCTACAGCAGACTGTAATCCCCAGCTCCCTGGTTTTTTTGGGGGGTGGTGAGAGACTGCAGAAGGGACCGCTGGGGGCTTGTTGGTCTTCCTCAGTTCTTCTCAGGGCCTCTCGAGCTCAGAGCTTCTGCGGGCCCTGGTCTCACTCCTGAGGCTCCTGGAGCAACCACAGGAGTGACCCAGCCAGGCCCTGTGGTCCTCGAGGCCATGCGAGGACAAACTGGCACAAACTGCCCCCAGCTCCTTTTCCTCTTTCCTTGTCCCGCAGTCCTGTCGCCTTCTGCCTGAGGCCAAGCTCACCACCTGTCTGGTCAAGAACATCCAGGACCTTCTACTGGTTCACTAATTCTCTTCCTTTGGGTCAGCTACACCGTCCAACACTCACCGCTCCGTGCGTGGTCTGGACCAGCTGCGGCGGCCTCACTGGGAAATTTTTTATAATTGTAGAATTTCAGGCCTCAGCTTGGGCCTACTGAATCAGATTTTGCATTTTTTAAAAAACAGCTTTATTGGGGTGTAACTGACATACAATGAAGTGCACATATTTAAAGCTCGCACTTCGTTAAGTTTTGGCGTCTGCGTGGGCCTGTGAAGCCATCACCACGTTCAACACGGTGAAAATCTTCACCCTTGCAAAAGCTTCCTGTGCCCTCTGTGATCCCTCCCACCTATCCTCTGCCTCACCCCTTCCCAAGCCACCACTGGTCTGCCTTCTGTCGCTAAAAGTTGGTTCGTATTTTCCAGGGTATTTTCTGGCTGCTTTTGTCTGGCTGAGAATAATTATCTTGAGATCCAGTTACGTCATTTGTGCACGTACCCGGTTCGTTCCTTTGATGGCTGAGTTGTACCCGTTGCATAGACCAACCCCAGTTTGTTTATCCAGGCACCTGCTGATGGACATTTGGGTGGTTTATAGTTTTTGGCCATCACACAGAAATTGCTGTGAATATTAGCATATGAATCTCTGTACAGACACATGTTTCCTTCTCTCTCGGGTAATTACCTACAAGTGGAATGGCTGGATCATATGGTAGGAGTATGTTTGGCCTTTAAAGGAACTCCTGAGTTGTTTTCCAAAGAGGCTGAGCCATTTAACATTCTCATGAGCAACGTCTGAGCGTTCCAGTTCCTCCACATCCTTGTCAACACTTGGTGTGGTCCGTCCTTTTAATTTTGGCCATTCTGGTGAGGGTGTGATGGTATCTCATTGTGCTTTAAACTTGCATTTCCTTGATGACTAATGATGTTGAGCATCTTTTCCTGTGTTTATGTGCCATTTGCATATTTTCTTTGATGAAGTGTCTGCTCAAATCCATCAACTGTTTTGAAATCGTTGTGTTTGTTTTCTGAGTTTCCGGAGTTCTTTATCTTCTGGATAAAATTTGTTTTGTTTGTGTTTTGTCCTTCTCAGGACTTGGCAAACTCTTTCATGGTGAGGACTTAGGTCTCTCTTCCATTCTGGAAAGTTTCATTCTTTCTTTCTCTCTCCTCTTTCTTCTTCTTTTGAAATCCCTAGTAGTGAAGGTTGAGTGTCTCTCAGCTTTTCTTTCATCTGTTCATCCCCTTGTCGAGCACAGGCACCTTTCCTGGTGCTTGGGGCTTTGCTAGTGAGAAAAAGCAACAAACATCCCTCCTTCTAGTTGGGAGACAGGGTGAATGCTGCAGTCTAATAAATCAGCAAATTATTCTCTCTGTTACAAGGTGATCTTTGCTGTGGAAGAGCACAGAACAGGGGAGCAGGAAGGGGAGCCTGCATGGGGAATCAGGGGGTTAGGGCCCATCTCACCGGGAAGGGGAGGTAAAAGACCTGAAGAAGGAGGAGGTGTCAGCCACATGCAGGTCTGGGAAGAGCTTGTGGTGGATGCCAGTCTGGCTGGAGTGGAATGAGAGATGGGGGGCTGAGAGGATGTCTGCTCAGAGGGGAGCAGGGCCAGGCCACGGGGTGGGGGGGTCAGTCTGGATGCTGCATGAGGCAGGGAGGACAGGCAGGAGGACTTTGCAGTTGTCAGGTGAGGGACAGGGCGGCAGGTCTCTGTGTTAATCCGGGTCGTCTGAGAAGCAGCGGGACTAAGGGTTTGCATGAAGGAAATGTCTTCGGGAGGGAAGGTGGGAGGCAGGTGCAGAGGGCGGGAAGAGCTGGGGACAGCCATGCACGTCAGACTGGGAGGAAGGAGGGAAGGCTAGCAACATCCTCGAGGGTCTGCTGCCCCAGCAAGCTTGGGCACAGCCATCAGAGGAGGCCCTGTCTCCTAGGAACATCCTTGCTGCTCTAGGTCATGTCTGGGAGCAGCCATGGGAAGCTTGGATTTCAGAGCTCAGCAGCTGGGCCCTGGGGCCAGTTACCGTCCCTGGAGCTGGGGGTCTGCATCCTCACGGCCACCACACCCTTCTGGGCATGACCGGCCTGGACCTGTCCCCTCACCCCACCCCCTGATTATAGATACAAAGGTCGAGTGCCCCTGACCGATGTGTTTGTCTCAGGCTCCTGGCTGCTTCCCTGCCTGCGTCCTTGGCTTTGGAGGTCAAGCCCCTAGTTGACGGGTGTTGGGGTTAAAGAGAGGGTGATTCTTTTGCTGCCCCGTAGGTCCCAGCCGAGAGAAGATGGAAAATCAGGTCACGAGATCTAGGAAAGAATGTAGGTTAATTAAAGTTTAAAACAGATCTTTCTGCAGTGGTTCCGTGAGTCAGCATTGAGTCTGGGGAAAGCAACACGGGTGTGTGGAGCCCGATGGGGTTGAGCCTGGGGCCGTGGCCTCTGGATGCGCTGGCACCGTTGTCCCTGCTGGGGGAGCAGCCCGAGCTTGCTTGCACGTTTTCACGCTTTTTAAGCAACGTTGGAAGCCATCGCTGAACATCCTTGACTGCTTGGGGAGCGTCCTAACTCAAGCTGAGAATCCGGGCCAGCCGTTTATAAGAATAGCATTTGCCGCCTGGAGCGGGCGGCCCACACGGTGGGTGACTTCTTGGGGGGCCAGAGCGGCTGGAAGGGGAAGGGATTTGGCTGTGAGCTCAGGCTTTTGACACGTGCTCGGTGGCCCGTTGTTATTTTTACTCTCTGGGTGCTGTTGAAGTCACCACGCGCTGCTCCTAGAAAGGCTCCCCGGGGGGCGGGATGGGAGGGGGTTGCGGGGGCTGCAGGTGCGGGGAGCACAGGTGGGCCTAGCTGTCACCTGCAGCACTTGTGGCCAGCCTCTGCCCCCTCCGAGACACACGCAGAGACCCGCACGGATGGTTTGTTTGAGCCTGGCTAGCGTTTCTCCACATGGGTCCCAGGGGATGGGAGGACCTGGGCTTCGTCTGGGCCACAGCCACGGCGCCAGCCCCATTTGGGCTCTGCTCAGGGCTGGGCCGTGCTCACATCTTACCAGTCTTTGGGACTCCGCAGGTCCTGGGACTGTGCCTTCTTTGTTTTTAAGCACCAGCATCTATGTACTCCCCAAGCCCCCACTCCACAGGCTGAAACCCTAACCCCCAGGACCTCAGAATGTGACTGTATTTGGAGATAGGCTGGGACCGATGTGGTCAAGTTAAGAAGAGGTCGTTTTAGGGTGGGCCCTGATCCAACAGGACTGGCGTCCTTATAGGAGAAAGAGGTCGGGACACAGACACACACAGAGGACCCAGGCAGAGGATCACCATCCACAAGCCAGGGAGAGAAGCCCCAGGAGAAGCCAGCCCTGCTGACACCAGGATCTTGGAGTTTTGGCTTCCAGAACCAATACTCACACCTGTTTTTAAAGCTACCTGGTCCGTGGTACCTCATGTCGGGCCCAGAAAACAAATGCAGCCCACGGTGCTCAGTGTCCAAGGTATTTGGGTAACTTAATGAACATCTGTGGAGTGAATGAAGGTGGAAGTGATCTTGAGTAAAATTGCTAAATCCTGGTGTCACTCTGGAGGAGGCAAGGGTGGCCCTGGGGAGAATCCACTCACCCAAGGCCGGTCTGGATATCCCCTGTGGAGCTCATGTCCTGAGATCCCCCATCCCAGGGAGAAGCTTCTCCAGATGCTTCTCTCTTCCTGGGCAAGGAAAAGAGGTGGACCAGGATCCTTGCTTTCCACACTTCCCCACCGACTTCAGGGGAGGGAGGCTGCAGCCACGCCTTCCGCCCAGAAGGCTGAGGGGTGGGGGGCTGCCAGACCCTTGGCCCTAGTGAGGGGGTCTGCTTATCCGAGCTCGAAGCCCTCCCTGTGCTGCCGACTCCAGTGATCAGTGTTGACACCACGTGTGCACGGGGCAGGACCGTGGGTCGCAGTCAAAAGTCTGAGAAGAGGGGCACCTGGATGGCTCAGTCGGTGAAGCGTCTGCCCTCAGCTCAGGTCATGGTCCCAGGGTCCTGGGATCGAGCCCCGCGTCGGGCTCCCTGCTCAGCGAGGAGCCTGCTTCTCCCTCTCCCTCTACTGCTCCCCCTGCTCATGCTCTCTTGCTCTGTCTCTCAAATAAATAAAATCTTAAAAAAAAAAAAAAAAAGTCTGAGAAGCTCTCAGAGGGGCCTGGGGGGGCATGTGGGTGTGGTCCCCCTCCAGGAAGTAGAGACCTTTCCAGCCGTTCCCAGGACTCATCAGTCAAAGGCTGGAAGAATCACTTGGGCTAAGTCTCCCTTGGTTATAATTCCTATGTTGCAACCTCACCCCCAAGGTGAGGTTTTGGGGGGGGCGCGTTTGGAGGTGATTAGGTCACTCAGGTGGAGCCTCCTGAGTGGGATCAGTGCTCTTATGAAGGAGGCCCCGGAGAGCCCCCCCGCAGCCCCTTCCACCTGTGCGAGGACCCAGAGAAATGACGGCTGACCGTGAACCTGGAAGCGGGTCCTCACGGGACACCACGTCTGCCGGGGCCCATCTCAGACGCGGGGCCTCCAGGACTGTTTATAAGCCCCCAGGCTGTGGTGTTTGTTAGAACAGCCCTAACTAAGGCAGGCGGGTAGGCCCCAGAGTGACCACCTGCCCCCTTTGCCTGGGACGCGGGGCTTTCATTGCTAAACCCGGATTGAGCTTGTCCCTCCTGCAGGCCCCAGCAATACTGTGGAGACCTTTCAGCCTAGAAAGCTGCTGTGTGTCTTGGAGACATTCTGGGGAGTCTGTGAAGAAAATTGGTCCCAAAGTGGCCTCCTGGCCTCCCTGGCACCCTGGCAGGAGCTGGGCAGGTAGAGACTGGCCTCTGGGGTCTGGGACTCTGGATGTGAGGCACTGTCACCAACTTTACTGTCACTGTCACCAACCCCACCCACTGTGGGGGCCTGGCAGAGCACGCCCCCCCCCCCGCCCCCGGAGCCAGCTTCCCTAGGTCACCCAGGCCTTCTCATGGCCTTAAGCTGCTCTTGGACCCCCGACCAGCCTTGGTCCTGCACAATCTTCTCTGTGATGTTTGCCTGGGGAGGGAGGGGCCCTGAGGAAGTAGCTGAATGATGGAACCAACAGAGCTTTACCTTCAAGGGTCCTGCGCATTTTTGCTGTGAGCCTCCTTCGTGGACTGCCAACCTGGAGGGCAGATGGTCCTCAGAGGTCCTCAGGTTTGGGCCAGAGCCTGGGCCAGCTGGAGAGCTGCGATTCCATTTACCCTGGCCTCCACTTGGCGAGGCCACTTTACTGAGCAGTGTAGATGAGGCCCACCTAGGAGAGACCCCATGGGACTGTACTTCTCCCCTCCCTGGGGACTTGGGGGCTCCTTCTCTTCCCAGTGAGGCGGTGAGCATGTTCTGCACTGAGGCCTGTCTGAGGCATGTTATTTGCACTCCAAATTGTGCCTAGTGACAGTTGCTAAAAATTTCCCTGTTCCTTTTTTTTTTAAGAAAACTTTTTATGGGGCGCCTGGGTGGCTCAGTCATTAAGCGTCTGCCTTCGGCTCAGGTCATGATCCCAGGGTCCTGGGATCGAGCCCCGCATCGGGCTCTCTGCTCGGCGGGAAGCCTGCTTCTCCCTCTCCCACTCCCCCTGCTTGTGTTCCCTCTCTCGCTGTGTTTCTCTCTGTCAAATAAATAAAATCTTTAAAAAAAAAAAAAAGAAAACTTTTTATTGTGGAAATGTCCAATGTCCACAAGAGCCGAGCACACGGGGGCCCTCGTGGCGCACCACCAACTTCAACAGCCATCAGTACGGGGCCTTGTGTGCCAGTGAGGCCCCCGACCCAACCCCTTCAGCCTGGGAGCGTAAGCGAGGCAGGCATGGACATCTCGTCACCAACGGCTCAGAAATCCAAGGCATCCCAACAAAGAAGGGTGTCTAAGTCACAGCAGTGCTGACCACCCCACACCATGAATTCCTCCCCCTCAGTATCACCAGGGGTCTTCTGGGCCGAGGGGACCCTCTCCTTTTTTTATGCTTCATCACTTGACCAATAACTTCTAGAACTCTGTAGGAATAAAGGGATAGCTTCCTTTAAAAAAAAAAATATTTTATTTATTTATTTATTAGAGAGCGAGCGAGAGAGAAACAGCATGAGAGGGGGGAGGGTCAGAGGGAGAAGCAGGCTCCCCGCCGAGCCGGGAGCCCGACGTGGGGCTCGATCTCAGGACTCCGGGATCATGACCTGAGCCGAAGGCAGTAGCTCAACCGACTGAGCCACCCAGGCGCCCCAAAAGTCATTATTATTTATCTGAAATTCAAAAACAACTGGGAGTCCTGTATTTTATTACCGAATCTGGCAACCCTGAGTAACATGGAACAGAAAACATCAAGAGGGGTCCGACACACACATATAGGCAGGTACTGGGGCACACTGGGATGGATCTCTTGCTGTGGGTTGGGGCCTGCGGGGTGAGAGCCCTGTTCCAGCACCTGTGTTTACCAGGGCCTGATGTGTAGTGAGGGGGCACCTGGGTTGCTGTGATCTTCGTCATTCTGTTCTCTGCCTCCTTTTGGGGGGAGGGGGGGAGACGATTTTTCTTGAAAGAACTCACAGCCTTCAAATGTTTATTGAAACCGTACTCAGAAACTTTCCCCGTTGATGAGGCTCTCACCTGTCTTCTGAGGGGAAGACCTCAGTGCGGTTCCCTGGGCCTCACCTGGGCCGAGGGGCCCCCAGGCGGGCAAAGCGCCGAACGCCAGCGGACATTTCCACCGCAGGCCGCCAGGTGGCGACACGCAGCCGCGGTCTCTGGGGAGCGAGGCTGTTGGCGAGGACCGGGGGCCTGGAGACCGAGCTTCCCACCGTTGTGCCCTGTATCCCCCGCGGCAGCCGGGGGCCGGGCCCGTCGCTCGCCCGGTTCTGCAGCCGGGGTACAGCGGCCCGGACGTGTTTGAGAACCGGGCCGGGGAAGCGGGGCTGGCGAGCGCGGGGTGGGGTGGGGGGCAGTCCTGCCGGGGCCTCCAGCCTGCAGGTGCGGCCCCCGGGGCACAGTCTCCCCGCGAGGGCGGCGGCGGCCTGCTCGCCAGAGCCGAGCCCAGGGGCTGCCGGCCGTGACCCGAGGTGCCCTCGGGGGCCCAGGTCTCGGGGGTGCTGGGGACCCCGGGGGCGGCTGCTCGCTGCCCACACTGGG
The DNA here is from genome assembly GCF_011800145.1 of Mirounga leonina. Classification (NCBI taxonomy): domain Eukaryota; kingdom Metazoa; phylum Chordata; class Mammalia; order Carnivora; family Phocidae; genus Mirounga; species Mirounga leonina. The sequence continues at coordinate 2,291,219 of NW_023270825.1, forward strand.
CCCCCCTTTCTTTCTTTTTTTTTAAGATTTTATTTATTTATTTGAGAGAGAGAATGAGAGACAGAGAGCACGAGAGGGAGGAGGGTCAGAGGGAGAAGCAGACCCCCAGCTGAGCAGGGAGCCCGATGTGGGACTCGATCCCGGGACCCCAGGATCATGACCTGAGCCGAAGGCAGTCGCTCAACCAACTGAGCCACCCAGGCGCCCCAGGTTTTGATTTTCTAACCTTGCGGCATTTACAGACCTAGGTTTTGGTTTGCTTATGGGAACTGCCATGGCCTTAGAGCCACCTGAGACTTAATGGCCCCCTTGTTGAATTAATTAAACAATGCGTGCTTCTGCAGAATTTTTTTTTTAAGATTTTATTTATTTATTTGAGAGAGAGAGAGCACAAGAGGGGGGAGGGTCAGAGGGAGAAGCAGACCCCCCGCCGAGCAGGGAGCCCGATGCGGGACTCGATCCCGGGACTCGAGGATCATGACCTGAGCCGAAGGCAGTCGCTCAACCGACTGAGCCACCCAGGCGCCCTGTGCCCCCCTTTCTGAACCGGCCTCCCCTCCTGGCGCCCCGTGGCCCGCTGCTTCCTCCCGACCTGCCGGCCCTTTCCCTTGACCTTAGGTATTTATTTAAACTCTGAAAATGATTAGTGTCCCCCACTCCTTCACACTGCTGCATGGGGGATCCTTCGGGAGGTATTTCTGTGCTTTCTGCCCCTTTCTCTCTCCTCAGTAGGGGGTCCCAGCCTCCACACCCCCCTTCTCTCCCTTCCTCATCTCCTGAGTGTGGGGGTCCCAGGCTCCACACCCCCCCTTCTCCCCCTTCCTCCTCCTGCCCTGGTGACAGTGTCCAGGCTAACGGAGTCAAGGAAGTGGAGGGGTGGTGGGCTTCTGGGGATGGGTCTATGGGGGCTGGGAGTGAACACTGCAGCCCCTGGCCACTCACTGCTGCCGCCTGGGAGGCAGTGGCCTGTGCCCACACTGACCCTCTTGGGCGCTCTGCCGGCAGGGAGCATGAAGGTGGGTGAGGATTGGAGCATCTGCGCCCGCGCTTGGGTCCCCAGCCGTGTTTCTTTAGGATTCTAGGAGAGAGAAGAGGCATTTTCCCAGCCTCTGGCCAAGGGCCTGAGCTGGATCCGTCATACTCAAAACCAGTAGATGAAGGAGAGCTTTCTTACCCCTGTTGGACAGACTGACCCTGGGCTCTGTGGTCTGGGGTCACATGCACATGCCCTCCTTCCCTCCCAGGGCCAGCTGCTCACCCCCGGCCTGGCCTCCACTCTGCCCCGCACCCCCCTCAGCCAGCAGCCCCGGGGGTAGAGGTGGGGGACAGACTCAGGTGCAGATTCTGAAAGGGAAAGTTGGGCACCGCCATGAATGAGGAGAATTTTACAATTTTGTAGTGGGTGTGTTGCAGGATGTTACCCACTTCATGGGAATTTAGGATATGGGAGAGAAGATCCCAGCGTCATTCTGGCTTCTGCAGAGAGTGGGGCTCGAAGGGGCACCGGAGTGGTGGGGGGAAGACCCTTTTTTGCCCGGCCCCAGCCCCTCTTAGGCAACACCGTGGGAACAGCCTAGCATGGAAATATGGTTGCTCATGGGGGCGGTGGGGACACAGCTGTCAGGCCCACTGCTCCCGAGAAGGGGAGCAAAGCCTGGGGGTCGCCCAGCCTCAGAGTCAGAGGGCCCTTGAAGGGCCCCAGCCCAGCCCCCACTCCAGCAGGAGGGGTGCTGGGGGAGGGGCCACAGAGGTGCTTTCATCACCTGCTCATTCATTCATTCGCGACTCTTGACCAAGCCCTGGATGCACAAGGCCCTGCCAGGCCCCGGGACTCAGTGGCGAACCCATGTGGGTTCGGGTGCTCACGCAACTGATCAGCCTTCGGGGAAGAGGGACACTGAACGGTGATGAGGTAGGCAAGGTCGGGGCCACGGGGCACACGTGGGGCTGTTTTGCTCTTGTCTTGGGGGCTGGCCTGCCTCGTGGGGGAGGAGCGGGAGAGTGAGGGAAGGGGGTGGGCAGGAGCACTGAGGGGGCAGGTAGGAGCACTGAGGGGGCAGGTAGGCAGGGAGGGGATGGGCCAAAAGGTATTTAGGACTTTAAGACCCCGAATAATTGTTACTGAGTCCTTGGGCTACAAGAAAGCAGCTGGGTAGGGGTGAGCTGACTGGATCTGCATTTGAACACCAAGACCAGCCCTGAAAAGGGGGCGGGAGAGATCCTGCAGGAGCACGGCCTTGCTGTTGCGGGTCTGCAGAGAGGATGCTTGGATGGGCCAGTGGTGGGAACAGAGGCAAGCAAGCAGATTTCATGTGCTTTGGGAGGGAGGATTTTGTATCAAGGGGTGGGACTGGCAGGACTCGGGGCTGGACGGCAGGGTTATCTCTGTTCGGAGTTAGACGGGGAGTGTGTTTCTGTCTTTAATGGATCTTTAATATCTAGGATTCCCCTGAGCACTTGCTTTATTTTTGGTTGACCTCTCCTTTTTCTACCCAGAAAACCTTTATTCCGTGGGTCAGGGAGCCAATGTAGAATTTGCTGCTTGCTAAAAATACTTATTTCAGCTGTATGATCAGTCACTGATACCTATTCCAAGATGTGTTTGGGATTCCACTGAGCTTATCTTAAAATGGACTCAAGAGAAAATTTCATTTATCTTCCAACAGAAGGGCCTGGTGGAGTAGAGCCCGGTCCGTCCTCACAAGAGATCCAGGGCGCACCCAGAGAAGGGAATGAGGAGGACCATGTGCACGGCCACGAGCAGTCTGCAGGGTGTACTTTTGTGGTTGGCAGAGTCATGGTTAAGGTGTAAAGATGTTCCCACCCTAATCCCCGGGACATGCGAACAGGGGACGAGGAGAAAGGGACGGTGCAGATGTGATTGAGAGTGTCCCAGTGACATCACATGAGTCCTTAACGGTGGACGGCCTTTCCCAGGTGTGGTCAGAGGGGGAGAGGTGATGACTGGTCAGAGATGTGACCTTGCCAGCTTTGAGGCCGAGGAAGGTGGGCCCCCGAGCGGGGAGCAAGGGTGATGTCTAGAAGCCGTGCGCGCTGCGCTTGGCTCTTTCCCTTGCGCTGTGCATCTCGGAGAGGAGGGGTCTCGGCTGTTCTGGCTGCTGTGGGCAGTTTGTTAGACAGCTTCCTTCCTGGCCTGTCAGCCTATAGGTGGCTTCAGCTTTTTATGAAGACCCCGCGGTCCTCTTTGTGGAGTGAATCCGTATCTTTCTGTCGGGATGTCAGAAGCTTTCATAGTGGAATAGCTCGGTCTGAAGGTACATCCGTTTAAAACCTTGATGGATCTGGCACATGGCCCCCTCCCCCAGGGCAGGGGGGTGCAGGGGATGGATGGCGGGGCTCCCAGTCCCACCCATTCGAGGCGAGAAAAGGGGGGGCGCTTTGATCCAATCTGTCTGGTGAACCTGGTTAGAAAGCTTTGGGATTTAGGTGCCGAGGGAGAGAACTGGCCCCGGAGGGTTGCGGGGGAGGCCCTGAGCCATGGGGAGAGTCTCTGTCTTGAGCTCACTCATGCTGTGGGAACATGTAAGCAGCTGGCTCGGCTGGCTCAGGTGGGGGCTTTCCTGGGACCCCTTCAGGGGTGCTCCCAGCAGCGTGGAGGGGAGGGGGCATTGAGAGGAAGCCTGCCTCTCCTGCCCCGGAGTCTGGGGTTTGCTCCAGTGCAGTTGGGGCGTGTGGAACCGGCCAGGCAGCCCTTGAACTACAGGGGAGGGAGGGCAGGACAGTCCGCCCAGACATAGCGGTGGGCTGTGTGGGCGCGGTGGGGAGGCCCATAAGGGCCTGGAGACCCTGCAGGGAGGAGGGTGTTTGTGTCTCATGTGAGCTCGTCCATCAGGATGTGTTTTGAGCAAAATAAATGAGAACTTCCCAGTGGTTTCCCAGAAACACCAGAAAAACAGTAAGAGCAAAACTGAAAGTAAAACCCTTTCCTTCCTGAATGGAATGGGACCTTTGGGGATTCCCTGAGACGGTTTCTCTCCAGCCTGGCAGACCCACCTTCTGTCCCCAAGAGGCTCCCAAGCCTGGAGTTTATCAGTTTACAGGAGCAAGGCATCTGGTGATGGGGACGGGGGCTCCTCTGTTGGCCCCAAGCCCAGCTGAGGGTGTGGTTTCATGCTTGGTTCCCAACCCCCGCTCCGCTGGTCACCCCCTTGTCCCCACAGCCTCACCAAGGCCACCAGGTCTTGTATGCCACCTGGACGTGGGACTCGTGAGGCTCTGCAGCCTATGAGGTTGCTTGTTTGTGCCGCAGATGCAGGGGGACCCCAGAATCGAGGTGTGCCTCACGCCCAAGCTTCCAGACCCAGGCAGGACACCAAGGTCCTGCCACCCTAGCCCATTAGAGACAGTCCTGTTCCAATGCTCATCTTGGACTCTTCGAGAACTGTGCGCGGGATGCCAGTATTCACAAGCCATGCTATTGGACATGCTCACTACGGCCCCTTTCATCTGAACGGGTCTGAGGGCTCACACCCGGGAGTGTGACCTGGGGAGACACATCCGTATGGACTTCCCTTCAGGCTGTTTGGGAGCATCTTTCTGGTTCTGGATTCTGGATACATTCATAGCCCAAAGGTCTTTGGATCATAGCCCCAAAGTCCCTGGGAACATCCCCCCGCCCAGCATTTCTAGGAGGAGCCGCTCTTCAGGCTGTATCCCGGGTCCAGCACCTTCGAGCTCCCGACCCCAGGGCATCTCCTTGGCCCGCGGCATCTGTCAGTTAGGGCCTGCTTCATACGGTTGTCAAGGAGTGAAGGAGATCACCCATGGAAAACACCCAGCTCGGCACAGAAGCCCTATTTCACACCACACACGTTGGGGGTTTGTAGTATGCGTGTATGGTGGTGCCCAAATCCCGAGAACTCGGTGTGTTCTCTGAGCTGTGTCCCGTAGTAAAGTGCGCGTCACTGTCTCTGTGAGCAGGAGGTAATGAATGCAGGGAATGCAAATAAGCCAGAGTGGCCCTTGGGAACCTGGGCACTGTTCTAAAAATAGAGGACTGTTCTAGAATGCCGAATGGAGTCCCTCATGACAAGGCCTGCGGGATTGTGCTGTGGAGCCTGGTTCGAAGAAAGATGGGATCCCGCTGCCTTGGTGGGGGAGTGGATTTGGAGGGAGGTGTGTTGTAGGGGAGGAAAAATTCTTCTCCACCCTCATGGCTTCCAGCTGGACGGATAATTAAAGAGACATGAGACAGATCGACAGGAGAAAAAAACCCAAAGTTTTGTTCTGTGTGCACAGAGGCCTGATAAAACTGAGACCTAAATAAGTGACCAAGACAGGGGGTTTTCATACATTTTGGACAAAGAAGCACTCAATTTGTGAGGAATTGTCAGTATAAAGAAAAGAGGTGTTTGGGAGCTTTGTCTCGTAAGGAATTCTAAGCAGAATTTGGACCGAAGTAGGAAATTAGCAAAAAGTAACATGGCTGTTTATACGGCCTTCTTGGCTCTGAATTTCCGATCTCTGGTGATGGGGATGTCTTTTTACTTACTGACAGGCTGCCTTTCATGTGGGAGACTTACTGCCACTTTCAGGGGACAGACGGCGGTCTGAGGGACCTTCCCAAGTAGCTTCCATTTAAAATAATCAACATGCCATTTTGGTGGCCCGCCCTTGGCCACTAGAGTGTGGAGACATCCAGTGCTTCTGGAAGTCATGCTGTGAAGCCGGGAGAGAGAGGAGGCTGCAGCTAAGGGGGTGTGTGGCCAACAGAATTGCACCCCCCAAGCTGCCAACCACCGGCCTGGGCAGTGAGTGCTTCCAAGGAGAGAGAAGCTTTCAAGAACCACAGCGGTGGGGGCGCCTGGGTGGCTCAGTTGGTTGGGTGACTGCCTTCGGCTCAGGTCATGATCCTGGAGTCCCGGGATCGAGACCCGCATCGGGCTCCCTGCTCGGCGGGGAGTCTGCTTCTCCCTCTGATCCTCCCCCATCTTATGCTCTCTCTCTCAAATAAATAAATAAAATCTTAAAAAAAAAAAAAAAAGAACCACAGCGGTGATCATGCCTTTGTCAGTGAAAACGAAACCACAGCCAGAGACTGAAAGCAGGGACTTGAACAGACATTTGCACGCCCGTGTTCAGAGCAGGAGCCAAAAGGTGGAAGCAGCCCAAGTGTCCATCGACACATGAGTGCTTAAACAGAGGAGAGGTCTGTGCACACGGGGGACGTATTACTCAGCCTTAAAAAGGAAGGAAACTCCGCTACAACACGGTTGAAGCTCGAGGACAGTCACACAAGGACAAATACCACATGATTCCACTGCTGTGAGGTCCCTAGAAGGGTCAGAGTCACAGAGACAGAAAGTAGGGTGGCGGGCACCAGGGACTGGGGCAGGGAGGATTGGGGTTCCTGTTTAATCGGAACAGTTTTTGTTTGCAATGACCAAAAAGTTCTGGAGACGGATGGTGGTGACGATTGCACAAATTAGTTAATGGGTATTACTCCACACCACTGAACGGCACACTTACCGATGATTAGAATGGTAACTTTTGTGTTGTGCATGTTTTACCATAATAAAAAGAAGAGTTCTCAGTTCAGCAGCACTTATACTAAAAGTGGAATGATACAGAGAAGATTAGCACGGCCCCTGCATGACGATGACACACAAATTTGAGAAGGGTTCCACACTTTTTTAAAAAAGATTTATTTATTTATTTGAGGGAGAGCGCACAAGCAGAGGCAGGGGCAGGCAGAGGGAGAGGGAGAAGCAGGCTTTCTGCCGAGTGGGGAGCCCACTGTGGGGCTCGATCCCAGGACCCCGGGATCATGACCTGAACAGAAGGCAGACGCTTAACGACTGAGCCACCCAGGTGTCCCAACACCCATATTTTTAGATGCAGGGGAAATTTCTCTGGCTGTCACCAGCTTCCTCCCATTTATTTCTATTGTTCAGCGGACATAGATAAAACCCCATGACGTGCAGACCTCGAGAGGGTGTCTGTGGGGCCAGGCTGCTGTCCGGCACAAAGGCAGAGAGATGGACCGGGTGAAAAGAAAGGGCCGCTGGGGCAAGAAGAAACCCAGGCTGGAAGGAAAAGAAGCAGGCAGCGAGCACCAACAAATCCTGCCCAGTGAGGCTCAGGGGCACCCGAGGCAACAGCCCAAAGGCCATCCTCCGAAGCCAAGAAGGAAGATTGCAAAGTTTCTGGGAGTATTTCACAGAAATAAAGAACCCCAAAACGTTGTTCATCTGACAAAAACTTCCAAAGGTATGGGTCTTGCCTTATAAATTTCTTTTAAATATTTGTTTATTTATTTATTTGCTTGAGAGAGAGTGAGCAAGAGAGAGCATGAGCAGGGGGAGCAGCAGGCAGAGGGAGAAGCAGGCTCCCCGCTGATCAGGGAGCCCAACGCGGGGCTCAATCCCAGGACCCTGGGATCATGACTTGAGCGGAAGGTAGATGCTTAGCCAACTGAGCCACCCAGGCGTCCCCTGGGTCTCACGTTTATATCCGGCAGGAGCCTTTGTCCTGTTCCTTCATTTTTTTTGCTCGCGTATTTATCCTTTTGTTTAATATGTACTGCATACGCCAGCCTCCTGGATGTCGCTCTGGGCGCCTGGAGGGGACCAGGCACGGTGGGAAGATGCCTCCTTCCCATGCCTGGGGGACCCCACGTGAGCGGGGCTGGCTCGCTGACCACCACGGCCACCACGCAGCGGGCTGTCACGGGGCTGGGGGTGCTGCTGAGCCCACGGGGGCCCTGACGCAGTGCGGGGGAGCAAGAGAGGGACCAAAGCAGAGCGAAGCAGCCCACAGTCATCACGCCTGTGAGACACACCTCGCCGTTTCAAAGCCGACGAAACCACGGCCCGGGGGTGGAGCCCTTTGCCCAGGGACCCGCAGCAGGTGAGGAGGTCACGGTTCAAGTCCAGGCCGGCAGAGCTGGCTGCTACTTGTGCCCCAGGCCCTAGGGCAGTAGGAGGGAGAGAAGAGGGGCCTGGGTTGGAGGTGCGGCTGTGTGTGCAGTGTCTTATTTGTGTCGCCATGAGCCAGCACGGGTCTGCGCCCAGAAAAGCTCGATAAATGGCCTTGCGTGGAACAGCAGGGCTGGGGCTGGGCTGCTTAAGGCTCTGGTCCGCAGTGGGTTTGTGGGCGGAGCTGGTACGTTTATAACCTAGGGCGTGTTTTCCTGAAGAGAAAACGCTTCAGATTTTCCCTGAGGTCGGTGGGAAGTTGCAGAATTGCAATAGGAGTGTGGGGTCATGGGGGGGGGGGGAATGAGGTGTCACCAGCTGCCTTTTTATCTCTGGCATCTGGCATTGTCACCCAAGAGGGGACAAGTGCTTATCAGTTGATTCACAGGTGATGGGATCTTTGAGGGTCTCCTGCATCCTCACTAGCCCTGTGCCTGGTGACACCGGACCAGCCTTGCCAGGATGGTCACTTTTCAGGTGCATTTCACTTTTTTCCTCAGGCCACACGTGTTGCTGGCCTGTGATGCCAAGAGATGGTCAGGCGGTCGGGAGCGGCCACGCTCTGCATAGCTCGATGGGCCTGCATGGGGCGGGGGGGACGCAACAGTGGACCCCCCGTGTCTGCCTTTGCCTGCCTAACCCAGCCCCCAGTATCTTTGCTAAAGAAATGGTGCCAACGCAGCCATGTTTGTAGGAAGCCCGGGAGACCTCAGGACTTTGTAAGGGCAGCTCTTCTGTTTGTGGGTAGGGGGATGACAGCCCCCTACCCAGAAAACAGCCAGGTTGGTGCAGGATAAACAGGAGCTCCTTGTTGGAGGGAGAGGGGCAAGCGTGCTCTGGAGTAGTCAGTGCTGCCCAGGGAAATAGAGTGGGAGCCGTTTTCAGGAATCGCAGTTAAACTATAAAAAGAAATAGGTGAAATTAATTTTAGTAAAATATTTTATTTAGCCCAATGTAGCTGATGTAGTATTTCCACATGTTTCAACATGCCATCAATATTAGAATTAAGATATTTCACATTCTTTTTTTTCCCCCCGCTAAGTCTTTGAAATCTGGTGTGTGGTCTACACTGGACAGCACAGCTCAGTTTTGACATTTCAAGGGCTCAGTAGCCACGTGTGGCCTGAGGCTGCCCTGCTGGACGGTGCAGCTCTGGAAGGAAGGGGGCAGCCCTGCGTTTGGTAAAATGTCCGAGCAGCCCTGCGTCTGGTAAAACCATGGAGGTTCCAGCACGTACAGTTCCTAGTTTTAAGTGTGATCTAATTAATTACTATCAACAAGGAGCTATCTATGAGAAGTGGATAGGGACTCTTCACCCTCAAAATAGTTACATGCCATGGAAGGCTGTCCTATTTTGGTTCAAAATAATTTCCATCCCACACTCCACTCCTCAATTCTTTGTATTATTATAAGTTCAGCTGCTTTCACTGAGAGACCCAACGAACTAGTGGCTTAAGATAAAGCAAGATAAAATTTGCTTCTCTCATGGAAGATTTGAGTAGGTGGTTCAGGACACCTCAGTGCTCAGAGACCCAGACCTTTCCATTGTGCTCCTCCACTATCCTCCATATGGTGTTCCTGTCTCATGGCCCAGGATGGCTGCCCAGGTCCTGGCATCACATGTGACATTCCAGCTGTCGGAAAGGAGGAATAGGAAAGGGGAGGACATGCATTTGCCCTTGACAACAGAAGGGCACTCTGAGCCCCAACTTGAAATATAACTGCCCTCTCATTTTGAAATTTCCAGGAGAAGTTAAAGTTCAAAATGCCCTTTCAAGTTGAAGTCCAGAAGAACTGGTGTCCAAGTGCTCAAGTGCTTTGGACAACCCTGACCACCAATTCCTCTTTTGGTTTAGAGTCTCGCTGGTGCCTGCCTCCTGCAGCTACAGGCTGGAGAGTCTTGCTGAGGCTCCTCTGGGTTGCAAAGCAGAATCCTTCCCTTTCCATCTCTCCCTCCGGGCACAGCAGGAGGTCCAGCACCATTAGCACCTCCTGGGAACAGGTCAGAAATGCACATTCCAGGGGCGCCTGGGCGGCTCAGTTGTTAAGTGTCTGCCTTCCGCTCAGGTCATGATCACAGGGGTCCTGGGATCAAGCCCCGCCTCGGGCTCCCTGCTCCGCGGGAGGCCTGCTTCTCCTTCTTCCACTCCCCCTGCTTGTGTTCCCTCTCTCGTTGTGTCTGTCAAATAAATAAATAAATCTTAAAAATAAATAAACAGGGGCGCCTGGGTGGCTCAGTCATTCAGCGTCTGCCTTCCGCTCAGGTCATGATCACAGGGTCCTGGGATCGAGCCCCGCGTTGGGCTCCCTGCTCCGCGGGAGGCCTGCTTCTCCCTCTCCCACTCCCCCTGCTTGTGTTCCCTCTCTCGCTGTGTCTCTCTCTGTCAAATAAATAAATAAAATCTTAAAAAACAAAAAAAAAACTAAAAAAAGAAATGCACATTCCAATCTGGGCTGGAATGAGCCCTCCAGGTGGTCCTGACATGCATTCCTTCTGAGAACCCCTTGCTAGAAATTTTCTACTAACTCTGCTGGGCTTCCCTCTCTGTGCCTCTGGTGGGGAAAGTGCCTTGCTGTCTCCATGTTGGGTTAACAAACCTACAGCTGATGAAGGCATGGACCATGCATAGCCCTGGGAGCTTACAGCTGGGTGTTACGTTTTTCTATTCCAAAGGTGACACAGTGGAAAGCCTACTGGTCTTTTGCAAACATCATAACAAACCTGTGGCCTTCTGATCCTGACTGGCCACAAGGAACTTTGTTCCCGAAAGCTCTTGAACCCTCCACCTGGTTTTCTTGCTGGTTCCTCTTTTGGATGAGTTCCGTACAGCTCAGCCCATCTCCAGCCTACTCCTGTCAGAAATTACAGTGAAGGGTCCAGGGCAGGCACCCCTCCCCCTCCCTGGATCTCCGGGTCTTTCAAGCCCCCTGCTGAGCCATCCTTTCGGGTTCCTTTCTTCCAGGCTTCTTCGAGTTGGTCCAGGAGGGGCGGTTCCTGGAGGCCTACCAGAGCATCTCGACGTTGGCGGAGGAAGGGCAGGACTGTGGCTCCCAGTACCAGGCTGTGGCCCAGAGCATGTGGCAGGTCGTCCAGCAGGCTCTGGAGGGCACTGGGCCCAGCCAGGAGCTGGAGCTGAAGCTGAAGCTCCAGGCAGTGCTGACCACTGTGGGGTGGACACAGGACAAGCACCAGAGCCGAGAGGCTGGTGCTCTCCAGGACGGTGGAGTTGCCCCGTGGGCTGGTCAGCTGGAGAAGCTGCTGAGAAATGATGCTGAGGCCCGAGTGCCCACCCTGGGCCCCAAGGACCAGCTGGACCCATACCTGGAGAAGCTAGACAAGGCTGTGAGACAGGGCCTGGGGTCCCCGCGGGCTAGCCGGTTGGGGACCTGCCTCTGGGGGGTCTACAGGATGTACTTCCAGGAGGTGCTCCTCAGCCGCCTCTCCGAGGTCACGCGCTCCTGCGGCACCAACTTGAAAAGCTGTCAGGTCCTGTACACCTGGGGCAAGACGAACTTGTTTGGGCATCCGGGGTGAGTCCTCCTGGGGACCTTGGGGTGCTGGGTGAGGCCACTGCTCTGGGGGAGGGTCCTCAGGCCAGGGCTGTGATCAACAGAGACTTTGAGGGGCCACCTGGGCGGGACTGGTGGTCGGAGAAGGGTGGACACAGCTGGCCTTGGGGACAGCGCGTGCACACGCGTGTGTTAGTGTGTGTCAGTGTGTCTGTCGTTAGTATGTGTATGGGTGTGTTAGCGCGTTAGGGGGTGTGTGTGTATGTGACCACTGAGACTTGTCTACACCAGCAGAGCCTCTTGCTCCCATTTCTCACCCCGGCTGCCCTCTCCAGTCACTGGGCCTTGTCCAGGGGTGGGGGGCGGGCAGCACAGGCTGGGGAGGGGGCGAGGCCCAGCCTCGGGTCCACTGCCCTTAGCGCCGAGCTGGCCTCCACACCCCAGCCCCAGCTCAGCTCTTTGCCCCTCATGGCTCCTTCCAACCCAATAGGGAGACACTTGCAAAAGCACCTCCGACTTCTCAGGAGCCCACGGTCAGGCACCTCTTGGACCCCGTAATGTTTGTGACCTGGATGTCCCAAATGCAGAAGAAGCTGGTGGGGCTGATCCAGGTAAATGGATCCAGGAGTATCTGTCACCCAGAGGCCTCCTCGTCCAGCATCTGGGGCACAGCAGGCAAGGGGCTGGGCCAGGGTGGGCCCTGGGTGGTGGGGCTGGGGGGTGCTGGTGCGTTGATTCTGGCCCTTGCGCACTGTCACATGGGAAGCAACAGTGGCCGTGGCTCTGTGGCTAGGCATGGGAAAGTACTGAGTGCTGAGTCGGTGGAGAAAATTGGCTTCTAGGCTGTCCCTTTCCCCAAACAAGGAGGCCTCGGCCTGCCCAGGGCCCCCAGTAAGCAGGCCTCTGGATGGAGGTGCCTGGGCTAGGAGGGAGACCTGCGTGGGAGCAGGGGACAGCCAGCCTGAGGCCCCCCCAGACCGCATGGCGCTGGCTGTGCCGCAAGCCCGGGCGAGGAGGGCAGCCTCCCCTGGGAACCTGCCAGAGACAGCCTTTGTCATTGCCTGTGGTCGGGCCTGAGAGGTCACACTTAGGTTTTTGGCCAGGGGCTGGTCCCCAGTACCCCGGGTCTCCCTGGCGCCCCCCAGGCTGTGGGTCTCTGGGCCCCCTCTTAGGTCTCGCCCACGGAAGGGCTTTGGCTGCCTGGTAGTGGTAGCTGCTTGTCGTCCCCCCTCCCCCCCAGGCCGTGAACGAGCGGCTGGGGCACGGGGCAGGACCTGCCAGGAACGAGGAGGACGGTGTATCTAGAAGGTGCTTCACAGACCACCCATGACGGACGGAGGGCTGGAGGCCGTGAAAGAGGGGGTTTACTTGGAACTGGGTCCCTGGGGGAGGATTTCAGGCCGCTGGTCGACGGTCCCTGGGCTGGCTCTGGGTGTCACCCTCCTGTCCTCAGTCGGGGATGGACCTGATGTGCTGCAGAGAGGAGTGTGGGGATAGAAATTGCTTTTACTGTTTTCTGGGCAGGAAGAGTTGGAAAAGCATCTAGAAAGAGTCTTGATCTGGGATCGGAAAAAGTGGGCCCAGTGTTCCCACCCAACGTTTCTCGAAATCTTCCAGGTACGTACCTGTCCGAACCTTCCCAGCCTGCCACTTGGGGTCCCTGGCCCCTTCCTGAGTGCCCGGCCTGGTTGGGAGGGGGCCTGGAAGGACGGGGGTCTGGGGGGCGATGGGTGATGGGTGGCGGGGCACGTGTCAGCAAGGATGGGTGGCACGGTGGAGGGTGGGGCTCCGGGCATCGAAGCGTCAGTGTCTGAGGGCGACAGGCACAGGCAAGTGGGGCCCCAGTGCAGGGCTGCAGGGCGTATGTTCTGGGGAGAGGCCTCTTCCTGGAATGTCTCGGCTCACGAGCCTGCTCAGACCTCAGGTAGGACCTGCACTGGGACCGGTGTCTGGGGACGCCTCAGGGAGAGGGTCGAGCAGCCCACTGGGGTGAAGGATGTTTGGCGCAGGAGGAGGAGAGACCACCAGTGCGTGTGGTGGTGGGGGCGGGGGGCGGGGGCTTTTTTTTCTAGAGGATTTGGTGCTGGGGGTTTCTGTTGCTTCTCTCGACTGCTCAGGGTTGGAGGGAGAAAAGGAGGTGATGTTAAGCGTCCTCGTGCCTTCACACCAAGCAGCACTGTTCAGTGTCAGGTGGGGAGTTGGCAGCTTCAGGTGGGGCTGGGGCAGCCTCCGGGCTAAACGGGAGAAGCCTAGCCATGCGTGGAGAGGAGGATGTTGTGCGGGCTGGCTCATGGCAGGACACGGTGGAGGGTTCAAGGGAGAGAGGGCTGGCAAGATGGTGGGGGTTTGGGAGGGGTAGTGAGGGCCTGGCGGGAGGCGTCTGCTCTGTGCATCTGCAGAGTGATACAGGTGTGGTGGCCTGTGCACACCAGCCTTTCCTGCAAGGACAGCTGTGTCAGGCACAAAGTTGGGGGGGGACACATTCTCCTAGGGTCCACTGGCTCTGTGACTCCTGGGTCCCCCTGAGAGCCCACTTGCTTTGACTGACAGCTGCTGGAAGAAAGCATGAATGCAGTACAACCCATGGGACTACCTATCACCAGCCAGGTGCAAGCGATGGTTCTGGAAACATTTTCAGAGTTTCTGAAAAGGTAAGTGAAAAGGTGGTCCTTGCCCACAGAAGGAGGCATGGGTGGCTGGGTCCACCGAACCCCAGTTAGAGTGCTGACCAAGCCTCCAGCCGCTGGCTACCAGGTGCTTGGCCAGTTCCCGAAGCAGGGGAAGGTTCTAGCATTGGCTTTGGGTGCTCCCAGTCTGGCTCTGGAAATGCCCCATGGCAGCATCATCTGACATGGTGCTCTGGCCTCGTGTGGCTATCGAGCTGGTTCCACGGAGGGACCAGCTAAATTTTATTTACTTTTAATTTATTTAATTATTAAGTAATTTTATTTTACTTTTAATTAATTGACCTTTAAACACCACGTGGGGCTGTGGCTCCCAGCAGGACTGGGATTAGGGGGAAGCCCAGGAAGGGAGTCATGAACGTACCGGGTCGAATTCTGTCTTTATTTAAAATTTGGTGTTTTGCTCATGATGGATGTTTTGGACTGATTTTGATTTTTTTTTTTATTAAAGATTTTATTTATTTATTTGAGAGAGAGAGAATGATAGAGAGAGAGCATGAGAGGGAGGAGGGTCAGAGGGAGAAGCAGACTCCCCGCCGAGCAGGGAGCCCGATGCGGGACTCGATCCCGGGACTCCAGGATCATGACCTGAGCCGAAGGCAGTCGCTTAACCAACTGAGCCACCCAGGCGCCCTGATTTTGATTTTTAAAAATATTTCATCAAAATGTTATCTCGGTTACCGATCCTGGCCAGGGACCTGGTGGATTACCCGCCTCCCGGGTTCCTCTGCTTTTCCCATCAGACCCCTGAGCCACACACCCAGCTCTGCCCCGGCCTCAGGGTTTGGGTGGGGACCCTGCCTCTTTCCTGCTGGGCTGGGGCTGGAGTCACTATTGTGGGCTGCTCCTGTTTCAGATGAAGCACTGTGTAGACCCCATCACGAGGCTCCTCTCTCTGGGGCCTTCAGAGTAGCTGTGTTCACCTGGGACGGGCTCCATTACTGGCAGACATGAAGCAGGTTACTTAAGAGAAACCAGACATGGGGATTTTTCGGTGAAATTATCCAGGTTTTAAATGTTTAAGAAGATATGGCTGGGTGGCCAGATTGATCCATGTTCTTGGGACAGGTGTGGGCCCCTCTTTTTTCCTGCCTTTGGAGAGCAGTGTGCTGTCCCCGACCCTTTCCCTGCTCTGGGGCAGCTTCAGTGACCCAGCCCAGGTGTGGGGTGCCAGCCTCCCCTTCCCGAGAGCTCAGCACCCCCAGGCCTCACCCGGACTCTCTGGGTGGGGGGCCAGCCCGGCTCTGGGAGCACTGCCTCCCCTCCCTCCTCTTCCTTCACTGCGCGGGACGGGCAGGCAGGCCTCTCAAATGCAGCATTCTCTGCAGTTCCCAAGTCCACAGGAAAACCACTCCTATCCTGTTCTGGAAGCATCTATCACGAATGGTCACCGAGAGCATTAAATGAAAAGGTCCTTAGGAAGCATCTGGGGGCAGGGCCTGGCACAGAGCCAGCCCAAGGCACTAAGCCAGCCCTCGCTGCCTTGCTGACCCCTCAGTTGCTGTCACCCACATCTGTGATTCTGCGAAGGAAGCAGCAGTGAAGTGGGGAGGGAGCAAGTCCCCGGGGCCTGGCTGGGTGGGGCCGGCCTGGGGGGCTGGGCTGGTGGGAGGGGCTCATCTCCATTTTCCACTGCAGGTACCAGGCGGAGGCTGTCCACTTCCTCCAGCAGAACGCCGCCGCCGGGGCCTTCCCCGAGGTGCACGTGCTGGCAAACTGCTGCATCCTCAGGTGCCGGGCGTGGGCGGGGCCAGCGGGTGTGTCGGGGTGCGGCCGGGCGGGGGCGGGCCAGAGGGTGTGTCGGGGTGCGGCCGGGCGGGGGCGGGCCAGAGGGTGTGTCGGGGTGCGGCCGGGCGTGGGCGGGCCAGAGGGTGTGTCGGGGTGCGGCCCGGGCGTGGGCGGGGCCAGAGGGTGTGTCGGGGCGCGGCCGGGGCGTGGGCGGGGCCAGAGGGTGTGTCGGGGCGCCGCCGGGGCGTGGGCGGGGCCAGCGGGTGTGTCGGGGCGCCGCCGGGCGTGGGCGGGCCAGAGGGTGTGTCGGGGTGCGGCCGGGCGTGGGCGGGCCAGAGGGTGTGTCGGGGTGCGGCCCGG
>NW_023270825.1:2307537-2317878 GCF_011800145.1 Mirounga leonina
CGGGGCGTGGGCGGGGCCAGAGGGTGTGTCGGGGCGCGGCCGGGGCGTGGGCGGGGCCAGCGGGTGTGTCGGGGTGCGGCCGGGCGTGGGCGGGGCCAGAGGGTGTGTCGGGGTGCGGCCGGGGCGTGGGCGGGGCCAGAGGGTGTGTCGGGGTGCGGCCGGGTGTGGGCGGGCCAGCGGGTGTGTCGGGGTGCGGCCGGGGCGTGGGCGGGGCCAGAGGGTGTGTCGGGGTGCGGCCGGGGCGTGGTCGAGGCCAGCGGGTGTGTCGGGGTGCGGCCGGGGCCAGTGGGATCAGGCAGGCTAGGCGGCAGGTCCATGCGGACCACCTGTGAGAAAAGCGGGGCTAACACCCCCGTGTGTGTACCGAATGGCACCATTTCATAGGGAAACAACGGGCGCCAATAGCCCTGGCTGCCTCTGGGAGAGGACTTTTCCACTGTACCTTTTGCGTTTTAAGCCACGTGAATACAAGAGTCTGTAAGTACAGTCAGAAAAAACAGTGGATGACGTAGACTGCAACAGCCTCAGAAATGAGGGAGCGTCCAAGGGTGCACAGAGGGGCCCCGGTGTGGCTGGTGTGCAGCCTGGGGCTGTGGCAGGCTCTGGGCCAGGCCCCATGGACCCCTTTGGTTGCCCCACCAGGGAAACGTGGCGGGAGCTGAGCCAGGAACACGTTCAGCTGGCAGCCGAGGGCCCTGCTGTGCAAGGCACCATCCATGTCATTGAGGACCACGGCCGGGACCACCTCCTGCCTAGAGTCAGAACCTTGTGCCAGGTGACCCCCGCCCCAGCCCTGGTGTGGGGTCTTTTCTGCTCCCAGAGAACTTAGGCAGGAGGCGCCTGCCTGTGTCTCCCTGGACTTGTGCCCAGCCCAGCAGAGCCTTTGCTGGGGTGACAGGGCAAGGTACCGACGAGGTGCTGATCAGTTCCTGGTCAGGTCGCCTGGTCAGGCCTCCTGCCTTCCGCATGCCTTTGTCTGGAGCAGAAGGGCAGGGCCGGCTCCCCCCACCCCCCTGGCCTGAGGGGAGGGGTCCTGTCCCTGTGGGTGGGCTGGGCTGGGCTTGGCCTCTCTCCCCTTTCTGAGGTCTGGCTCCCTCCTCACTGAGGGCATCTCCCTTTGTCCCCTCTTCCTTTCTGCCAGCTGAGGCCTGACAACTCCCCCTCCCCCTGACCCTGGCTCTGACCCCAGTGCATCCCCAGGCAGGTGAAGTCCCATCACTGCGTCCCAGAGCCTCTGTACCTGCCCATCTTTGTCTCCCCTGAACTGTGGCTGCCACACACATCAGAGGATGAGGTCCCTGAGGATACCCAGGGGCTGGCCCCAGAGCTGAAGTCTTGAGAGGGCAAGGTGGCCTCATAGGATGTGGAAACCACAGGAAAGCATTTCCTGTTCAAATCTGGGGTTCAGGGCCTTGTCCTCATGGGGCTTCCTGGGTGGAAGATGGGAGGTGGTGGTGGGCGGGTCTCCATTCCTGTAGTTCTATCCAGTGATTCATTTTCCACTGTGGGCCCCGGCTTCTGAGACATCTGCCATTGGATTTTCCACAGAGATCTGAGTGCCTGGGAAGACCCAGAGAGGTCATGCCCTCCCAGGATGGCCTACATACTGCCTTGCCTCACCCTGGGCCGTGGCAGACATTACTAATCAATTCCAGCATTCTGTTCTGGTTCATATGGAGCTGCAGGGTCCTTCTCTACACAGAGCTCCAGGCAGCCACAGCTCATGGCTTGGACTTGGCACCATGTTTTACAGATGTTGCTGATGAGGCTGCATCATGCAGATGGGGCACTGGAGGGCTGCGGTATAGTGGGCATGGGACTTGCTCGGGTCCCCTGGTTAAACACCGAGGGGGCTGGCATTGCCCCCTCTGCCTGTGCCCTCTGGTGTCCACTGAGAACTGAGCAGGCCCTTGTCCCATGTCTCAGGAGTCTGATCTGGAGGGAGAAAGCATTCTATGGTCCGGTGGGGACCAAAGGGAAAGGGGAGATACCCAGGAGGACTTGGGAGGGCTCCAGGGAGGAGCTCAAGTCAAGGGCTGCAGTTTGAATCTGGGGTGCTCCCAGGAGTCAGCAGGAGGAGGGTGGATGGACCTTTGGGACAGACAGGGGATGACCTCTGGCTCCCTCAGTGTGGGCCCTTCTGGTCCAGGACTGTGCGCCCAGTGGGGAGAGACAGGGGCCACAAGGCTGGAGCAGACTAGGCAAGGGTGGAAGAGAGCACAGCCAGCCAGGCGCTTCGGGCCTCCATGACGTCTGACCCTTTGGTCCTCAGAGTCAGCTGAGGGGCCACTTTGGGAAGAAGGACAAGGATCTGGTTCGAGCTCTGCAGTGCCTGTGGCAAGGCCTGGAGGGCTGCCCCAACATGCACTCCACTCCTGTGTACAAGGTAGGAGGCTGACTCGGGGGCGACTGACCTGCCGAGAAGCTGAGGCAGGCACCCCTGCAACCCCGGGGGTCAGGGGTTCCATCTGCCCGGTGGTGGGGACAGGCCCCTGCCAGGCCTGTGTGAGAGGAGTCTGTGTAGCAGCCCGCCACCCCCATCCCCGAGGGCCAGCCAGACCGGGTCCTGGGACAGCTTTCACTCAGGCCTCTCCATCTCTTTGTCTTTCGGGGGAACAGAGAATCATGCGAAGTTTGCACATGGTGGTCTTTGGGGAGTACATCCAGGCCCTGGCCACCCACCTCAGGACGCTGGAGCCCAGGAAGTGGGAGGGCCTCAGGGTTCAGGTGGAGACAGACACCAGGAAGTTGTACAACATCTTCATGAAGCACGGGGTGAGCCATGGGCCCCTCGGGTAGGCCAGGTGCTGGGGGCTTAGTTCTCGCTTTCTAGTACTTGTCTCTCCTGGTTCCCTGCCTGGATTGGGTGTGCTCTCCTCACCCAAACCACACTCAGGCCTGCCAGCACTGGGCCTTGAATCCCACACACAAGGCTGGGGCCACCTGCTTTCACAGCAAAGGCTGTGAGGTAGGGGTGGGGATGTCACAGCTGGGGGGGAGGCAGCCCCCCCCGCCCCAGGGCCAGGACAGCCTGTGGGGAGCTCAGGAGGTAGCATCAGCGGGACCAGAGAGCACTGACCAGCAGTGTCGGCCCAGAGGTCTGAGGGGTAGATCCGGGGTGTGGGCCTGCAGGTGGGTGAGGCAAATAGGTCCTCCTGAGAGAGGAGGCTGGGAACACAGGGCCTGAGCTCACCCACCAGCTGCTGTCTGCAGGACCTCGGCTTGGCCAACCTACAGGAGCCCATCATGGGGATCTTCGAGTCCAGCGAGAACAAGAGCAGGGAGACTGTGGATGACTGGCTGGCCTCCTTCAGGGACAGATTCCCAGGTTATTTGAGGTATGAGGGAGAATAAGGGGCAGTGGTTGGGTGGAGAGGGGGAGGGGGAGCCTGCGGAGATGGGGTACTGCCAGGGGCCCAGGTGGGGGCAAGACCACACCAAAGGCACAGGGCCCCAGGTATGGAGGTTCAATCGCTGGCAGGCACTGGGAACCCTAGGCTGGAGTCTCACAGCTCAGTGACCCCCATTCCCAGATAGGGAAACTGAGGCCAGAGAGCAAGGGTCTTGGCAAGAACTTGCCCAGAGTCCCCAGCAAAACACTGTAGGCAGTGCAGGACCATCACCACCTGGGGTCTTAGGGGAGGCTGGTCTCCCTGCCCCCTGCTCCCGAGCTTCACTGGGCAGGACCCTCAGAGTGCTCCTGTCCTGACCTGTTCCCAGAATTCCCAGGGCTCCCTGGTAGGCTGCCTAGGGGTCCCCAGAGGGAAGGGTGGGTGGGGACTTGGGGAATCTGCTAGTGTCCCAGTTGCCCTGGAAACCACTGCTCTAGACTTCATTCGCACACACTCATGGGTGCACAGAGCTCTCTCCCCGCTCCCCAGCATGCAGGACCAGCCATGCTGCTCTGTGGACTTGGAGGAGGAGATTGGGGTCAAGGGAAGCTCCTGCCGCTGCTGCTGCTGATACCCCCAGCTCTGGACAAGGTGGCCAAGGGTTCAAGGCTCCGGATCACTCCTCCAGGGGAGGTGATAGGGGAGGGTCCAGTCCTGGGCAGGGTGGGAACCCGGTCAAGGGGCACAGCCAGAGCGTGCTCCAGTTGCTCTCAGTTGACACGGTATCACCTTGTGCTCTAGGCCAGCAGTTCTCAAACGTTTTGGTCTCAGGACCCCCCTACCCCGAATAGTTACTGAAACTAAAGAACTGTAGCTTATGTATTATATCTAAGAGTTACCACATTAGAAATTAAAACCAGAAAATATTTAATAATTCATTTACAGTATTTGTTAAAAATAGTAGTAATTCATTAAAATAGAAAATTGGTATTTATTAAGTAACTATAAACAAAGTAAATGATAATGTATATTATATGCGAATAGATTTGGAAATAAATTAGTATTTATATAGAAATAATACTAATTTAGAAATATTAACTTATTTAAAAATAATAATAAACCCACAACATGTTAACATTATGGCAAATGATGATTTTTAAGTGAAAAAAATGAAGTATTTGCTGAAATAATAACAACAAACTTAACAATAGGGGTGTCACTGTTTTACGTTTTTGCAAATACCTTTATCTGGCTTACCAGGAGACAGGTAGATCTTCATGTCTGCTGCTGTGTTCAGTGTATTGTGACATGCTCTGGCTGAAGTATGCAAGGAAGGTCCAGCCTCTCGTGGACTAGTTACTGTTGGGGAAAAGGAGGGTATTGTAATGCCTCTTTTAGGTACTTGTTATTCTTCTTTGATACCAGACCCAAACTGGACAGGTGGTAGTTTATTAAAGATTAGGACACGAATTCTGAAACCAACTTGATGAATTATATGAAATTTGAATGCTCTGTTGTAGTAAAATCTGTTGGCCAGTCTTGCACTTTTAACGGCTCTTCTACCCATACGTGAATTTGTGGCATCGAGTGTTCGTCACCTGGCAAATACCAGTTCAGAGTGATGCGGATCCAGGTGTTGGCACGTTTTAGCACACCTCATCCAAAAAGCACCGTTGTCTACACTGCCATCAGCTTCATCAGGAGAGTCTGTAGCTGTTGGGAATCCCAGGCTCACAGTGGAAGACACAGGTTTTCCAGAATCCTGATTTTTTGCTTGAAGGCTCAAATTTTTATCATTGACAACAAATACTGTCCGTTGTTTACTTTGAAGCCCCAGCTCACATCATCCATTCTCAAGAAAATGCCGTCAACAACTGAATAGTCTGTCCGTTGGTCATTCTTTCAAGTAAAAGTGGTATTCCAGGGACGCCTGGGTGGCTCAGTCGGTGAAGCGTCTGCCTTCAGCTCAGGTCATGTCCTGGGGTCCTGGGATTGAGCCCCATGTCAGGCTCTGTCCTCAGCAGGGAGTCTGCTTCTCCCTCTGCCCCTCCCCCTGCTCATGCTTTTTTTCTCTCTCTCTCAAATAAAATCTTTAAAAAAAAAAAAAAGCGGTATTCCATAGAAAAAGTGGCTAGTTCAGCTTGTAACTCAAACAGTCGGTTGCGCAAGTGTTTTTGCTCTGGGCAGCCACTGTCTTTCATGGGGCAGTAGAAGGGCTAGCTATGAACCGTGCATTTCTTCATGTAGGATATTGAACATTTGTGTATTCAGGGTTACGATTTAATAAAAGTAACTATTTGTACTCTTTTATCAACACATTTTAAAGTGAAACTGGATTTTTTTTTCCTGCGAGTGCATGATGGTAAGGGGTACTAGCAGAATTCATTGTCGCTGCCTTGGCGCTAGTCAAGGTTCCAGCAGCTTTATCCATCTTGGCTTTTGGGCCATGGGTGCACCCCCCAAAAAGGGCAAACAGTGCTTTAGTATAATGAAAGACCTCATTTTGACCTCACAGGTCCCCTGAAGGATCTCCGGGCCCTAGGATTCCATAGAACATATTTTGAGAATCACTGGTCTAGCTACACTGGGCTCTTCCTCTGCCCATGTGCCTGCTGGAGGTTGACTTATCTGAAATTATTGATATTTGAGCATTTTCCCCCCAATAAAAATGATATGGTTCAAACAGACTGTCTCCACATCTTTGCATGTTCTGTTCTGCCTCCCTGGAGGGCCCTTTCCATCTGTTGAAATTCTCCTCCTTCAAGGTCTGGCTCCTAGACCCCCAAGTCTGTTGCTCACTTTCTCCCCTGAAATGCACATCACAGTCTCCCTTCGGCCAAGAGCTGTCTTGTCTGCTCATTGGCAAGTGTCTTGATGGCAGAAGACCAGCCATGTTTGTCTTTGTCCCCACGGGGTCTGGCAGGGCCCTGGCTGCCCTGCTTGGAGGTGGAGGTGAGCTCTGGCTTCAGGCAGCCCTGGGCTGTGGAAGTTTTATGGCTCCAATACCCACCGAGGCAGAGGATCTGGGTGCTCACTTCCTGGGTGCCTGATTCCCAGGAGGAAGCCAATCCTTGTCAAGTCTGAACTCTTCTATCACAAGGAGTCCCTGGGGCATTTACCCCGGAAGCCAGCCACCAAGCAGTAAGGCGGGCCCGGCCTTGTGGGAGGCCACGTGCCGCTGTTCCAGCCAGCAACCCCACTCCTTGGCCCGAGCCCCGAACCTCAGGATTCCTGCCGCCCAGCCATCGGCAGATGCAGCGTCAGAATTAAAGGCTGACCTGGCCTGTGGGTGTCTGACCGCTGGAGACCCGCCTGGTGGGGAAGCCCGCACGGTTGGCGTCAGGAATACTGTGAACCAAGGGACAGTCTTCCCAGAGTCACCTCGGTCACCCACACCTCCCCGGGGGAACGGATGCTTGCTACCACCTCCGGGCCTCATGAATTTGCTGCAATGAACAGGTCTCCGCTTCATTTGAGTCAGAAGCTGTCAAGTCGTTTCTTCTTTTCCTTCCTTTTGTCCTCCTCGACGTCATTCTCCTTTCTGAGAGATAAAAGAGTAGGTCCTGTACATCTGTGTTTGAGATGGGCTGCGCTCCGGACCTTGTTGAAGAGTGTAAACGCCGTTGTAGGGCCTCCCCTGGGCTCAGATATATAGTACCTCTGTAGAGCAGAACAGAAAAGGGCAGTTGGCGCATTTCCTTTGTCCCTGGAGATGTTGAAGAGTTTTCGAATCTAAATTTCCAGGCAGAAGAGTCTTTTTGTGTTCAGATTTTGTTTTTAAGACCTGGTTTTACTGCAGGGTATCATGCAATGCTGCCTGTGTGATCTCTGAGTCTTGGGACTGGTTCAGCCCGTGGCCCTGATCACCCCCGGCTGGCCCCTGCACGCCTTGGCCACAGGCCACAGCCTGGTCCCTCCTTAGGGCCGACACACTTTTTGGCCTGGAGTCCAAAGGGAGGGCCTCATGTTCCTCATGTTTGAAGAAGTGGCTTGTTCGCTCCCTCCTTCTCTCTATCCCCTGGCCGTCCCTCCCACGTGCCGCTCCCTGCTGGAGAAGAACAAGGGCCAGGCCGCCTCCTTCCTGAGCTGCCATCCTGGTGGGTCTCTCCTCTTCCCCTCTCACACCCCGACGACGAGCCGGCAGTGCGGGACCATGGCTGGAAGGGGTCAGGGAGCTTGGCCGAGGCCTGCGTGCCGCAGAGTCCCAGGGACAGGCAAGGGACCAGCCACATCTTCAGCCCTGGGGACACAGGGCTGGACCATGGGGAGAGGGCCCTGGGCACGGGGCCGGGTGGGGAGGGTCACTGATCGTGGATTTTCCATACCAATCACGTTATATAAACAAGCAATCCAAAAACAAAACAAAAGAAAAAACTCAAGCTGTACATTTTATTTAAAGCCATCCCGGACAGATGCTGGACAGTTGCAAATACTGATCCTCTCCTGAGGAAAGTGCTTTCATTCTGGGTGTCAAATCACTCCTACAAATAGTTTCTGGAGGACGATGAGCTCCATACAAAAATAAACAAGCACACAAGGACAGAGGAACCATGAGCGAGACCCAGTAGGACCAGCAGACAGGCCCGCGAAGACCGGTTCCCAGTCACACTGTGTATCAGACACGGATTGCGGAGCGTGTATAAATTGTGCCCAAAGAAATAAAACACAAGCTTGAAAATACCTGCACGGGATTAGTGAGGGTCCTTTGGGACCTCTTGGGGAACAGAGTCACCAGATGGTGGGTTCCCCAGTGTCATGAAAAAACCTCATTCTAACACTTTCCTTTCCCTGAGCCTCCTGTATGATGCCAAGGCAGTTCCTGCCTCTCTGCGTCATTCACGGCAGGCCACTGATGTGGCCAAGCTTCCAGAAACGCATTAGGACCAGTCTCTGGTGTCCTTGCCAGGACTCTGGTCTCACGGCGTCCATCACAAGAGGATGCTCCTATGTCAAGGAATACCCCTTACCCTCTGGACACTCCGCCCCAGCCCGCGGCCCTGCCCCTGGGTCCCTTCCCAGCTGGCTTTCCCCAGTCCCTGTGGGCGGGCACATATTTCCCGGACATGGCAACTCCTCCCTCGTATAAGCTAGTCCCCTCGGAGTAGAGACTGTACGTCCCCGCTTGGGTGTGCCTGGTCCTGACCCTGGTTGTTGGTCTGAAGGCATAAGGGTTGGTGAGGTGGGGGGCAGACCCCCCAGATGAGGGGAGGCTGCTCTCACTCCCGAGGCCACCGTCAACAAGTAGGCAAGGAGAGTCAGCTGGTGAGCAGCCTAGTTTCCCTGGAACATTCTACATGTGAATTCCGAGGGCTCCCAATGGGATGAGCCCTAGTTGCCAATGTGGGCACCCACTCAGCGGTGTACTTTGAATGGGTGCTGGACGTCAGGCTAGGATCTGATCCTACAGGTGGCAGAGCTGAAAATGTGACAGGTCTCTTACATCAAAGATGGAGCTCTGACAGGAACAGAGCGACTTTCAGAAACGGGTGGGGATATTTGGAGGGATGAGCCTGAGAATCTTCAAGGCCACATTCCTGTGAGCCCTTTGAGCCTGCAGGAGCAAGGCTCCCCCTTCCCGGAGAGTTTGCAGAGCCTTCCCCCGAGGCAGGTGCTGCTCTCTCCCCACGATGCTGCTGGTCTCTCTCTCAGGTCTGTCCCTGCCAGGGCTCATTGCGTCCCAGCTGATCAACAGGGCGGGCATTGATGATAGCCCAACAGGGAAATAGTCTCTGCTCTGGGGGTAGGGGGTGGGGGTTGCTTATTCACCAAAAGGCTGAGGCACCTGGCTGAAATCTGCTGCCCCGCTGAGAAGGGGCCAGTGGGTGCCGCCTGAAACCGGCAGGGGAGGGTGTGGAGGGGACGGTGATATGATGGAGAGACATGAGTGAGTGGGGATTGGTCTAGTTCTCTCTGTGGCTCAGTTTTGCTTTATGTATTTTGAAGATCTTATAGATGCATAAACATTCAGGTTTGTCATGTTCTCTTGATGAATAGACCCCTTTCCTCTTTTTTATCTGTGATAATAATTGTTTCTCTGGGGTGCCCGGGTGGTGCCATGGGTTAAATGTCCGACTCTTGGTTTCAGCTCGGGTCAAGGTCTCAGAGTCATGAGATCGAGCCCTGCGTGGTGCTGGGCTCAGTGCTCACTGGGGAGACTGCTTGGAATTCTTTCCCCGCTTCTCCTCCCCACCCCACCCTTGTGCCCCCTCTCTCTAAAATAAATAAATAAAATCTTTAAAAAAACGATCCTTTCTCTGAAATCTATTTTATCTGATGTTATTAGAGCCACATAACTTTTCTTCGATTTGGCATTTTTTCCATCCTCTTGTATTTAAGCTACTTTGTCCTCATATTTAAAGTGAGTTTCTTATAAGGAGCATATAGCAGGATCTACTTTTTTTTTTAACCAAATCTAATAATTTTGCCATTTCATAGGGGAGTTTAGACCATTTGCACTTATGTGGTTCTGTCTTTTTCTCCTCTTTCATCTGCATCGTTTATTGTTCTGTTTTAACCGATTGCTTGTTCTTATCATTATAGGTTCTGTTTTCCTATTTGTTGATTGTCTGATACTGGGAAATCAGATGATATAAGTTTACCTTTTTGGTCCTGGATACTTTTATATTCTGTAAATATTCTTGAT
The DNA here is from genome assembly GCF_011800145.1 of Mirounga leonina. Lineage (NCBI taxonomy): Eukaryota > Metazoa > Chordata > Mammalia > Carnivora > Phocidae > Mirounga > Mirounga leonina. The sequence continues at coordinate 2,317,513 of NW_023270825.1, forward strand.
CTTTGTTCTGGGATGCAGTTAAGTTACTTGGTGGGATCCAACAGGATTTGGTCTAGGGTTAGTTTTCCCCACCCTGTCCATGTACTCCTAGGACAGGACACAGAAGGCAAGCACATGTGCACCGAGCCAGGGCCAAGAGCGGCCCCAGCAAAACCCGCCGAGGAGCTCACGCTGGACAACTGAAGAGCCGACCCCAGGGCGGTGGACAGAAGTCGGCCCCGCTCGTACACGGAACACGAGTCAGCAAACAGATGGAATGAACTGCGCCCACCCGGCTGCCAGGGAGAATCGCACCTGCACGTTCTGAGAGAACCCAACACAGGGTCATGTCGGCGTCCCTGTGGATGAAGGCCGGGGACAGGGGAG
>NW_023270825.1:2317888-2349414 GCF_011800145.1 Mirounga leonina
GGGGGCTCCTGGGGGACTGACACGGGGTGTGTTCACGCTGTGCAAATATTTGCAACTGCCCATCAACAATCCGTATCTCTTTCTACAAGTATGATACACTTCACTTTAAAATTTTACTCAGACGTGTACAGATGGGCTCCATGTAGAAACTGCCCATCCCCGATGTCGTCAGGCACCTGGGGCACAGGCCACACCACCTGGCTTTGACCCTGATCGCCTGTGGCACCGCTGAGGGGAGTGACACCCTGACAGCGAGATTTGCTGAGTGCGGACTGCTGGGAACAGGGAAGATGCAGCAAAGACCAGGGAAGATACACCAGCACCCGGGCTTCCCCTGCTGAAAGCCCCCCACCCCCACCCCGCCTTCCCTGCCTGGGCTCAGCTGCCCCCTCAACACCTAACAATCCCCCCGGCTCTGCTTCTGGAGCAAATGGCTGGCAAACAAGCCCTCGACATCACCGGGCTGCCCCGAGGTCTCACTCAGCCATCATCCTGCCAGGCACACACCCTAATGTGTCCCTTCCTGTGCTCTGCCCACGAGGAAGAGAACAACACAGAGAGACGTGCGCTCGCCCTCCGCAAGAGCACACAAAGGTCAAGGACAGCCCGGCAGATTCAGGGCATCAGCGGCTGCGAAGGAGGCAGGGAGACTCCTGCCTGGGACCCGGACAACCGTCTGTGAAAGCACGGCGGCTCCAGTCAGGGATGTGGCCAAGGCAGCAATTCGCAACAGGAGGCTCAAGGACCCTGGGGAAAACACAAACGGTTATTTTAAGTTGCTGCGACAGCGAAACGTTCACTGGAAACCGCTAGATGCAGAATTGGTTAAATGACGTCGGAGGACTCACACCATCAAGCACAGTGAACTGAGTTCTGCACGTACATTGCCGATGATCCTCGCCGACTCGGGGCGCATCCACAGACCCCGAAGCCACACGAGACGGGGGGCCTGGGTCCCATGTGCAGGCTTTCCAGGCAATTGCCAAGCACCAAAGCTCCAGATCACTCCCACAGCTGGAGGCGGCTTCTGAGGGGAAACAATCTGTCCCAAATGAAACACCAGGTCCCCTACCAATGTCACTTCATTTCCTAAACATACGTGGATGCAGAGACAGAGTAGCAAGGGAGGCTTCGGTTAGGACCTGTTGTGTCGGAGGGAAGGAGCGACGCTGGTGTTTTCCCGCGTCCTTGGTTCGGCTGAGACGCCAGCTCTCTCCCGCCATCAGAACAAGATTTGCCAGGACGGAGCCTGGGTCACGAGCCTGTGGGGGTGGTGGAGCCCCCACACTCCGAGTGTGATGGAGAACCGGGCCCCCACATGTCCGGCAGGCGGTACACGAGGCTCCAGTGGGGCCCCGGGGAGAGCATGGACCGCTCTGAGGAGAAGGAGAGAGGCCTGCCCGGCAGCCGTCCCTCGCTGTGGGGGTGGGGCAGGGCCTGATGAGTTTTAACCAGAACCTCCTGTGCATTTTGTGGCCCCATGTTCTGTGACTGCAACAGGTGAGTTGAGCTGATTTTCCAGAGCCAGTTTCCCTCCTCGTGAAAGGGTCCTTGCTGGGCGGAGCTACAGGCCTCTGTGCTGGGAGACACCCCCCCGCCCCCCGCTTGCCCTTCATGCCGCTGGGACCCCAGGGGAGCTTCATTCTGGCCACACGTGAGAATCCCCTGGGCAGGTCTGGACCCAATGGCTTCCGTCTACTTTAGCCTGAGCCCATTAACTGGGGATTTCTGTGGTTGAGACTCACGACCCTCCACCAGGATTGTCACCTGGGGTGAGAACTAACCGCCCTGCTCTGCTCCTGTGGGCTGCGGGGTGGGGGGACACTGGGGAGCTATTCCTGGGCAGTCGGTGCTCCTGTCTTCCCCTTCCTCCTGGTCCGAGGAGCCGACAGTCCCTTCCCGATCACACCCCCAACTGCAAGGCTCTCTCTGCTGACTTGCCTGAGCCTGAGCATTCTGACTGGGTGGTTTCCTGCCTGGCCCCTGTACTTCGGGGTTCAGCTACAATGTCGGGGACAGTGTGTTCCTGTACATGGGCTGTGTTCATCCCCTGGGGTTTCAGCCCTGCAGGGACCTACATCTGGAAATGTGGGTTCTTGGCCCTGCCTCTGTCACGGGGGCCAGGCTGGTCCCTGGCTGGACTGGAGCCAGGCCCTGCCCATCCGGGGGGTTCCTCCTGCCCCTCCTTCTCTGGCGTTTTGGCAGGGATGCCCACGGGTCTCAGGGGCTCTCTCTGGGGCCTCTGGTCGCCGGTGGTCCTGCCTCTGAATGCTGTCCTCACCTGTCCCTACCCTCGTCCTGCCTGCTCCCCGCCCCTCCTGGGATGGGGTCAGAAAAGGGGAAGGGGCCTTGGCCACAGAAGGGCCTTCCCTCAGGTCCCCACGAGAAGACTTTATCAAAGGACAAAGCCAGTGACAGGTCATGATGCACATTTGAGAAGCTCCCACAAGGAAAGGGGGCTGGAGGGGTTCAGATGGAGGCAGGGGTCCCAGGTGTCCCAGGCACAGGAGGGGGCACGAGAGACTGGAGCCTCAGTCTGAAGCTCCCTGGCAAGCCCCCTCTTCATCTGCCCTTGAGTTTGGGGTCCTCCCGGCAGGGATGGGGGTGGACAGGCTTCAAGTGCACTGCCCAGACGAGCCTGAGCTTGAGCAAGGTCAGCCTGGTTCTAGCCACACGAGTGGGTCCGGAAAGGCCAAGGAATCCCCACAGTTCCCGGGAGCATTCTTGCAGGGACCCGACCAGCTTCTGTGCCACGGACAGAGGGGCCTCTCCTTGGAAGGGGGGGAAAGCCAGGGACTGACTGAAGGACGCTGGGTGGGGTGGGGTTCGGGCAGAGGCCAGTGAGCGAGGCTCAGAGCAGTGCCGGCCAGCACTCCCCAGCCTGTGCTAGGGTGCGGAGAAAGAGCCGGGTCACGGGGGACTTGCCCCAAGGTCTCCAGGCGCAGGGGGAGAGAAGGTAGACACAGTTTCAGCCCAGCCTATGGGACAGAGGGACCTGGTCCTGTCTCAGGGCCCCGGCCTCCCTTGCTGCAGAGATGGGCAGCCGACCCTGCAGGGCATGGGCCCCTAGAGCCGGAGGCATCCCGGACTGGGACCTGCTTGTCAAGGCCTGGAGGGGCTGACTGGGCAGGGACTCTCTCTGACAGCAGCCCTGGGACTGCAGACTCCCCAGGACCCCTGCTCTGGCCGCACAGCCTGCAGGTAGGAGGGACCCCTGTTCTTACCTGCCCAGTGCCACACTGGGACCTGGGGTGGGGGTGCTGCCTGAGTCTCCACCGGCAGCCCAGAGGGACGCGCGTGTCCGGGCCCAGAGCAGCCGGGGCTGTGGGGGCGCAGGGGCCCGCGCAGCGACCGGTCTCCCGCGCCGGAACCAGGCAGGACGCGCGCGGGCCGTGGCGGCGCCTCCCTTCCGGAGAGCGGCGGGGACACGCGCCACCGGGCCGGAGGACCGCGACGCCCGGGGGGACACCGGGACCGCCCCCGCGCCCGGCTGCGCCTCCGCCCCGGCTCCCAGGACACCCCCATCGGCCCCGGGGGCCCCGCGCCCCGCCCGGCTCGGGGGCGCAGGAAGCTTGGCGGCGCGAGGGGAGCCCCCCGGTGTCCTGGGCCAGGCGGGTCGTGACTCTCGTCCCCTCCGCACTCCAGCCTCGACGTCCCGGGAAGGCCCCCGTGGCAGCCCGGCGTCCGCCTTCCGCGCCGCGTCTGGCCCGAGGGCGCGCTTGGTCCGGGCGGAGCGCAGCGCGGGCCAAAGCAAGTGGCGCTGCGAGGGGCTCCGGGCGTCCAGGTCCTAGTGGGCCGCCCTCGCCGCGCCGCCCTCGCCCTGCCTCCCCCCGCGGCGCTCAGTCCGAGGCCACCAGAGCTGTCGGAGGGCTGGCAGGTGCCTGCGGGCTCGAGGGCATCCGCTGCGGCTTTGGCCCCCACGGGGCCCCTTTCCTGAAGCCCGGGCCCGCGCCGAGGGCCCTGGGGTCGCGGGGTCCTGCCGGGTCTCCTGCCCTGCCACACGCACGCTCTCCTGCTTTGGAAGCAGGCCCCCCCGCCCCCCTCCCCGGCTCCGTGGCGCAGGCCCGCTGCCCCGCGGGGACCCCCAGGGCCCCAGACGAGCCGGTTCCCACGGTGGTTGAGCGGAGAGGCCGCTTCCTGCCGCCGTCCCCGCAGACCCCGGAGCGCGCTGTGGCTTCGCGCTGCGCTGAGCTCCTGAGCAGGGCACTCGGGGAGACCCTGGGTATTTGCACCCTGGTTGAGCTGTTCCGATACACGGAGGGTGGGGCGGCAGCGGCCGGGGCTTTGCCGCCTGACCTTGTCCGGAAGAGCCCCACTCCCAGGCCGGGAGCATCAGCAAGGCTGTGGCAGGAAACGCGCCTCCTTGCAGCCCGGCTCCCTGCAGGAGAGCAGCCGCTCTCTCCGGGGCTCCTCTCGGAAGCAGGCCAAGTGAGATGGCCCCGTGAGGACCCGCGTGGGGGGTGTCCAGGTCTGCTGCGGGAGCCCGTGTCCGGAGCGGGGCTTGGTGGGCGGCGTCACCCCCGAGCAGCCAGCCGGGCCACCCCACGGGGACACACTGCATCCACAGCATGTGTTGTCCTGACCCTGGTAACTTCAGGATTCTGCCGGAGCCGGCGTTTTTACTTAACCACATCAGTCGTGGTTGTCTGAGCTTGGTGCTGAGGGTGGCCTGCAGAAGCGGGGGTCCTCCGTGGCAGAGCTAAACACGCACTCCTGCTCCAGGTGTCAGAGAAGCTGGAGAAGGATCTAGGGAAGGTTGAGCAGTGCAGACCCAGCAACAGCCCCTCTTCAGTGGGCGAGGCAGCCGGTCTGGACTGCTTGTGCGAGACGCTTCTCTGGGCCTTCCAAAACTGTGCTCTAGGTGACTCGGTCCCACGCGGGTGCGGGTGTGCTGAGCCTCCAGTTTCTATTTGCACTGCATATAAATTACCATTGTTTGCTTCAACCTATATGTATCATTACATTTTAGACGGGGAGAGAGAGAGGGTGGGAGAGCGAGGGGGCGGGCAGAAGGGGAGAGAGAGGGTCTGAAGCAGGCTCCATACCCAGTGGGGCTTGATCCCACAACCTGAAGTCAAGACCAAAGCCGAAACCAAGAGTCTCTGCTTAACCGATTGAGCCATCCAGGCGCTCCTCTGACTCTTAATCTCAGCTCAGGTCTTGACCTCAGGGCCGTGAGTCCAAGCCCTGTGTTGGCTCCACACTGGGTGTGCTGAATGAATGAAGGAAGGAAGGAAAGCTATTTAGAAGATCACACTACTTAGCCTGAGTGTTTGAATACTTTAAAAGTAGTATCAGCATTAGAGCAGAAAGATAGCCTATAAAACGTAAGAACTTTCCTATAGCCTGTTTTTTTTTTTTTAAGATTTTATTTATTTATTTGACAGAGAGATAGCGAGAGCAGGAACACAAGCAGGGGGAGTGGGAGAGGGAGAAGCGGGCTTCCTGCCGAGCAGGGAGCCCAATGTGGGACTCGATCCCAGGACCCTGGGATCATGACCTGAGCGGAAGGCAGACACTTAACGACTGAGCCACCCAGGCGGCCCCTATAGCCTGTTTTTTGATAGTAGCATATGGGAACTCTTTCCTGAAAGCTTTTACCTTTTGTAACTTCAGCACAGATTTCATTTAGCTCGTTTTAAAAAGTGTGTGTCGAGGTGCACGTCCTCTATTACACCAGCTGTAGGAGCTCCTTGCTTCCAAATAAAACAAATCCCAGCAAACCCCACACCCGGGGTTCGGTCTGTAACAATAAACAAGTTTGTCAAAGGAAGCTCTGTTAATATTTTATATCCCATTTAAATAAGGTGATGGCTTTTATCTTCCTACCTCCTAAAACAGAAAAACAAACCCAAAGGACTCAATGTCCAGCTGGAGGCTCAGCCTCCCTTCACTGTCCCCTCCCTCCCAGGGCTGGACTACTCTTTGAAGCCTTGGAAACCAAAGACTCGCTTCCCTCCTCCCACACTGGGTGGGCCCTGGACAGTTTGCTGCAGAGGCCTCCCCTCCCCTGGTGGTGTCACCTTACACTCTGAGTAGGGACCTCCTTCTGTGTCAGAGGGGAATGGGGAGACACCCCTCCCTCCAAGTCACCCTAGAGGCACCAAAGTCCCCTGCCGTTAGGGGTAGCTAACGGTGACTCCTTCCCTGCCTCTCTGGTGAGTCTGTCCCAAAACTGTCAGAGCACAGGCGCCACGAGGGGACCAGTGTCCTGGGTTTCTCCTGGCCCCAGCGCTGCCTCCCTGGGGGCTGTGACCCACCCACGGCTGCCCTGGGCTCCTGGATCCAGGCCTCTCTAAATAGCGACTGAGATCCAGGAAAATGCATGCTATCTCCAAATAAGCCCTTTCTCCTGGCGTGGCCTGCGGGATGCACCTCCCAGCTGCCCTCAGTGCTCTCTGGAATGGGGCTGGGCCTAACTCGCTGGCCAAGAGGGACTTTACAAGGGGCTAGTACGACAGGTGTTTGGGAGGCCAGGCTCAGTGGTCTCCTTCCAGAAGCCCTTGACCTCCTGAGTTGAGGTTCTAGGAAGGCACCAGAGGCTGGTCTGGGAGGCCCAGGTCCGGGGCCCAGGGGTTCACTCCCTACAGGATGGGTCTCCGAAGGGAACACCCGATTCCTTCCCTCCTTCAGATGCCCTCAGACAGCTCAGGGGCATCTGTTCCTTGTGGACTGAATATCTGCCTCCATTTCACCTAAAACCACCTCGTGGCCCCCATACTGCTCACCCCAGGCCTCACTCTCCCATAGGTTTGCCTTTTCCAGTGGACCCCAAGAGCCGATTTCTGTCACAGTTGATGGTTGGGCTTGTGCCTTAGGACCTGGATTTGGGCCCCAGAGGAGCTAGGGGGCCTTCTGGAGGAGGCAACAAGACAGACTTGTTCAGGGGGCCCCCAGGAAGGATGAAGCCCCCACCCCCCCACCCCCACCTCCTGCAGACTCCTGAGAGGCTCTGACCCTGCTGGACTCACATCCAGGACTCACTGCTCCTGGTGGACCCTGGTTGGAGATGCCTGGTGGCCGGGGGCGGTGGGGGTGGGGGGCGGAGTCCTGGGGCTGGAAAGAGTCAGAGAGAGGAAACCGCAGGGAAAGGAGGCAGCCAAGGGCTCGCCCCTCCCAAGGTCAAGGGAAGGAGCAAGCTGGAATGAGTCACGTGGCTGCCAGTCAGAAGTTTAACCCAGCGGGGTTAATTTTAAACATTTGTTTAGGGCGCCTGGGTGGCTCAGTTGGTTGAGCGACTGACTGCCTTCGGCTCAGGTCATGATCCTGGAGTCCCGGGATCGAGTCCCGCATCGGGCTCCCTGCTCGGCGGGGAGTCTGCTTCTCCCTCTGACCCTCCCCCCTCTCATGCTCTCTGTCTCTCATTCTCTCTCTCAAATAAATAAATAAAATCTTTAAAAAAACAAACAAACATTTGTTTAAAAAAAAAAAGAAGGAAAGAAAAAATTCTGGAAGTGGGTAGGCAGCTGCACAGGGCCACCTTCGGGGGTTGCTAACCCAGTCCCTACTCCCTGCGTCTCAGGTCTGGATGGGAGTGTGGTTCTGCCAACCGCGCCCTCCCCACAGATTTTGAAGTGGGAAAGGGACAGAGGCTGTGCCCCGCTCCGCTCTCTGCTGCTGACAGCCAAGGTCTTGAAGGTTGGGACTTTCTGAGCAGGTTTCAGCTGCTGGCAGGAGACAGCTACCTAGATGCTGGGAGGCTGGGATGGCAGCGACCGGCGGTGACAGCAGCAGAAGCAGCTCTGTGTGGGGGCCAGAGTTTGGGATGGCCACTGTGGTTGCTCTATAAACTCCTGACTCCAGTGGCAGGTGCACAGGTCCGACACTTCCCCACCCCCAAGCCGCGGAGAGCCTCCTCCTCCAGTTCTTCCAGAAGTTTCATAAGCCCCTGATTATGTCTATTAAGTCAACCCTGCTTAGATTACCCCTAGAGGTTCTGTTGCCTGCACCCTGCCTGCCACGGGATTTGCTGTCAGAGTGAGAGGCATAGGCAGCAACAGTGGACTCCAGCCAAAGCCCACAGTAACACACCTGTTGTTGAGCCAGCGAGCCCTAGGGTGTCTCAGTGAGAAAGTGCTAGAAAGCACTTGGATTCGGGCTTGTAGGAGCTGATTTTAGTGCAAGTTCAAGAAAGTAGAGTTTCACTCTGGAATGGTTGCTGTCAGGAAGTGGGGGACATTTCATGACTAAATATCATAGTACAGCTTATCTAGAAGGAGGGACGGCTGCACCGTTGACCCTTGAACAACCCGGGTTTGAACTGTGCAGGTCTACTTGGACGCGGATAGTTTTGTTAGATACGGTCCAACCCTGTGAATTGTATTTTCTCTTCTTTATGATTTTCTTACTAACATCCTCCTTTGTCTGGCTTACTTCATGGTTAGAATACGTGTAGACTACATGCAACACACCCGATAAGCGTGGTTTATATCATTGGTGAGCCTTCCAGGCACCTGCAGACTATTAGTAGTTAAGTTGTTGGTTTGGGCGGGGGAGGAGGGGCGTCAAAAGTCATACACGGATTTACAACTGCGTGGTGGGGTGTCAGTGTCCCTAAACCTCGCGCTGTACAAGGATCAGCTGTAACTGTGAAAAAACAGTGGTCACTCACAGAAACCACGAGAGGGGGTGTGTTTGGTCATCTCCGTGGTTTTGAAATTTTTCATATTTCTATCTGTATTCAGACATGATTACAGAGGGCTCCTGTGTGTCTTTATCCATCCCCGTCACAGAGGGGTCTTGTCTCACTGATGTTGGGGTTCTCTGAGACTGTTTATGTGCAACAGAATGCCACAATCTCGCTGTGAGGCCCAAGCCAGCTCCCACGTGGGCGGGGCTGCTTTTCTCGCGGACGACAGCAGTAGGTGTAGACTCAGGCTGAGAGGCTGGGCAGCCCTGAGTGACCACGGCGAGACATTTGGTGAAACTGTTTTCAGAGCCACGTATCTAAAGAGTCTGTCCAAATGTGCTGAGAGGCTGCATCTCTCACCTACTCCTGCTGCATTGTCTCCTCGCCCACAATCCAAACCTATGACCTCATAGGGAGGTCTTTATGACCAGTTGATGGAGAAGGAAAAACCTTGATCCTGGTTTACAGATGGTGCAGAAGTGGATGGCTCAAGCATTCACGTGGTGGCCCAGAGATGAAGGAGAACCCTCTCAGGGGTCATTACTTCAAGTACCATGTTTGGCCGTTGTCCACTTTGCCTGGCCTGGGTGATGGCCAGAAATAGGGCTCTAATTGATTCATGGACAGTTGCTAATGGCTTGGTTTGATCATCAGAGCCTTAGGAAGAAAAAAAAACCACATTGCAAGATTGGTAATGAGGCGATCTGGGGATGACATATGAGGAGGGACCTCTCTGGATAGACATGGACCGTGAAGATCCTTTGTCACATGTGAATGCTCGTCCAAAAGCATCTGCTGCAGAGGAGGCTCTTGGGAACCAGTTGGACGGGACAGTCCATTCTGGGAAGGCAGCCAGCCTCTTTAGCCAGCCATCCAAATGCTTGTTCAATGGGCTCATATACAAAGTGGCCAAGGAGGCAGGGCTGGAAGCTATGCGTAGAGTTTCACAGGACTTGGCCTCACCAGGTCTGACCTGGACATCATCACAGTCAAGAATCTAACCCACCAAGAGCAGAGACGAATGTGGAGCCCCTCATAAGGTGCCATTTCCTGGGGCAACAGCTAGTCACTTGGTGGAAGATGGATTACATTAGATCTCTTCCATCATGGAAGGAGCAGCAATTTGTCCTCACTGGCATGGACATTTAGTCTGGATATGAACTCGCTTTCCCCGCCTGTAATGCTTCTGTCAACACTACCATCCACAGATTTATAGTATGCCTTGTGGACCTTTATGGTATCCCACAGAACATTTCTCTGATAAAGAGATTAATTTTACAGCAAAAGAAGTGAAGCAATAAAGCTATGCACATGGAATTCAAGGTTCTTACTTTTACATACTCATCCAGAACACATGACCTGATAGAAAGCCTGATGGTCTAGTGAGGACTCGTGTGAGCCCCAGGTGGGACACAACACTCTGAGAGGATGGAGGTGCACCTGACAGGTTGTGACATTATCTAAATTATAGTTATAATACAGTTACTCGTATATATGGTGCTGTTTTTCCCAAAGCCAAAATAGAGGAGTTTGGGAGTCAAGTGGTGGTAGAGGAACTAGCCCCTCTCACTATTATTCGCAGGAACTAAGTGGGTCCTTAGAGGTGCCTCTTGGTACTTCCATTCCAAAGGTAAAAGGTTATCAGAAAACAGTGTCAACCAAAAACTGGCAGAAACCTGCTGAAGATTCAGATCCTTTGGGTATGTTTGGGTCATACTACTAGATGAAAACCCCCAAGCAGCCAAGGTCTTGGCTAAGGGGAGAGAAAACATGGAATGGGTAATGGAAGAAGAAAATTAGAAAAATCATACTTGAAAGTAGCTAAGAGAGTAGATCTTAAATGTTCTCATCACAACAACACCAAAAAAATGGTAATTATGTGCGGTGAAGGATGTGTTAACTAACCTTGCTGTGACAATCATTTTGTAATATATACATGTATCACACCATCACATCGTATACCTTAAACTTATCCAGTGTTACATGGCGATTATATTTCAATAAAGCTGGGGGGCATCTGGGTGGCTCAGTCATTAGCCGTCTGCGTTTGGCTCGGGTCATGGTCCCAGGGTCCTGGGATCGAGCCCCGCACCGAGCCCCACATCGGGCTCCCTGCTCAGCGGGAAACCTGCTTCTCCCTCTCCCACTCCCCTTGCTTGTGTTCCCTCTCTCACTGTGTCTCTCTCTGTCAAATAAATAAATAAAATCTTAAAAAAAAAAAAAAAGCTGGGGGCAATATCAACTATGCCCTCAAGAAAATACTAGCAAATAGAATCCAACAACACTTTAAAGGGCTTATATGCTATGACCAAGTGGGATTTATTCTTGGAACACAAGAGTGGTTCATCATACAGAAATCAATCAACGTAATACAGCACGCTAACAGAATGAAGGGGAAAAACCTGCACTTGATGCAAAAAATAATTACTTGACAAAATTCAGTATCTTTCCATGATAAAAACACTCAACAAACTAAGAATAGAAGGAAACTAAACATAATAGAAATGATATATGAAAAGCCCATAGTGAACATCATACTCAATGATGAAAGACTGAAAGCTTTTCCTCTAAGATCAGGAAGAAGATAAGGATGCAAGCTTTCACCACTTCTATTTATGATAGTACTGGAAGTCCTAGCCAGAACAATTAGGCAAGTAAAAAAGGGAGGGGCATCCTAATTGGAAAGGAAGAAATAAATTATCTTTGTTTTCAGATGACATGATCTTAAATACAGAAAGCCCTAAAGATTTCATTTTAAAAAGCTGTCAGTAGTAGTAAATTCAGAACGTTGCAGGATACACAATCAATACAAAAAAATCAATTGCATTTCTATACACTAACAATGAACAATCCAGGAAGGAAATTAGGAAAACAATCCCATTTGCAATAGCATCAAAAAGAAGAAAATACTGGGAAAAAACTTAACCAAGGAGGTGAAAGATTTGTGTAATGAAGAGTACAAACCATTGCTGGAAGAAAGAAGACACAAATAAATGGAAATACATTCCATGTTCATGGATGAGAAGATTAAAGATTGTAAAGATGTCAATACTACCCAAAGCTATCTACAAATTCAAAGCAATTCCTATCAAAATCTCAATGTCATTTTTTGCAGAAATAGAAAAACCCATCCTAAAATATGTATGGAATCTCAAGGGATCCCACATAGCGAAAGCAATCTTAAAAAAGGATGACCAGAGCTGGAAGACATACTTCCTGATTTCAGAACTATCACAAAATAGTGTGGGAGTGGCATAAAGACAAACATAGCCCATGGAATAGAACAGACCCAAACCTATGTTTTCATAGGTCAAAACCTTTACAACTTTGGATTTGGCAACGATTTGGATATGGTGCCGAATGCACCGGCAACAAAAGAACAACTGGATAACTGGACTTCATGAAAATGTTAAGATTTTGTCAAAAGACATGATAAAAATTTTTTGTAAGTCATTATTTATATATCAAATGTATATATATCAAAAGGCAGCATGCAGAATGGGAAATAATATTTGCAAACCATAGATCTGCTAAGAGGTTAATATCCAGAATATATGGAGAACTCCTAAAACTTAACAACAAAAAAACCCACCTGGGGCGCCTGGGTGGCTCAGTCGTTAAACGTCTGCCTTTCGGCTCAGGTCATGATCCCAGGGTCCTGGGATCGAGCCCCGCACCGAGCCCCGCATCGGGCTCCCTGCTTGGCGGGAAGCCTGCTTCTCCCTCTCCCACTCCCCCTGCTTGTGTTCCCTCTCTCGCCGTGTCTCTCTCTGTGAAATAAATAAAATCTTAAAAAAACAAAAACAAAAAACCCCACCTGATTTAAAAATGGACAATGAGTTTGAATGGACAGTTCTCCAAAGAAGAGATACAAATAGCCGATGAGCATGTGAAAAGATGCTCAACATCACTCATCATTAGGGAAAACAAACACCACAATGGGATGTCATCTCACACCTACTAGAACGGCTTTATGAAAAAACAAACAAACAGAAAGTGACAAGTGGCGGTGAGGATGTGGAGAAGTCGGAATACTTGTGCACTGCTGGTGTTGGTGGAAATGTGCCGCTGCGGAAAACTGTAGGGTGATTCTTAAAAAATTAGAAGTAGAATTAGCATATGATCCAGCAACTCCACTTCTGGGTGTATATCCAAAGTAGGGTCTTGAAGAAATACCTGCACACCCACGTCCAGAGCAGCATTATTCACAGGATCCAGAAGGTGGAACCAACCCAAGTGTCCATTGAGAGGTGAATGGGTAAGCCTAACGTGGTGTATCCATACGGTGGAAACTATTCAGCCTTAAAAAGAAGGGAAATTCTGTCACATGCTCCAAGATGGGTGAAACTTGAGGACATTTTTTTTTTTTTTTTTTAAAGATTTTATTTATTTATTCATGAGAGATAGAGAGAGAGAGGCAGAGGGAGAAGCAGGCTCCCAAGGAGCAGGGAGCCCGATGTGGGACTCGATCCCAGGACCCTGGGATCATGACCTGAGCCGAAGGCAGACGCTTAACCATCTGAGCCACCCAGGCGCCCGAAACTTGAGGACATTTTGCTGAGTGAAATAAGCCAGTCACAAAAAGACAAACACTGTATGATTCCACTTACGTGAGGTTCCTAGAGTAGTCAGATTCAGAGACAGAAAGTGGAATGGTGGATGCCAGGCCTGGGGGAGGTTATTGTTTAATGCATATAGAGTTTCAGCAAATGAAAAAGTTCTGGGGGGGAGGGGAGGCGCCTGGGTGGCTCCATCCGTTAAGCGGTTAAGCGTCTGCCTTTGGCTCAGGTCATGATCCCAGAGTTCTGGGATCGAGTCCCACATCGGGCTCTCTGAGAGCCTGCTTCTCCCTCCCACTCCCACTCTGCCACTCTCTCTCTCTCTCTCAAATAAATAAATAAAAAAAAAAAGACAAGAAAAAGTTCTGGGGATGGGTTGTACAATAATGTAAATATGTAAACACTCCTGAACTATACATTGAAAAATAGTTAAGATGGTAAACTTTGTGTTAGGTGTATTTTATCACAATTTAAAAATCAACTATGGCCTCCTGACCAGTTACAGAGACAATGATGTAACAGCCACGGATATTTTCTTGCTTGCCTGTTATGGGGCATGAGGTAGCTAGACTGCAAGCAGAAGAGGGGAATAAAGGTGTGACTCCCTTACCCCACCACTGCCGAGATGGGCTGGGGGTGTACTACCCAGAGTCTCCTTCAACTGGGTTGTTGCTTCAGCTGCTGGTTGACAAGACTGCAGCTGTCAGCCCCTTTAGGGACCACCCCAGCTGTAGAGAGCAGCCTTGCTTGATACAACGCCCTTCCCTGGGGACTCCCCATATAAGATGAGTGATCTGAGGGAGGAGTGTGAAGACCTAGCTATTCTGACCCTACTCAGAGCAGGCGAAGGTCCATTCTAGTCCCAGAGATCCTCGTGAGGTTGGCTGAGCCCATTGTTAGGGCTGCACTGCAATTCAACTTCTCCTTCTGCCTTCCTGCTGCCCTTCCCTTCCTTCCATCAGTCCTATTCTCAGAGGCATTTCTTCATGAACATCCTGCATGCTCAACTCCTCTTCAGGTCTGCTTCTGAGACTCCATCAAGCTCTTCATCTGTGAAATGTGGAGTGAGTCAGAGGTGGAGGTAGAGAAAGGGCAGAAATAAACAATATTGGGAAAAAGGAGAGGATGTAACCAGAGACGCTACAGTTATTAAAAATCTTATTTAAGAGGTTGTCATGAACAATCTTATGTTGATTTGTTTGGAAAGACACAGGTTGTGTAGATCCCTAGAAAAATACAAACTAGGAAACTAAATTAAGAAGAAAATTAAAAACCTGTAACCATTAAAGACATTAAATTTTGTTTCAAAATGATGCATTCACAAGCAAAATTTACCAAATGTGGAAAGAGCAGATAATTCCAATCTTACACAGAACCTCCCAGAAAATATAAAAAGAAGGACTACTCCCCCACTAGATTTGTGTGTGTGTGTTAGCCTAATATTGATACCAAATGCAAACAAGGGCAGTATAAGAAAAAATGTATAGGCAGGTCTCAGTCACAAACATGGATGCAAAAATTTGGAATAAAATCTTAGCAAAGTCAATCAAATGTATAAATATTTATATCAAATAACAACCAATTGGAGTTTATCTCGGGAATGCAAGTTTGGTTAAATATTATAAAATGGAGGAATATAATCTCCCATGTTTGATCATTATAACGTTCACAATCTTGTCATCTAAATCAAGTCCAGGCAAGGATGAGGCTCCTCTAGTCCAGTTCCTCAAGTACAGTTTCTCTGGGTCTGTAGATCCAGGTTAGCTGCCTCCCCACTGCCACGTGCCCCACCATGTCCAGTGGTGGGACTGACACAGGGTAACTGCTCTAGACACTCCTGGTCAGAAAGGCGGGCAGTGGGACACACAAAGGAGTCACTGGTCCATAGCAATTCTGAAACCCGGCCAAGAAATTTTTTGATTAGGTCTTAAGTCCTGGAAATAATCCTCCATTGCTTTGGGCTCTGTCCTCTGACCTCTTTATTCTGCTTTCTGAGCCATGCCCCCTTTTTTCTTAAGATATATTTATTTATTTTAGAGAGAGAGAAAGAGTGGGAGGGGCAGAGGGAGAGGGGGAGAGAATCTCAAGCAGACTTTGTGTTGAGCACAGAGCCCAATGCTGGGCTCGATCCCAGGACCCTGAGATCGTCATATGACCTGAACCAAAACCAGGAGTCGGATGCTTAACTGACTGAGCCACCCAGGCGCTCCGCCCCCGCCCCCCCCCAGCCACCATTTTTTAAATGAAAGCACATGTTTGCAACCAAGCAGTTTTCTCAGTCTACTTCCTTCCAGTAAAATTGTGCGGGGTGGGAGGCGGGAGTATCCAAAGTCTCTTTTCCTTTTGAATGGCTCTGTCCTTTTCTTAGTCCAAGTGGGTAGTGTTTTTGTTAATATAATTTTTTTTCAAAAACTTGGTGGCTCTCCTGTGATTTGGGGTTAACGCAGTAAGAGAAAAGATTCACCCATGAATCTGTTTGAGGACTGGGTTCACTCCATTAGCGAAAAGGCACACCCACGAAGGTCTCTGAGATGAGCCCTACTCTAGCTTGGGCTCCTGGAATGGGTAGGAGGCGATGTGGGGGCTTCTGAGATGCCCTGTCTCCGGGGGAGAGGATTTGTGGGGTACACCTTAATCTGGGTCCCAAGCCCATCACGTGACTGAATGGCCCTCTGAGGGAATCACCTTTGCTCTTTTGAGGCCTCGACAGTCACACTTGGCGTCACTTGCAGACCAGTTCTCCCGGATCTGACATTCCCTGGGAAGTCATTTCTTAATTTTAGCATCTTTTGCCGTTTGGTGAGACTGCAAATTTTTAAAACGACTGGTTCCTGTTGGTTTCCCAGCTCTCTCAGTCTGCCTCGCTTCTCCCGCTGTGCTCCAGGCCGCGGGAAGAGACCAGCAGCGCCTTACGCACTCACTGCAAACCTTCTGGTGGGCTCACGGGGGTCGGTGGGCACCCTGTTTGCTCCCCACACAGCTGCAGGCGACAAGGTGGTCACACTTCTGCCGTTCCGTCCCCAGGACCCCTGGTCCTCACTTCCTGGGCACCCTCCCTGGCAGTGTCCTCCAAGCCCCGCCGTCCACTAATGGCCTGTCTGGGGTGTGTTAGTGCTCACCTAACACTCCCCCAAACCCCACCCGGCTCTGCCCACAGTCTGGTTCCAAAGCCGCTCTGGCCTGTTGGGATACTTGCATGTCAGTACCCTATCCCAGGTAGCAGGAAGCTATAGTAGTGATCCGTTGCTGCATAATAACTCACCTTGAAACTTATTGGTGTAAAACAATAAATGTTTCCCGTCTCATAGTGTCTGTGGGTCGGGCAACTCGGTGCGGCTCAGCTGGGGCCTCTGCTCAGGCGCCCTCACGGGCAGCAGGGACAGGTGGGCTGGGGCTGCCCTCATCTCAACGCTCATCTGGGAAAGGATCCCCCTCCCGAGCTCTCGACGGAGCTGTCGGCAGGTCTCAGGGCCCCGCCGGCTGCTGGGACATCAGTTCCTTGCCACATGGCCCTCTCCACCAGGCTAGTCACAACACGGCGGCCGGCCTTTCAAAAACCAGGGCTCTGGGAGAGGCTGAGCAAGACAGGGGGCAGGGGTTTTGCGAGTTAATCTCAGAAGTGACATCCCGTCACTGTTGTCCTGTTATATTCTCTAGAAGAGAGTCACTAGGTCCTGCCCACCCTCCAGGGGAGGGAGCCACCCAGGGCAGGAGGACCAGGAGGTGGGGGCACTGGACACATCTCAGAGGCTGTCCACCACGGAGATAGAGCAAAACCTCCAAGAACCGGGAAGAAAAGGACAGATCACACAATTTTAAAAGCTGACAAAAAGAGCAGGCATCTCCCTGAAGAGGACATTAAATGCCATGAAACCCTCCGAAAGAGCTCTCAACATCACCAGCAGTCTGAATCATACGAATGGAAACCACTACACATTGGTAAGAAAAGCATCTGCGCAGACTCTGAGCTGCAGAGCATCAGGAGCGTGTGGGTATGTGGCTGTTACAACCAGTTTGGAAACCGGTTTCACATTCCCTGGTGATGCTGAGCGTGCACAGAGCCTATGGCCCAGTGCCCAACCGCAAATGGCTTGAGATGGTAACACCATCTGCAAGCTAGCAAGCTGACTGCCCGGTGCCTGGGTCCCCCCACCCCCTCCCGGGGCACAGTGCTTCCAGGCTCCACAGCGCCCCGACCTACAGAGCAGGCACATTCTCTGCTTGCAAATCCACTTCAGCTACCTAGGCCGCTCTTGACTCCAGAGGGACTATGGGCAACTTGCGTGTGGCATTAGCTAAGTTAGAGTAAGAAATGCAGGAAAAGAAAGAAAATCTGGTGTGTAGGTCTTGAATTTTACGCGTCACCCAGAAACTGCTCTAAACCTATTCCTGAGGTCACAGGAGCTTATCATTTGTTATGTTGAACACCCTGGGCTTTGAGCTGAAACGTAGATCTGAGTGGAAGGATCTGACGTGGCCCTAGGAATCTGAAGGAAGAAATGTCTACTTGTACATTTTTTCCTGGATTGAGCCTATTATGCAGAGGCACAGGAATCCAGGGACACACGATCTCCCAGGAGGCCTCAGTGCTGGCTGGTGGAGAGTCAGAAAGGCAGGGCGGGCAGAGCTGGGGAGTCAGGCAGCTTGCCGTCCTTGGGGCCCAGCTTCATGGCTGAGAACGGAGGACTGCTCCCTGTGTGCTTTCTCTGCACCGCTCAATGCCCAGTCCAGGAACAGTCTTGGGTTTTTGCCTCTGTTCCAGCAGAGGAAGGGGCAGCTCTGGACAAAGACAGCTGAGGCCGGGAAGGTCCTTCCCCACCACACACACCTCCGCAGGCCCCCCTCCCCTCCTCCCTGTTTTTTTGAAATGTCCCCTTAGAGATGGTCCTGGAAGAGGGTGTGAGGAAACACGACCGGGAGGAGTGACCCCAGAACAGAGGGTCAGAGGAGGAAGTGAGTTAGCTGGACTTCAAGGCTTCAAAAATAAGTGCCCAACACCCCCTCCCCCCAAAGTCCCAGGGACACAGGAAGAGAGAAAAGACAGGGACGCCCAGCCTAGCCTTCTCCCCTGGTGAACTGGCCGTCAGGCACTGTCAGGTTCTAAAATACATATACTCCTTACGTTAAAATAAAATCCATCCTTCTGTTCACACATCATATACAATATAAATAAAATTCCCAGAGCAGTGCATAACCATCACTTTATAGATAACTTTCCTGTAACAAAATGAACTTTTTCAGGTCACAGGCACAGTTTTGAGGGTTCTTTATCGCTTTAATTTGTTTTTCTTGCTTATTTCTTTTAGAAGACGTTTAAGCGGTAAGTCTAGGTTCCTAAATTTGAAAGATTTGTTGGGCGGGTGAGGCAGAATTGTTAACTTGTGAAAACAGGCACATGCAACTCCTATCAGAGACAAATTCTAAAAATTGTAAAACAATGGCATTCTCTAACCAGTGCAAGAAAAGTTCCTCTTCTCGTTATGTGAAAACTATACAAAAAGAGTCCTGCACGGTCTGCTTCTACTTCAGCACGGGGTCGCTGTGAACCATGCAGGTATCAGACAAATATCCTGCTCTCTGGCAACAAGAAATACGTACCAGATGCGGCCATTTTCCCCCGGTTACCATCGTGCTTCCCGGAATAGAACTGGAGAGCAGAGACCGTGTATGCGAATGTAGGAACTGTGGCTCTAAGCATTAGAAAGACCGGTATGTAAAACGACCACCTTTTCAAACCACTTTATTTTCACTCAATTTACAGATGCAAAATCGCCTGGATGTCCGTTACAGAAGGGAAGGCAGAGCTGAGCAACGTCTGGGTGAGAAGTTGTTTCTCCCCTCCCAGGGCATACAATATCCCTTTCAAACCGCGGCTGCGTGTCCATAACTATATTTAGAAATACGCAGAGAGCAGACCAGGCCCGCTCGCTTCGAGGCTGCAAAGCAGAGGCAAACACGAAACCTCACGGAGCGCGAAGCTCCAGGTCTTTTTAGCTCACGTCCCCCGATCCATTCCAAAGGTCGGATGGCATCTGAAGGCGTTCGTTATCCAAGAAGGGCGGGGAGGGGGCCGGGGGGGGGTCCTGAAACAAATGTCACTTGAAGAAAAGGGTGGTACTCTCTGCATACAGGAAAAGGATACCGATTTGGGGCTCCCGATAGCACTGTAAGGGGTCAACAAAGTGGCGGAGTTTCCACCAAGGACGTGAGAAGCTCTGCGCACAGCTCGAGGCGCTGGCCTGAGTTACCAGCGGGAGTAACCACTTGTCTTGGGCCGGGTAACTTTCCTGCAAAAGCGGGGAAGGCAGGCTGGGCTTCGGCAGTCCGAGAAGCGCCGAGCGTACTCCGAAGTACCCGCGGCGTGTCAGCCAATGAACCTCTCCGACGGCCACGCATCCTGGGCGTTGGGGGGGGGCGCCGGGGCCTCTTCCTCGGGCGGCGCCAGGGCCTCCATCTCGCGTACCACCTGCGTGAACACCTGGTCCACCATCAGTTTGCTCTTGGCCGTGACCTCCAGGAACGGGCAGCGCCACTCGCGGGCCAGCGCGCGGCCCCGCGCCGTCAGCACCTGGCGCTCGGCGTCCAGGTCGGCCTTGGTACCCACCAGCACGAGCGGCACGGCCTTGGGCCCCCGCAGCCGGCCCATGCGCTCCCGCAGCGGCCGCACCGCCTCGAACGAGGCCTCGCTGCACACGCTGTAGAGCACCACGAAGCCGTCGCTGTTCTTGATGTACAGGTCCTTGAGGGTGACCAGGTGCTCGGCGCCCACCGTGTCCACGATCTCCAGCAGCGCGGGCGCCGCGTTCACCTCGATCACCTTGCTGAAGAGCTCCTCCACCGACGGCTCGCATTGCTCCGGGAAGCTGCCGCAGGCGAACTGCGTGGCCAGGGCCGTCTTGCCCACGGCCACGCTCCCGAGCAGGACCACCCGGTAGCCCTTGGCGGGTCGCGGCCCCAGGCCCGCCATGGCCGAGACGCGGCTGGCGGGACGCTCGGCCGGAGGCCTGCGAGGAATGGCGCGCGGAGGCGGGGGCCGGGGGGAGGGGAGAGGGGGGCGGGGCGGGGGAGGGGAGGGGCGGGAGGGGCCGGCGAGGGGGACCGGGGAGGGGCGGGGCGCCCGCGAGGAGGGGGCCCGGAGGGCGGGCGCGCGGGCGCCGGGCCGGGGTGGGCGTCCGGACTGGCGCGGAGACCCGCTGCCGCCGGGCGGGGGAGAGCGCCCCGCAGCCAAGACGGGGGTCCCGGGAGTGTGGGCCCCGCGGTCCTCTCCGCCCCGCTCTCTGCCCCGGTGTCTGCCCCGCCTCCGGCCCGGGGCGTGCTGGCGCCGCCCTCCCCACCAGCTCCACGTCCCAGGCCTCCCTCTTCCCCAGACCTCACTCCCGGCGGGGCTCCCGGTGGGTTCCCCGGCAGCCAGGCCCTGCTCGGCCTCTTTCCCCTGCCCCACTGGACGACCCGCCGGGGCCCCTCCGTCAGTCCCTGCTCTCTGCTCCCCCTTTCCAAGAAGAGCCCCTTCTGTCCGCGAGACTAGAAGGTAACCTGATCCCTTCCATGTCTACCCGGGAAATGCAGGGATTTCTCCACCATTCCAGAACCAGCCTCGCGGCCGGAAGCCGGGCTGGCCTCGTTTTAGGTCAGGCCCGGCCCGGCTGCGCAGCTGGGGCCCCTCTCCAGACAGGGAGGACCCCAGAAAAGGGGTAACTTGGGAGGGAGCTTCAGACGGAGGGCCCCAAGTGACTCCTGGGCCCGGCTCCGTGCCTGGAGTACCACGCGCCCCTGGCTTTGCTCTGGCCCCTCCAGACCCCTTTGTCGTGGAGGAGCGCCCAAATGAACTTTGTAAAATGTCAATCACATTATACTCCCCGACTCCAACCTTCCCTGGCTTTCCATCATGCCCTCCTGACCTACGAGTAGAATGACCACATAAGGCACCATCCAGAACTGGTCACTTTTGAAAATGAAAGTGTGCACCCCTCCACCCAACAGCAAGCATAAACCGGCAAAGTCCCTGGCAACAGGGCTTTGGGGTCACCCTAGCTATAGAGGGTCCTCCAGGTTGGGTCTCCCTGCAGCCCCTCTCTCTCAGGCTTCTACTCTACACAAGCTTCTTGCTATTTCTTGATTTCAGAGGAGCAAGGCTGGGTGTGGGACAAGGGGGGGCTGGGTAGAAAGTCTTGGGATCTCCACCCACCTTAGGCCTCAGGCACAAGCTGATGCCTTAGGACTTCAGGGGGATGGGCAGGCCTGGGCTGAAAGTGGAGGTATCTACACTTTCCCTTTCCCTGTGTAGGGGTGCCCCTGGGCTGTCATTCTGGTGCAGCCCTGGAGGGGGACAGGGCCCCAATGCTGATAGAGCTTGAAGTTTAAACAACAGGATACATCCTTCACACTGGTGTTTGTGGTCACAGAACATGCTTTTCTGTAAACAGGGCATAGAGCATCCTTAATCTATAATATGAATCATACAAGGAACACAACAGACAACTTGACTTCTAAATAGAGACATCTCATGAGACATTCTCTGACTGCAAAGTAACAAAAATAAAAACGCCTTTTTAAAAAGGATAACTGTGAATATTCACTGGAGGGATGAAAGTTCCAGCCAGCCTTCAACAACATCCCACAGATAGCTTTTGGGGGAAAAGAGGCAACTCACTGCTGAAAAGTCGCAAAACACAAGAGGGAAAAAACCACTCTGAGTGAGAGCCGTTGGAATCACAGACAATAAAACCATGTCCAGAAAACTGCAGACACTGGCATTATCAGACATATAATAATTATGTTTCATGTGTTTAAAGAAATAAAGAAGCTTAACATTTGGAGCAAGGAACAAGAGACTATAAAGTATGGCCATGTAATTTGAAAGAGTTTCTCCAAAAGAAAAAAAAAACCTTCTGAAAATAGAAAATATGATAATTTACTATTTTAATTAACATAAAACATCCACTGATAGGTTAAAGAGTAGATTAAACGTGACAGAAGAGAGAAGTAACAACAACATTGTGAGTTGTGGGGAATCTGGCCTGGTTTTCATCATCAATGCCCTGTGCCTGCAGGAGATGTGGGGGGCTCCCATGTCGCCTGGAAGTGTCAGACTTCGATAGAGCATCTTAAATTAAAAGTTGGCTAATTTGAGCTTATCATTAGTATTTCGGGGGGCTTTCAAAGCCATTAACAAAAGTCAGCTCCCCCACCCCTAGCACGGAACCCATGCTTCCACCCGGACCAGATCCTAATCGGCCCCCTGGTGAGTCACTGTGCCACCCACAAGGCTTGCCACCAGCTCACTCGCCGCCAGCAATAAGGTCCTTACAACGGGGTCTGAAGGGCGTGTGATCGATCTTAGAATCCTGCTCTGAAGCTCTGAAGCTCTGCTTCTTAGGGTCTCTTCTCTTAATTCAGGTTCTCTCCAAAAGCAGGATCTATGACATGGGACATGGTCTTGTGGGCAAATGGTTTAGTTTTGGAAGTGATCTTGGAGATCAGGAACGGGGACCCTGGAAGGGAGAAACGGGGAAGTGGGGAGATCCAAGCCAGAGTGCACCTTGGTCTTACCGCTGCCGCAGGAGGAGTTCTCTGAGGAACGGTGTGCGGCGGGCCTCAGCACCGTCCACCGGTGCACGGTAGCGAGGGGCGCATGCGTCCGCTGACACCCGCTCCTCCGCGCTCCAGGGCTGCCTGCAAACTCCGTCTGTCTTCCAGGAGTGTACGTGTGCCAGCTAGGTTGAGCTCCAGAAGCATCGCAAGCAGCGGCCGCGGAGAGCCTGGGATGGAGAGCAGGGCGTGCACGGTGCAGCTGAGGCCACGGGTGGCCAGGCTACCTGCGTGGCCAGCTGGCTTCCGTAGCCATGACGACAGCAACCCGGTGGACCCAGAGCCTGCGAGAAGAGGGCCCAAATGATGGCTGACTCCACTCGAATGGTTCGAAAATGCCTCCTTTGGAAGGCGGTGACCTAGGAGCACATTATCTGCAAACATTGCTTATTTCCTTTTCTTACTGCTTTAGCTAGACTCCAAATACATCGATGTGGAACCACAGAGGTAACAGCTGGTATCCCTCTGCATTTCTGGCCAACAGAAATGCCTTTACAACACACCACTCATATAATGTGTATCCTTCACCGTAAGAGGAAATTTTGTTCTCGAACTGGTATCCTTCACTGTAAGAGGAAATTTTAGTCTGTTTATGCCTTAGAGTTTGTATTTGGTATGTCTGTTTGGGTTTTTTTTTTTTTTTTTTTTTTTTTTTTGGTCTCCAATGAATTTTTCGTTTTTTTCTCCTTTAATTCTGTTAATTTTATGACTCATAGTTGATGGATTTCCTATCGATGAGTCATCTCTCACCCCTCTTCTCACTTCATCTCTCACCCCTCTTCTCCCTGCTGCCTCTGGACACAGTGATCCTCTGACTGCTCCTTCAGCATGCCAATCTGTGTTTCATCACACAACCTTCACATTTGCTATTCCCTCCTCCTGGAATGCTGTTCCCTCTGATGTCCGCATGGCTCACTCCCTCGTTTTATTCAGGGGTTTTGCTCAAATGTCACTTGCTTAAAGGTGTCCTTCCTTACCAACTGTGAAAGATAGAACTGTATTCATTTGTTGAAGTTCTAACCCTCTGTACCTCAGAATGTGACCTTATTTGGAAATAGGGTTGTTGCAGATGTAATCGGTTAAGATGGGGTTCCACTAGAGAGGGGTAGCCCCTAGTCCAATATAACTAGTGTCCTCATAAAAGGGGTAATTCGGGGGCACCTGGGTGGCTCAGTCAGTAAAGTATCTGACACTTGATTTAGGCTCAGGTCATGATCTCAGGGTCATGGGATGGAGCCCTGTGGCAAGCTCCATGCTCAGCGGGGACTCTGCTGAAGATTTTCCCTCTCCCTCTGCCCCTCCCCCAATTCATGCTCTCTAAATAAATAAATAAATATATATATATATATATATATATATTTTTTTTTTAAGGGGGTAATTTGGACACAGAGATACACAGGGAGAATGCCACATGAAGATGAAGTCAGAGCTCGGGCTGGTGTTTCTACAAGCCAGAGAATGCCAAAGATGTTGGCAAATCACTGAAGCTAAGGGCGAGGGGCGTGGAACAGGTTCTCCGTCACAGCCCATGGAAGGACCCACGTCTGCTGACATCTAGATCTAGGACTTCTGGCCTCCAGATCTGTGACACAGTCGATTCCTGGCTACACCCCCTCATCTGTGGGACTCTGTCAAATCAGCCCTAGGAAGCGACCCAAGTGCCACCTACCAGAAATCCATCCCTTACTGTCCTGCTGCCTTGCTTGGTCCACAGACTGGGGGGGGGGGGCTTAAACGAACCACATTTATCTCTCTGTTCTGGAGGCTGGGAAGTCCAAGGTCAAGGCGCTGGCAGATTCGGTGTTTGGTGAGGGTCCTCGCAGGGCAGAAGGGGCAAGGGAGCTCTCCGGGGTCTCTTTTATAGGGGCGCTATTCACCTGATCACTCCCAGAGGTCCCACCTAATACCATCACTTTGGGGGTTCGCTTGCAATATATGAATGGAGGGGCACTTATCGTACTATATGAAATTGTTTGCTTATTGTTTCCCTCCTTGCAACGCACCTCCCGTGAGGGCGGAGACAGCCTCTGGCTCGCTGCTGACTCGGTGCGGGGCCCTAACTACAGTTCTGCTGTGACGCTCAGTTTGGAAACGTGGGTTTTTTCCAACACGACTGAAGAATGACGGAACGATTCGAGCAGAGTGTGAATTTTGCATTTTGTGTGATTTTATTTGCAAGGTAAACACAGAAAAGTGCCCCGGCTGGACTGAGGTGTGTAGGGGATACTCACAACGCACACGCCTCACACATGTCCCAGCCGCCTCCTAACCGCTGCGCTATGAGCGCACCAGGCAGCGTGGGTCTTAGCACTCACCCACCTCACCCACCACCTTACAGCACCTCACAGGCTGAGACCCTCCCCAGGTTTACTTCTGGAACCAAGCTTCAGGCCTCTTAGATAAAGGGCCACACTTACTATGGCATTAATGTATTCTTCAAAACAATTTCACATATACAAGTGGGCTACCCTTTTTTCTTAGGTACCTCTCTGGTTTTAGTGTGGCACTGATGAAATATTTTGAGGGTCCTGCCCCAGCTC
This sequence comes from Mirounga leonina, assembly GCF_011800145.1. Classification (NCBI taxonomy): domain Eukaryota; kingdom Metazoa; phylum Chordata; class Mammalia; order Carnivora; family Phocidae; genus Mirounga; species Mirounga leonina. The sequence goes on from NW_023270825.1 coordinate 2,343,205, forward strand.
CATTTTCCCCCACAAGAGCCATGGTTTTTATTGTGCAACTTTGCGTGGCACCCTGAATTTTATGAAACAGGATGAGGCATCCTAGCAAAACTGACCATATTTGTTGACTGGTGAAATGCTTGCCTTTCTGAATTAGACCCTAATGTATCCTGAGATATTGCTTTTTCAGTATACTAACAAAGTAAATTTACTAACTGGTTGTTGAGGCTGGCTGTCTCCAAAAGGCTTTTTGGCATAGTATAGAATAATCTAGTGGTTACCGTAGGGTGTGAGGGGCCCAGTCAATGACACCTTCGGTAGCCCTGCCCAAGACCCAAACAACTGAGAGATCTGGCAAAGGGACTCAAGAACATGTAAATATAATGATTACCTTATCACAGATGATATCTGGGTTGGAGCAGATGGCTTTAGAGGGCTGCACTACAGACCCTCCTCATCCTCAATCCCCCCTTTGAACTCACCTGGCCAGTGGTAGGCAAACGAGTATATCCACTGTCCATCTCCAGTGGGAGCCGCGGCCCCTGAGATTTCTGGCAGGGAACTGCAGGAGCAAACCTCACACCATATTCCTGGTGCCCCCTGCCCCCAGTCTCCTGGCCTGCCTCATTCTCTCAGCCTGTAGTGCTGGGAGCCTTTTACCCTCAGAGCCTCACGCCCTAGACCAAAGAGAATCTCTCTGACTTCCAGGGGGAGGAACTGGGATCCCAGCACCTCTAGGCACAGAGGAGGAACCGCATTCCTGAGGAAGCAGCAGCTGCTGGTGGTATCTGCAGAGAACAACTGTGCAAATCTCCCTGGGTGGGAAGGGTGGGGGGGCGAACAATGGACCCTCTGAGAACTCCTGGAAATAGTGCAAACACTCGGGTGATCTCTGCCAGCGAGTATATGGGTGTGGACAAATGCGCATGCAGTCATCCCAAAGCCCAGTGATCCCTCCCTTTTTGCCCATCAAGTTGGTTAGATGACTGGGAAAAATCTTCAAGGCTAGAAATTCTGAATGAACCGTCCCAAAATGCTTTCTGGCAGAACTGCAATGTTGGAAAAAAGGAAAAGCCCCAAACAGAGAAGCAGCTGAAAACCAAAGTACCGACTGATGCCCAGGCAGGCAGCCCCTGGGGGTTCACAGTCTTGGTCATCAAGGCTTTGGGGTGTCATGGAGACAGGAGACAAGACTTTGAGCCCATATAAAGTTCCCAGTTAGCCCTGGGACCCACACACGAACTCTGCATCTGGGAAGGGCCATGTCCTCAGTGAATGAGTGATTTTGAGAGTTTTCCAACCGTCAGCAAAAGGAGGTGAGAAAGAAATTGTCCTACCCAGTACTCTTGCTAGGACATAAACAAAGGATCTTCCCTAAGATTTGTAACAAGGGTCTGATCCTCCGGGACGTTTGGGTTTAAACTGAACATCCCTTTAGGTCCTGGAAACAGCAAGATGAAAAATTAGCATTAAATGGGCCCAGATGGGTAGTTCCTGAAGGATGTCTTCAGCAATAAATACCAGCATCTCTGGAGGGATGCACCTTGAGCTGGGGCTTCCTGTCATCCTCTCAGATCAAGTTCATGGTCCAAAGATACTGAACAGATGAGGAATAAGCCACCATGAGCAGAGCCCACAGAAACTCTAATTTTTAGGCAGTAGGATTAACAGATAAAAGACATAAAAGAAATAATACTAAAACACAAAGAATAGATGAGTGATGGGATAACCAAATGTGATACTAAGTAAAAACGCGGGCTCCGGCAGAATCCTGAAGTTACCAGGGTCAGGACAACACATGCTGTGGATGCAGTGTGTCCCCGTGGGGTGGCCCGGCTGGCTGCTCGGGGGTGACGCCGCCCACCAAGCCCCGCTCCGGACACGGGCTCCCGCAGCAGACCTGGACACCCCCCACGCGGGTCCTCACGGGGCCATCTCACTTGGCCTGCTTCCGAGAGGAGCCCCGGAGAGAGCGGCTGCTCTCCTGCAGGGAGCCGGGCTGCAAGGAGGCGCGTTTCCTGCCACAGCCTTGCTGATGCTCCCGGCCTGGGAGTGGGGCTCTTCCGGACAAGGTCAGGCGGCAAAGCCCCGGCCGCTGCCGCCCCACCCTCCGTGTATCGGAACAGCTCAACCAGGGTGCAAATACCCAGGGTCTCCCCGAGTGCCCTGCTCAGGAGCTCAGCGCAGCGCGAAGCCACAGCGCGCTCCGGGGTCTGCGGGGACGGCGGCAGGAAGCGGCCTCTCCGCTCAACCACCGTGGGAACCGGCTCGTCTGGGGCCCTGGGGGTCCCCGCGGGGCAGCGGGCCTGCGCCACGGAGCCGGGGAGGGGGGCGGGGGGGGCCTGCTTCCAAAGCAGGAGAGCGTGCGTGTGGCAGGGCAGGAGACCCGGCAGGACCCCGCGACCCCAGGGCCCTCGGCGCGGGCCCGGGCTTCAGGAAAGGGGCCCCGTGGGGGCCAAAGCCGCAGCGGATGCCCTCGAGCCCGCAGGCACCTGCCAGCCCTCCGACAGCTCTGGTGGCCTCGGACTGAGCGCCGCGGGGGGAGGCAGGGCGAGGGCGGCGCGGCGAGGGCGGCCCACTAGGACCTGGACGCCCGGAGCCCCTCGCAGCGCCACTTGCTTTGGCCCGCGCTGCGCTCCGCACGGACCAAGCGCGCCCTCGGGCCAGACGCGGCGCGGAAGGCGGACGCCGGGCTGCCACGGGGGCCTTCCCGGGACGTCGAGGCTGGAGTGCGGAGGGGACGAGAGTCACGACCCGCCTGGCCCAGGACACCGCGGGGCTCCCCTCGCGCCGCCAAGCTTCCTGCGCCCCCGAGCCGGGCGGGGCGCGGGGCCCCCGGGGCCGATGGGGGTGTCCTGGGAGCCGGGGCGGAGGCGCAGCCGGGCGCGGGGGCGGTCCCGGTGTCCCCCCGGGCGTCGCGGTCCTCCGGCCCGGTGGCGCGTGTCCCCGCCGCTCTCCGGAAGGGAGGCGCCGCCACGGCCCGCGCGCGTCCTGCCTGGTTCCGGCGCGGGAGACCGGTCGCTGCGCGGGCCCCTGCGCCCCCACAGCCCCGGCTGCTCTGGGCCCGGACACGCGCGTCCCTCTGGGCTGCCGGTGGAGACTCAGGCAGCACCCCCACCCCAGGTCCCAGTGTGGCACTGGGCAGGTAAGAACAGGGGTCCCTCCTACCTGCAGGCTGTGCGGCCAGAGCAGGGGTCCTGGGGAGTCTGCAGTCCCAGGGCTGCTGTCAGAGAGAGTCCCTGCCCAGTCAGCCCCTCCAGGCCTTGACAAGCAGGTCCCAGTCCGGGATGCCTCCGGCTCTAGGGGCCCATGCCCTGCAGGGTCGGCTGCCCATCTCTGCAGCAAGGGAGGCCGGGGCCCTGAGACAGGACCAGGTCCCTCTGTCCCATAGGCTGGGCTGAAACTGTGTCTACCTTCTCTCCCCCTGCGCCTGGAGACCTTGGGGCAAGTCCCCCGTGACCCGGCTCTTTCTCCGCACCCTAGCACAGGCTGGGGAGTGCTGGCTGGCACTGCTCTGAGCCTCGCTCACTGGCCTCTGCCCGAACCCCACCCCACCCAGCGTCCTTCAGTCAGTCCCTGGCTTTCCCCCCCTTCCAAGGAGAGGCCCCTCTGTCCGTGGCACAGAAGCTGGTCGGGTCCCTGCAAGAATGCTCCCGGGAACTGTGGGGATTCCTTGGCCTTTCCGGACCCACTCGTGTGGCTAGAACCAGGCTGACCTTGCTCAAGCTCAGGCTCGTCTGGGCAGTGCACTTGAAGCCTGTCCACCCCCATCCCTGCCGGGAGGACCCCAAACTCAAGGGCAGATGAAGAGGGGGCTTGCCAGGGAGCTTCAGACTGAGGCTCCAGTCTCTCGTGCCCCCTCCTGTGCCTGGGACACCTGGGACCCCTGCCTCCATCTGAACCCCTCCAGCCCCCTTTCCTTGTGGGAGCTTCTCAAATGTGCATCATGACCTGTCACTGGCTTTGTCCTTTGATAAAGTCTTCTCGTGGGGACCTGAGGGAAGGCCCTTCTGTGGCCAAGGCCCCTTCCCCTTTTCTGACCCCATCCCAGGAGGGGCGGGGAGCAGGCAGGACGAGGGTAGGGACAGGTGAGGACAGCATTCAGAGGCAGGACCACCGGCGACCAGAGGCCCCAGAGAGAGCCCCTGAGACCCGTGGGCATCCCTGCCAAAACGCCAGAGAAGGAGGGGCAGGAGGAACCCCCCGGATGGGCAGGGCCTGGCTCCAGTCCAGCCAGGGACCAGCCTGGCCCCCGTGACAGAGGCAGGGCCAAGAACCCACATTTCCAGATGTAGGTCCCTGCAGGGCTGAAACCCCAGGGGATGAACACAGCCCATGTACAGGAACACACTGTCCCCGACATTGTAGCTGAACCCCGAAGTACAGGGGCCAGGCAGGAAACCACCCAGTCAGAATGCTCAGGCTCAGGCAAGTCAGCAGAGAGAGCCTTGCAGTTGGGGGTGTGATCGGGAAGGGACTGTCGGCTCCTCGGACCAGGAGGAAGGGGAAGACAGGAGCACCGACTGCCCAGGAACAGCTCCCCAGTGTCCCCCCACCCCACAGCCCACAGGAGCAGAGCAGGGCGGTTAGTTCTCACCCCAGGTGACAATCCTGGTGGAGGGTCGTGAGTCTCAACCACAGAAATCCCCAGTTAATGGGCTCAGGCTAAAGTAGACGGAAGCCATTGGGTCCAGACCTGCCCAGGGGATTCTCACGTGTGGCCAGAATGAAGCTCCCCTGGGGTCCCAGCGGCATGAAGGGCAAGCGGGGGGCGGGGGGGTCTCCCAGCACAGAGGCCTGTAGCTCCGCCCAGCAAGGACCCTTTCACGAGGAGGGAAACTGGCTCTGGAAAATCAGCTCAACTCACCTGTTGCAGTCACAGAACATGGGGCCACAAAATGCACAGGAGGTTCTGGTTAAAACTCATCAGGCCCTGCCCCACCCCCACAGCGAGGGACGGCTGCCGGGCAGGCCTCTCTCCTTCTCCTCAGAGCGGTCCATGCTCTCCCCGGGGCCCCACTGGAGCCTCGTGTACCGCCTGCCGGACATGTGGGGGCCCGGCTTCTCCATCACACTCGGAGTGTGGGGGCTCCACCACCCCCACAGGCTCGTGACCCAGGCTCCGTCCTGGCAAATCTTGTTCTGATGGCGGGAGAGAGCTGGCGTCTCAGCCGAACCAAGGACGCGGGAAAACACCAGCGTCGCTCCTTCCCTCCGACACAACAGGTCCTAACTGAAGCCTCCCTTGCTACTCTGTCTCTGCATCCACGTATGTTTAGGAAATGAAGTGACATTGGTAGGGGACCTTGTGTTTCATTTGGGACAGATTGTTTCCCCTCAGAAGCCGCCTCCAGCTGTGGGAGTGATCTGGAGCTTTGGTGCTTGGCAATTGCCTGGAAAGCCTGCACATAGGACCCAGGCCCCCCATCTCATGTGGCTTCGGGGTCTGTGGATGCGCCCCGAGTCGGCGAGGATCATCGGCAATGTACGTGCAGAACTCAGTTCACTGTGCTTGATGGTGTGAGTCCTCCGACGTCATTTAACCAATTCTGCATCTAGCGGTTTCCAGTGAACGTTTTGCTGTCGCAGCAACTTAAAATAACCGTTTGTGTTTTCCCCAGGGTCCTTGAGCCTCCTGTTGCGAATTGCTGCCTTGGCCACATCCCTGACTGGAGCCGCCGTGCTTTCACAGACGGTTGTCCGGGTCCCAGGCAGGAGTCTCCCTGTCTCCTTCGCAGCCGCTGATGCCCTGAATCTGCCGGGCTGTCCTTGACCTTTGTGTGCTCTTGCGGAGGGTGAGCGCACGTCTCTCTGTGTTGTTCTCTTCCTCGTGGGCAGAGCACAGGAAGGGACACATTAGGGTGTGTGCCTGGCAGGATGATGGCTGAGTGAGACCTCGGGGCAGCCCGGGGATGTCGAGGGCTTGTTTGCCAGCCATTTGCTCCAGAAGCAGAGCCGGGGGGATTGTTAGGTGTTGAGGGGGCAGCTGAGCCCAGGCAGGGAAGGCGGGGTGGGGGTGGGGGGCTTTCAGCAGGGGAAGCCCGGGTGCTGGTGTATCTTCCCTGGTCTTTGCTGCATCTTCCCTGTTCCCAGCAGTCCGCACTCAGCAAATCTCGCTGTCAGGGTGTCACTCCCCTCAGCGGTGCCACAGGCGATCAGGGTCAAAGCCAGGTGGTGTGGCCTGTGCCCCAGGTGCCTGACGACATCGGGGATGGGCAGTTTCTACATGGA
>NW_023270825.1:2349424-2362589 GCF_011800145.1 Mirounga leonina
GGCAGCCGGGTGGGCGCAGTTCATTCCATCTGTTTGCTGACTCGTGTTCCGTATATGAGTGGGGCCGACTTCTGTCCACCGCCCTGGGGTCGGCTCTTCAGTTGTCCAGCGTGAGCTCCTCGGCGGGTTTTGCTGGGGCCGCTCTTGGCCCTGGCTCGGTGCACATGTGCTCGCCTTCTGTGTCCTGTCCTAGGAGTCTGCGCTGGGTCCTAGGGTTGGGTCGGTCAGCTCTAGTAGACACCGCCCATCAGTGTTGTTTCCAAAGTGGCTGCCCACATGTGGCTGTGAGAGGCTTCTGGGCACCGTGGCAACACTCAGTCTTTTGAGTGTTTTTTCATTTTATCCTTTGGCGGGTGTGTGATTGTGTCCAGCTATGATAATAATTGACATTTCCTTGATGAATAAAACCGAGCATTTTTTCATAGGCTGATGGCTATTTGCAAGTCTACACTTTTCACATTTTCATTTAAGTCTTGAAAGCACTAATTTTTCCAATGAGTCTTCTTTCTTTTCCTCATTGATTCGGAGTTTTTGTGTCTTCTGGATATTAATCTTTTTCAGATACGTATTAACATATCTTCTGAAATGGGGTGTCTTGGCTTTCACGCTCTTAATAGTGACTTCTGAGGAATGTTAAGTTTTTAATTTATGCTCATCCTACTTACCATTTCCTCCCTCCATGGAAAGAAAATATAGCCCCGCCTCACAGAAGCCGGCCCCGCACCCCTCGGGCCATCCTGTCCTCCTGGAGGGCATAAACCATCCCATGGGCACCATGCTCAGACAAGGCCCCTCGGAGACAATGATGGAATGAGAGAAAGCAAGGCCACCTCACAACTCCGTGTAAGCGCAGATGAAGACAAGCTCGCCGTGCCCCGCACCGCCCCCCCAGCCTAGGAAGCAGCCCCGCACTGGGCTCAAGGGGGGGACAGCTGCTGCGTTGCCCCTGTCACTCCATCTTCCTCGTGGTCTGCAGAGCAGGGCTATGGAGATGCTTTCTGCCAGCATCCAATCCCGAGCGAACCCCTGCTTCATTAGCCCCTCTCCCAGACCCCTGGCCAAGCCCATGTCAGGGCGGAACCTGCTTTCCCTGCTCTGGTTCTGTTCCCTCTCCTGCTCTGCATCATAAGCCCCACTCATTCAACTACAGGGGGCATCAGTGGCCTTGGCCGAGGGCGTCCGCAGATGTGAGCCTGTGCGTGCCGGGAAGCCTCTTCTACATCAGGTCATACCTGTGGGGTGATTGCCGTCGTGGCTGGCCCAGAACTGAAGGCGTTCTCCGAATTCAGGACTCCCGATCTTAAATCTGGGAAAGTCTTAAGCAAACTGGGATACGTCAGTCACCCTACCTGTCAGCTTTCTTCCCGGAGCTGCTGCCCATCCCTGTGGAGCTGGGGCTCCTGCTCTGTCCGCTTGGGCTGCTAGGGACAGGAACTGACAGCCAGGATCCGCCCAAGGAGCGGAAGCCAATAGGATGCCCCTGCAAGTTTTAAAAACCCTTTATTTGCACTCAGTTTTCAACTAGACGTCAGTTACAAAACTGAGAAGCAGAGCTGGACTGTTTCCATACAAGATTAGGCTACCTGAGATAGAACATCTCTCTTTAAAACGCTTCACTAAGTCATAACTATACTTAGAACTATGTGGAAATTAAGATGTGACTGCTCATGCAATCTATTCTATTTCTAATTTACCAAAATAAAAAAAATGTTTTTAAAGGACTTACTATAAATTAGGAACAACGGGTCACCCACATGCAGAAGCAGCTAATCTAGACCTGGATCTCACGCTCTTCACAGAATATCGCTCAAAGCAGATCATAGATCTAAATGTAAAATACAAAACTGTAAAACTCCTAGAAGACAATGGGAGAAAACCTGGATGGCCTTGGGTGTGGTGACGACTTTTTGGATAGAACTCCAAGATCAAGATCCATGAGAGAACGAACTGGCGAGCTGAACTTCATTAAAGATAAGAACTTTTGCTCTCTGAACAACAATGCCCAGAGGATGAGAAGTCCAGCCTCAGACTCAGAATATTTGCAAAGGACACATCTGATAAAGGACCAGTATCCAAAATATACTGAGGACTCTTAAAAGTCAACGGTGGGAAAATATACAACTTGACTTAAAAATGGGCAAAAGACCTGCACAGACCCCTCACCAGAGGAGATACAAGGAAGGCAAGTGAACCCATGAAAAGATGCTCTACATTCTCTGTCATTAGGGAAATACAAATTAAAACCACAATGAGATACCACTACGCACCTATTAAAGCGGTCAAAATCCAAAACAGTGACAGCACAAAATGCTGCTCAGGATGTGGAGCAAGAGAGACTCTTGTTCGTCGCTGGGGGTAGTGGGAAAGGGTGCAGCCCCTGGGGAAGGCACTCGGGAGGTTTCTTACAAAACTAAACATCTTCGCACCCTGTGACCCAGCAGTCCTGATCCTTGGCATTTACTCAAGTGAAATGAAAACTTATGTCCCCACAAAAACCTGCACGTGGATGTTTATAGCCGTTTTGTTCATAACTGCCAAAACCTGAGAGTCACCAAGATGTCCTTCAGTAAGCGAATGGATAAATGCACTGTGGTCCATCCAGACAGCCCTACAGAGAAATGAGCCATCAGGCCCTGAAGAGACATGGAGGATCCTTAAATGTATATTATTACTGAGTCAAAGAGGCCAATCTGGAAAGGCTCCATACTATATGATTCCAGCGATATGACATTCTGGAAAAGGCAACGCTGTAGAGACAGTAAAAAAACCAGTGGTTGCCAGTAATGAGGGAGGGGGAGGGATGAAGTGGTGGAGCAGAGAGGAATTTTAGGGCAGTGAAAGTATGTATATTATTGTGGTAGATGTATGTCATCGTTCAAACCCATAGACTGGGCAACACCAAGACTGAGCCCGAATGTAAAGCATACATTCTGGGCGACTATTATGTGTCACACTGTGTGTTCATCACCAAAACAGATGTCCCACTCTGGTGTTGATGGGGGCAGTCTGTGTATGTGTGGGAGGGGGTGTATGGGAAATCTCGGTACCTTCTGCTCAATTTCGCTGTGAACCTAAGACCACTCTAAAAAAATAAAGTTTAGGGGCGCCTGGGTGGCTCAGTCGGTTAAGCATCCAACTCTTGATTTCCACTCAGGTCATGATCTCAGGGTCCTGGGATGGAGCCCCGCATCGGGCTCTGCACTCAGTGGGGAGTCTGCTGGGGATTCTCTCTCCCTCTCCCTCTGCCCTTCTCTCCCATCTTTCTCTCTCACTCTCTAAAGAAATTTAATAAATAAATAAATAAATAAACAAACAAACAAAATAAAGTTTATCAGTTAAAAAAAGGAAAGATTTGTGAGGTGGTTCAGTAGTAAAGAGTCACCAGGCTGTCACTGAAGGGAGACAGGGCCCAATGGGCTCAGCCAGGAAAGAGACAGGAGAGCACAGGGGTTCCAGGTGAATCAGAACAGGGATTCTGACGGCCTCTCATGCAGGGAGACAATCCCCTGCCTGCCCAAGGTGGGCGTCCACGGGAACCCCTCCATACTGTACTCTGCTGACACAGGGCCTCAGCCTCCGGGTCACCTGGATAAATCAGCACTTGGCAGTGTTCAGCCTACACTCACTCTCAGGGGTTGATTTATTTTTTTATTTTTTATTATTTTTAAAAAATTTTATTTATTTGAGTGAGAGAGAGCATGAGTGGGGGGAGGGAGAGCAATAGGGGCAGAGGGAGAAGCAGACTCCCGCTGAACAGGGAGCCTGATGCGGGGCTCGATCCCAGGCCCCCAGAATCATGACCTGAGCCCAAGACAGATGCTTCACCAACTGAACCCCCCAGGCGCCCCTCAGTGGTCCACTTAGTCGCTGAAGGACTCAGGCAGGGCCTGGCAGAAGCACATGCAAATCCTCTTCGGGTAAGGCGCTTGCACTATGGGCCTCAAAACATTGCTACAAATTCTTCTGAGGGACACAAAGGTCCCCAAGGCCACAACAGAGGCCGGGACAGAAGACCCATGGACAGCAGAACAGACCCGCCAGGCTTCACACACAGTCTGTTCTCTTGTGCATGAAAGAAGTAAGTTTCGGCAGAGAAAAGAGAACTGTAAAAGTCCCCGTTTTTACCCAGAAAGTCCACTTACAATGTCAATTAGTGACCATCCTTTTTGAACTTCTCATAAATAGAATCCGAGTGCCTGGATTGGGGGGGGGGGCAACTGTCATTTAATCCTCGTGGCTGTGCGGCCTACCACGGTGTGGCTTTGCCACGGCTCCTTCCCCCGGCCGGGCCTCGGGGCTGTTTTCACGCTCTGGCCTTTACGAATGATGCTGCTGCCACCGTTCTGTGACAAGTGTCTTAGCGCACGTCCTTTAGAGGAGGCCACGTCTGGTCAGACCACGCCTGGGCTGGACAGTCTCTGTGGCTCCCGTGGCCGAGGGGTTCTCTGGGCTCCCTTTCCTAGGGGCGCTAATCCCATTTGTGAGGCTTCTGCGTTCAGTCCCTCACAGACTGCCGTCGAAAAGTAGCTTGTTGTGCACATAGCTCCCAAGAGGAGGGTCCACACCGGGGTCAGTCAGGGGGAAGAGGGGAAGGGGACATGTGGGCAGGAGACGTTATGGTGGATTCCACCAGAGGGAACGGGCAAGGTGGGTCAGCAGGTTTAGAACTGGCTAGTTTGAATCTTCCTGGTGGGTCTGGGGCATGCGGGCTGTCCCTGGTTGTCTGGAACGTGGCTCCAGGGTGACTAGGGAAATGGTGGCCCAGAGTGGGAAGGCCTGACAGAGGTGGTGGTTGGCGTGTGGGCTCTGGATTTGGTGGTTTGCATACACAAGATGTGCTCCACAGGGGACTCCTTTGCTGTCTCTAGGAGTTGACTGACCCTGGAGAGGCCGTCCCTCCAAGGTCAGCCAGCGGCCTTGGTGTTGGGGCGTCAAATGCAGAATCTGGAAACCCTGGTTCTTAGCCCCCTGGGCCGCTGCCTCGGACCACGGCCAGCAGTTTCCGAGACAGAGCGGGTGGCTCAGGGTTGAAGCACAAGCCAACGGGACGGGTCCCTGGTTTCCTCCCCGATTTCCGAGTTACAGACAGGGCTTCCTTCCTTTCTTTTTTAAGATTTTATTCACTTATTTGAGAGAGAGTGAGCGAGAGAGAGAGAAGGAGCAGGGGGAGGGGCAGAGGGAGAAGCAGGCTCCCCGCTGAGCAGGGAGCCCGACTCGGGGCTCGATCCCAGGACCCCAGGATCATGACTTGAGCCGAAGGCAGATGCTTAACCCACTGAGCCACCCAGGCGCCCCTCAGACGGGGCTTTCTATCTATCTAAAGCTCCTAAAGCTCAGGCCAAGACAAACGTCTTCTCAGCCACCTTTAGATGGACTACATGGAAGAAATTTTGTTTTTATTAGGATCCCAACTAAGAATTAAAGCACTTCTGTTATATTTCAACTAAAATGTCTAAGTGTTCTAATATTTGGAGCTTTTGTGGGACTCAAATCCACCTGAATTCTGGAAAGGCAAGGTGCATCTCTTTGGGTTTTTGTTTGTTTGGTTGGTTGGATTTCTTTTTGTTTAAGACTTTACCTTTTTTAGAGCAGTTTTAGCTTCACAATGTAAGAGGTTTGTCAAATACCTCCTGCTTCTGTAACTACGTAGCTTCCCCCAGCAGAGGGGGGACATTTGTTCCCAACAACGAACCTACACTGACCCATCGTTATCACCCAAAGTCCCGAGTTTACCCGAGGCCTCACTCCTGCTGTGCATTCTACAGGCTTGGATAAATGTGTGATGACATAAATCCGTCATCATAATCTCATACGGAGTCAACTCACTGCCCTAAGCATCCTCTGGGCTCTGCCTGTTTGTGCCCTCCTGCCCCTAGCCCCTGGCAACCACTGATCATCCCACTGGCTCCATAGTTTTGCCTTTTCCAGGATGTCCTAGAGTTGCCGTCACACAGAGTGCAGGCTTTCCTGATGGGCTTCTTCCAGTCAGTGACACGCACTGACGTCTCCCCCTGTGGCTTCTCCCCAGCCTCTGTTCTGCAACGGTTGCGTGCAGGTTCTATTCAGGATGCAGAGGGTTGGTGTGGGTGTGGTGACCCCACAGCTTGCAGTCCCTGAGGAGCCCCAGCCGCCCACACTTTCTGCAAATGCCAGTACCTCCCTCTCCTCGGGCTGTGAGTCTGAAGAATTTCAGGAATGTTCTGGAATGCTGGCTATGACTAACACAGCTCCAGCCGGCACGTAACCCGGTGACGTCCCCCCGTGGGATCCCCGACTGCTGGGACCCCAGATGTAGTCCTTGTGAACACACCAGTTTGGGAAGTCTTTCGTGGAGGCTGTAACTGGAGTGGAGATGGGCAGGTGAGCGGGTTGCAGATGTGAGGGGACTTCTGTCGTGGTCCAGGGTCACTGACTTAGCCTTCTAGGTCTCTGGACTTCCTGTCTGATGGATCATAGAATCACCCTGGGCAGGGCCAGCGTGTGAAGATGCGGTCCTGCATCCCCAGCAGGGCTATTCTGACTTGGGGGGCCGGGCTGGGCTCTGGAGGAGCCCCCGGGGTGTCCTGGAACACAGCTCAGCATGGGGACGCTTCTTTCAGCAGGCAGGCTGCTGGGCATCTTGCAGGGGCTAGGAGTCTAGGAGGGAAACAAAAGTAGGTGGACTTTTGCTCTAACTGGTCATTTCAGGTCTCCCAAACTCCTGGCCTCCAGGGAAGGAAGAGATGTTGACTTTATGTAGAGCTTGGCTTTGCAAATCTCCCTGGAACTGAGTAAGCCTCCTGCCACGCAGCAGGTGCGGAGTTAGGGTTAGGCCATGGTCTGGGGAGTGTCAGCTCTTTGTGACTCTTCTCAGAGCCATCAAACCTGAAGAAATAGGCCAAAGGAAACTTCTCATTGTTGCTGCGGGCGTCACCAGTGATTTGTGCCAGTTCAGAGCTGGGCAGAATCAATTCAGATTTTAAAGTCAGGCTCCCAGTCTCTATTTAAAAGAATGTAAAAGAGGGAGGCTGGGTGGCGCAGTTGGTTAAGTTCTTGGTTTCTACTTAGGTCATGAGCTCAGGGTCCTGGAATCACGCCTTGTGTCGGGCTCTGTGCTCAGTGGGGAGCCTGCTTGAGATTCTCTCCCTCTCCCTCTGCCCCTCCCCCCACTCTCTCTCTTCTCTCTCTCTCAAAATAAATAAATCTATTTAAAAATTTTTAAAAAACATGCAAAAGGACCCTGGTTCTGGTCAAATGGAACAGCACGAACCAGGTTTACTCTCTGACCTAAACAACTGAAAACCTGACAAAAATACATGAGAGGACAGTGGTCAAGACTGCCACCCCCCAGCATCTCTTGAGTGCAGTCCAGGGAAGCCACGTGGTCTAGAGCCCATGGGGCAGAGTACTGAAGAGGAGGGCACACAGAGTTCTGGAGCCCTGAAGAAGGTCTCCCTGCAGTGTCCAGCTGAGAACCGGTTGGCGCGTGCTCAGGGCTGGGAGGGAACTACCCAAAAGGACCGGGAGTAGCAGTGCCCGGTGCTCACCCGCAGCCGCCAGACCGGGACATGACACTGGTGAGGGTACCAACAAGGTCTCAGCACGGGAGTAAGGAAAATTAACCCTAGACTCAATGCTGCTTGGGTCCCACCAAGTAACTTCATTGCATCCCAAAACAAAGATGGGGAATATTTACAGAATACAAAAATATCCAGCACCAAAAAGGTAATCTTCACATGGTCTGATTTCCCATGAGAAGTACTAGGTATGCAGGAAAAAGGAAGGTAGAACCCATAACAAGGAGAAAAATCAGTCAATCGGAATGGACCCATAAATGGCCCAGATGAAAGCGTTAGGAGCTAGGACACCGTGTAGCTGTGGTCTCCATATTTAAGAAGGTAGAAGAAAGATTGAACCAATGTCAGAAATAATGCAATCAGGGGCGCCTGGGTGGCTCAGCTGGTTAAGCAACTGCCTTCGGCTCAGGTCATGATCCTGGAGTCCCGGGCTCGAGTCCCGCATCGGGCTCCCTGCTCGGCGGGGAGTCTGCTTCTCCCTCTGATCCTCCCCCTCTCATGTTCTCTGTCTCCCATTCTCTCTCTCAGATAAATAAATAAAAAATCTTAAAAAAAAAAAAAGAAAATGCAATAAGAAGATGGTGGAGCAGCATTTTATAGAACTGAAGGAAAGCAGAAAAACACAGTTGACATAAAATTCATCACTCAGCGGAAATATCCTTCAGAAACTAAGGCGCAATAGGCTTTTTCAGACGGACAAAAAGCTGGAAGGACAAATCACCAGCAGACTCATACTACAAGAAGTGTTTGAGGAAGTCCTGCAAGCTTAATGCAGGCTTAGCTTAATGTGAGTCTGAAGAATTTCACAATAACACCAGAGAGAACCCTGGGTCTACAGAGAGGAAGAAGGCAAAAATAATAGTAAGTTGGGGCTATAATGCATGCCAAAGGACACGTAGGACGGCGGTAGCATAAGGACGGGCAGAAGGCAAGCAAACTGTTGTAAGTTTCCGACTGTATGTGCGTAATGGCGCTTGAAGGCAGACCTGGAAGGCAGGTCATGGTTAAATTAAAAATGTATACTATAAACCCTAAAGCAACTACTAAAATAATGAACTGTTATAGTTCATTAGCCAACAAAGCTGATGAAGTAATAAAATTATTCCCCAAAAAATACAGAAAAAGAGGGTGGAGGGATAAAAAAAACAAAAACAAAAACAGATGGGACAAACAGAAAACAAACAGTAAGATGAAAGACTTAAAGGCAACCATATCCACAGTCACGGAACACACAGTCTGAGCTCCTGCGCGAAAAGGCAGAAATTGTCACATTATAAAAAAAAAATTAAAAAAAAGCAAGACCCAACTGTATGCTGCCGACAAGAAACCACTTCGAATATAAAGACAGTAGCTTGAAAGCAAAAGGACGGGGAAAGATATGCCATGTTAAACCAAAGAAAGCTAGAGTATCTCTGATAACATCAGGCAAGATAGATTTCAGAAGACATAACAACAGCAATAAACAGGGCAAAGGGGTCAGTTAATCAGGAGAATGTAACAAATCTAAATGTTTATGCACCTAATAAGAGAGCTTTGAAGTAAACCAAACAAAATCTGATCTGATTACCAGGAGAAACAGACACAGCCACGAATAAGCGTAGCTGGAGAGTTCTACACCCTCTCAGGGCAAGTGGGCAGAAATTCAGGAAGGAAACAGACAACGCTGTCAACGAACTTGACCTGATTGACATTTATCGAATATTCCACCCCACAACAGCCCAGAAAACGAGTATTCGCAAATGCACACCAAACGTTTGCCAAGACAAACCATACTCTGGGCCATAAACAAGTCTCAGTAAATTTAAAAGTCAGACAAGGATTCAAGACATACAAAGTATGTTTTCTAACCACAATAGAATTAAATAGCCAACAATGACAGAAAAATCTCTGGGAAAAAATCCTCAAATATTTAGAAGTGAAAAACACACTTTTAAGTAACCCATGGGTCAGATAAAGACTCTAAGTGGAAACTTAAAAGTATTTTGGTTTTCTTTAATTGTTTTTAAAACTCGAAGTATAGTCGACATACAATATTATGTTAATTTCAGGTGTACAACACAGTGATTCAACATTTATATACATTACAAAATGTTCACCACAATAAGTCTAGTTACCATCTGTCACCACACAAAGTTGTTACAGTATTATTGACTATCTTCCCTATGCTGTACTTTTCACCCCAGTGCCTTATTTATTTTGTAACTGGAAGATTGAACCCCTTAATCCCCTTCACCTATTTCAACTATCCTCCTGCCCACCCCCCTTTGGCAACCATGAGTTCTCTGTATTTATGAGTCTGTTTCTGTCTTTTTTATTTGTTCATTTCTTTTGTTTTTTAGATTCCACATATAAAAAAAAATCATGGTATTTGTCTTCCTCTGACTTATTTCACCTAGCATAATACCCTCTAGGTTCATCCTCATTGTCACAGATAGCAAGATTTTGTTCTTTTTATGACTGAGTAATATTCCATTGTGTATCTCTACCACATTTTTTTTTCTTTTTGAAATTAGCTAGTATCTGTGGGTTAACACTTTTTGCATCTTGCAAATACGCTGTCTCTCAAAAACTTCACCAAATGGTTTTAGCATCCTTCACATCTTTGGTAGATCATTGTTCTCAACTCTTTACTCCTTCCCAGGTTTAGAATTACACCTCCACATCCTTTGCCACGTGACTTTGTAGTATCTCCCACTGAAGTACAGAAAATATATTTCCCCTTACCATTGATCCTGGGCTTGGCCACGTGACTTACTTGAGCTAATGCAATGTGAGCAGACATAACATAGGCAGAGGCATTAAATACGCTTATGAACTTGGGGTGGGCTGCAATCTGCCACGAAGTGGACATGTCCCAGGTGGAGCCTGGTCCATGGAGAATAAAGAGACAAAACTGAACCTAGTCCGCGAGCTGAGGCTGAACCCAATAAACAAGACTTCATGAGAATTACAAACCTGTGAATGAGAAACAGATGTTCCTTGTTTGGGGGTGGGGGAGTTTGCTATGCCACACTATTGTTTCGGAAACTGATCTGTGCACTGTCCTTGCGGGAGGCAAGTGTTTTATGGGAGGCTGCAGAAATCGAGTTTTCTAGTTCTTGTGTTAGTTCTGAGCATTCTGGCTGGCATTCTTCTAAAAGCATGAACATTCCTTGTGTTCCTTTTTACTTTTTCAGCGTAACTATCAAGTTGTGGGCTTGATTTATTGAATGGTTTACAATTAATTACAGTTATGATTCCTTTTGAAGCTAAAATAACCCTACAGTTTACTAGTAAGACTCTTATTCAGTTAGACTACGTGTCCTTCTGACACGTCCCCCCCTTAAGCATTGGGCACTCTTTTGTTTTGTAGCGCCATGACATGTCTTCCTGTTTGATGCATAGTCCCAGAAATACCCAGATGATCCACAGTGATGACAGCGGACTACTGTCACCTTCATCCAAGTGGTAGCCCAGATTGCTGCTCCTCTGCCAGAATTATGATCTTTACCCAAACAGATCAGCCTGGCGTCTGGCACTGCATTATAGTGACTGATTTGGCAAATATGTTCTTTTCAATCCCCATCAGTAAGGAGAATCAAATAATCTGCTTCGACATGGAAAAGATAGCAGAGCACATTTACTGTCACCAGGACTCTTAATTTTCCTCTCTGACAACATACTCCACAAAAACCTTGCAGTGAGCAGAAGAGTATGCAAGTCCACTGTTTTTATAAGTTATGCTAATGTGTTGAGCAGGAAGTAGCGAGGACTCTGGATGCACTGTTCAGTCACCTGCGTGCCAGAGAGTGGGGCGTAGACCCTGAATAAATTCTGGGTCCAGCACATTGATGATTTTTTTAAGGGTCCAGGGGTCTATAGTACGCCACGACATCCCCTCTGAGATAAAAGACAAGCTATTGTACATTGTCCCTTCACCATGAGTAGGGCCCAGAGCTGCCCTTTCCTAGTGGATCCAATGGTACTCAAAATATCTGTACTAGACAAAGATGCTGTGGGGAAATCTCTGGCAAGCCTAATGGGGGAGTCACAGGGTTCTGGGGTGAAGTCATGACATACGGAGCAGACAGCCACTAGCAATTTGAGAAAGAGCTTCCGGCATGCTCCTGGGTCCTAGGAGAGTCTGAGCACTTGGCTATAGGACATTATGTGACCGTGTGGCCATAACTGCCTGTTCTGGATGGGCCATTTTAAGATCCACCAAGTCTTAGCGTCAGGTGGACCCAGCAGCAATTCATCAGACGGTGGACAATGTAAATGTGGCATCATACCCAAAGAGTACAAATAAATTACATGAGCAGGTGGCCCAGACCCACAGGTTACCTAGCCCTGCTGCACTAATACCTCTCCTTCAACACACACGGATGCCTTCATGAGAGGTTTCCTAAGATTTGCTGATAGGAGAGGACAAAACCCGGCATGATTCACAGACAGAACCACTTGATATTTTGGTGTAAGCTAAAAATAGATTGCTTCCGCGCTCAGGATTGTCCCTAAGGGACGGTAGTGAAGTGAAATCCCCCCAGTAGACAGCACTATGAGAAATACGCATGGTCATCTGATTTAGGGGACTGGGAGAAAGCTAAGGTAAGGATATTCCTGGACAGTAGTGAACGGTTGGCTGTTTAGATAGGGATGAGAAAAGACTGGAGATAAGGAGTTCTGGGGAAGAGGTCTGTGAACATGAGGGAGCTGGGCAGAAAGTAAGCAGATCTTCGTGTCTCACCAGAGCCTCCCCGAGATCCCCCTCCCTTGAGAAAGTGTAGACAACCTGGTAGACGCGATGACTTTACTAGTAGGCATCAGCCAACCTCTGTCCTTCCCAACCCTAACATGCACAATGGGACCATGGCCAGAATAGCAATGTTGGCAGAGGTGGAGGCTGTGCGTGGACTCCGTCTCGCTGAGACTTATGTCACCAGTGATGCAGCCAAATGCTGACCTGTCAGCGGAAGAGATGGCGCCTTTGACAGTAGCCCTTAGTGTGGTATTGTCCCTCAAAGAGACCAGCCACTCACCTGGCCGGTGTATTACATCAGACCTCTTCCAACCAAGAGGGAAAGAAATAGAATTAACACTTACTCTGGATATAGATTTCTTTGTCTGTGCCTATGACTCCAAGGTTTGCCAAGGTTTACCAGATGCCTGATAGATCTTAACACAACGTCCCCTCAGAGTAAGGACCGCATGTCATGGCAAAAGTGGTGTGACAATGGGTTATGGCCGAGACCCTCTATTCCTGATACAGATCATATCACCCTGAAGCAGCTGGCCAGATACAAGACTGGAATTTTCAGCTAAGGCACTAGATTGGGGTCATCACCCTGCAGGGTTGGGGTTCTGTCTACTCGGATGCAGAATAAGCACTGAACCAATGGCCCATATACGGTGCTACATCCAAATAGCTAGAAGACACTGGATGGGAATAGGAATGACCACTCTCAACATCACTGCCAGTACCCACGTGAAGAATCTGTGCTTCCAGTCACTGAAAACTTATGTTCTACTACATTACTATTTGCGGGGGGGGGGGGGGGGGGGGGGGGGGCTTGATTTTTTTTTTCCGGGCTGGCAGGAAGGGGGGGGTGGGATCCGTTTTCTTCACCTTT
>NW_023270825.1:2362689-2364243 GCF_011800145.1 Mirounga leonina
GTTTCGGAAACTGATCTGTGCACTGTCCTTGCGGGAGGCAAGTGTTTTATGGGAGGCTGCAGAAATCGAGTTTTCTAGTTCTTGTGTTAGTTCTGAGCATTCTGGCTGGCATTCTTCTAAAAGCATGAACATTCCTTGTGTTCCTTTTTACTTTTTCAGCGTAACTATCAAGTTGTGGGCTTGATTTATTGAATGGTTTACAATTAATTACAGTTATGATTCCTTTTGAAGCTAAAATAACCCTACAGTTTACTAGTAAGACTCTTATGACTACTGTCTGATCACTTTGAACTCTATCCTGATGGACCAGCAGGCAAAAAAAAAAAAGGAGTTACTTTGTTGGTGGGGTAATTGACCCTAATTATCACGAGAGGCTATGGTGTATCATACAGTGAAGACAGAGAGGAGTATGTCTGGAACTCAGGACTTTCCAGGGCATGTCTTGGTGCTTATATACTAAATGAAAATGACAGTTGGTCAGTCGGAGCAACCACATCAGGACAAAAGCAAGGTAGCCAGAGTCTCAGACTCCTCAAGTCTGAAAGACTTAGTCACCCTACCAAGCAAGCAACCTAGACCAATTAAAATTATTGTTGAAGGGGAGGAAAATCTAGAGTGAGTGCTGGAGAAGGAAGAAAATCTCAATTACCACCTCAGGTCCAGTCGCATCAATGACCTTAGCTTATTCCCCTAGTTTTGTGCACTAAACCTTTAGAGGAATTGAAAGAACCTGAAAAATTGAACCTACAGTGTGGCATGAGAGGACCTGAGTGATGCAAGAGGCCTCTGTAGCTGACCCTCCCCATGCCCCGTGTCACACACCATCAGCCCGCTCTGTCTTCAGCCACAAGGGCAAGCTGCGACTCACCCCAGACTGGCAGCATCCCAAGTCAAGAGGGTACTATGTGACCTTTCTACTCTCTACAGCAGGGCTGTGGTCAAGTTTTTATTTTTTTAATTTTTTTAAGATTTTATTTATTTATTTGACAGAGAGAGTGAGAGAGCACAATTAAGGGGAACAGTAGAGGGAGAGGGAGAAGCAGGCTCCCCGCCAAGCAGGGAGCCTGATGCAGGGCTCAATCCCAGGACCAGGATCATGACCTGAGCCAAAGGCAGACACCTAACCATCTGAGCCACCCAGGTGCCCCTGTAGTCAAGTTTTTTAAAAAGACCACAAATTTTCTGATGCTCATCCCATCAAGAGGCATTGTCTATGTCTCTGCTACTTGAATTCAGGCTTGGGCATGTGAGTTGCTTTATTGAGGTGACATTAGCAAACATCACCAACAGAGACTTGAAAAGTACTTGCTCATTGAGACCTGCCTTTCCAATTATTCCCTAACCTATGAGTACAGGCCAATATGGTAGAAAGAGCCAAGTAAAAGCACCACCATCAAAGACTTAAAACATACAATGATGGTAGCCCTTCCAAAGTATTAATTCTGTTCACCTGTCTGGCATCCACATAACCTAGATGGGTTTTGGCAGATGAAGATGGACCAATGTTAGCTTAAACAGGCGACAGTTCCAACTACAGCTGCTATTCTGGATGTG
>NW_023270825.1:2364343-2364754 GCF_011800145.1 Mirounga leonina
AGAGAGAGAGCACATGAGAGGGGGGAGGGTCAGAAGGAGAAGCAGACTCCCTGCCGAGCAGGGAGCCCGATGCGGGACTCGATCCCGGGACTCCAGGATCATGACCTGAGCTGAAGGCAGTTGCTTAACCAACTGAGCCACCCAGGCGCCCAAGGCAGTTCAACTCTTTGTGATAAGGATATTAACATACCTCCATGTCTTGCCTCAGTGATATGTTAACAACTGCTCTCTGTTCCAACGTAGTCTATAGAGATTTGATCATCTTGATAGTTTCCATGACATCATGCTGGTCCACAATGCTGACGGCATTGTGTTAACTGGACCTGTTAAACAGGAAGTGGCAACTGCTCTGGATATACTAGTAAGTCTCATATGTATATTCTTTAATCCTAAAGAATAATCGGTGGACTG
>NW_023270825.1:2369754-2389920 GCF_011800145.1 Mirounga leonina
GCTCCATAAGTCACTGTGGTATTTACATTCAGTTAGACACATTCAGGAGAGTGATGTGACCGTTTTATTTTTAAATGTCAATGTTGGCAGTATCCCAGAAATTACATCTCTGGAAACAATTTAAAATTCTGTTTAAAAAAAAGTTATATGTTCCCATAAAAATGTGTGGGACATTTCAACAGATTTCAAAATTGTTTCAGAGAGTACTTTAGCAACAAGTGTCGCTGTCTACTCCATGCTTTTCCTTGGACTGATCTTCTGTGCCATTCATTGGGTGCCGACGAGCTGCCTTGACCTTGTAGTGAGAACTGGGTCTTACACCCTTAGCTCAAGGGGAGTAACCAAGGGGTTCCTCTCCCGGGCACATTCCTCGCTGCCACCACTAGGGGGCAGAACCAGCACGGTGGAAGAGAAGCTTCCAGCGGGCCCTGGCTTCCAGATGAGGGTATCAGGCCCCGGCCTGCAACCCCAGGGAGCTACCTGCAAAGCCTAGATGGCCTGTCTTCTCTCCCCCAGGGGACCCTACTCTCTGAGGCTCCCCTGGGGGGAAGGGCTCCTGGAAATCGCCTCACCCTCACCCCCAGCTTTTTCTCCAGCTATGGTCTCCTCAGTGTCCAAAAGCACTGGTCTCTGAAGCCCAGTGTCCCACAGTCCAGGGCAGTCCCGGGGGCCACTGCTGACCGACACCCTCCTTCTGGGGGCCGCACCCATCCCGAGAGCTGCCTGCCCCAGGCTGGAATCTGGGCTGCCATCTGCCCACTCCCCCCCCTCCCAAACACACACACACAGCACCTGGGCACACAGGTGGGCTGTGTGTGTCTTTGCCCTGATCTCCGGGGCCACGGACGGACGGAAGGCTGAGTGATGGGAACAGGGCGGATGTAGGATGTGTGTCATCAGGACAACATCCAGAAGGGGAACCCAGAGTAACGCTGGCTCTGGCCAGCAGGGAGAGTGCTGGACCTCCCATCCTCTCCAAAGCCTCTCCAGGATGGGTTTTGCATCTTACCAGTGAGGAAACAACCAGCCCAGCGTCCACTATCCAGGGGCGTCCCCATGGGTGACCCAGCCTGTTCCCTGTCCCTGGGCCCAAGGACCCCTTGCCACCAGGCAGAGGGGAGGGGCTGGTGCTGGGCTCGGGTCGCCTCCTCTTTCTGGGGCTCCTGCGGCCTCAGGCTGCCTGGTTTTGCTCCGTCCAGCCATGGTGCCGTCTCCTTGGGAACGCCAACCATGTGGTTGCTCTGTCAGTGTGGAAGTTCACAAGGCGGCTCAGCCCTTGCTAAACCGTCTGAAACCACCCCTGGGTACTCTGGAAAAACGAGTCCCCCTTCTGTTCTTCCAGGTCTCACCAGGATTCTCTACTCACGGCACTCAGGCACCTGACAGAGCCGCCCCCTCCTCCGTATGGGCTGGGGGGGCCCGAGGCAGAAGCCCTCCTGGCTAAAGGGGGACTCTTGCACCCCTGGCCGAGCTGGAGGAGGACCCAAGGTCTCCTGCACCCAGTGGGGCTGGGTCTCCACTTCTCAGGGAGCAGGATGACGGTCCGGGGAACAGGACGGCATGGCTAGGTTGATGGGGCTGGTCCTGGGAGGCAGTTCCTGCCCTACAAGTTCCAGACCTTGCACACCCCTGAGAAACAGCCGCCCTCCCCGTCCAGGAGCCTATCTGCGGGCCACGCCTGACCCTCTTCACTCTGTGGCCCGGTGGCAAGAACCGCGCCCCCCCACCTCCCCCCCGGGGAACTTGGCGGCCCCGCGTGGGCTCCACCTTCCTGTGGCTCTGCCCCAAACCCACACCCTGGGGGTCCACAGCCGGCCCCCGCCCGCCCCTCCTGGCTGTGCTCTGCCAAGCCCCAGGCCCGCAGTCTGTCCCTCCCTCCTACCCGCCCCCCGCCTGCCCCAGCCTCCAGCTTCCAGCCGGAGCTGGCGGAGGAACTGGCAGAACGATTGCCCGATCGGGTGGGAGAAGAACCAGACCCGCCCCCGGAGGCCGGTCCGCGGTCCGCTCTCGGCTCCCCGGTGACCCGGCCCCAGGTTTAAGAAAATCCTCGGCGTCCTTCCCTCTACTACGTAGACAATGAAGTGTTTCCCAGCTTCAAAAACACTGCATTGGAGAAAACAGCCAAACTAAATAAAATATTGAAACAAGGAATTGAAAATCACTCACAAATCCCATTAGACTCAAGCACTAGACGTAGGTCCTTTTCTTCTTTTTTCTTTTTCTGAGAAAGAGAGAGGAGAGAGAAGGGGGGAAGAGCAGAGGGAGAGGGAGAGAGAGAATCTGAAGCAGACTCCGCGCTGAGCGTGGAGCCCACTGGGGACTGGATCCCACCACCCAAGATCGTGACCTGTGCCGAAATGAAGTCTGATGCTTAACCCACGGAACCACCCAGCGCCCCTAGACATAGGTCTGAAACGCCTTTGCCCACCCTGTACAAAAGTACTGTTCTCAAAAATCTGCACAAAGAAGAATCTCATAGGTTGATAGTCTTGGTTCCCCTTAAACAAGATCTTTGAGGTAAGAATTCTACTTGTAGAGAATGAATGGCTCAGACAGAATAGATTCTAAGGAATTAGGTGGAGTACAGACTGGATGCCACTCTTCCCCTCAGCCCAACAATGCTCTCACGCCCCCGCCCCAGGCATAGGCCACGTTAGCATTTTGGTACAAACACCTCTATATTTATGAGCGATCCTGCTATAGACATTGTTCTGCAAATTTGCATGTTCACTTAATGCCGTGTCAAGGACTTTTCCCCACCCGTGACAATGGAACCAACGTGTCATCTGAATGGCCACACTGTCCTATGTGGTGTAATTGTTTGCCTCTTTCCCTCTTGCTGGATATTTGGGGATTTTCCAGTTTTCCCTACAATGAAAATCTTGTGTGTGTGTGTGTGTGTGTGTATGACGTATGTTTGTCCTATTATTTTGAAACATACATTCCCTAGAAGTAGAATTATTACCTCAAAGATCTTATTTAA
The DNA here is from genome assembly GCF_011800145.1 of Mirounga leonina. NCBI lineage: Eukaryota > Metazoa > Chordata > Mammalia > Carnivora > Phocidae > Mirounga > Mirounga leonina. Next base: position 2,372,738 of record NW_023270825.1, read on the forward strand.
GGTAAGCCAAGACTCAACATCTTCATTGCAATAAGAAATCTAGCAGAGATGGACACTGTCTTGTGTTTGAGAAATCTGCCAGGTTCTTGTTCTGTGTAAGAATCCAGAAACATGATTGCACACCCCTGCCTGGGCAACAGTTACCAAGTAAGACAAGCAGAGTTCCAGCTTTCTATCTGAAGTGATCTTCTTAGAAATATTGTAAGACCCTTCTCTTTAAATACCAGATTCACTGAAACCGAGAAATGAGCAAGGTGGTAACAGTTAGGAATGTGCAGACAAGTCCCGGGTTTGCATAGATTTGCAAGATTTACACACTTGTAAACGATCTGATTCAACAACTTACCAAATCAAATTCTTTGAGTTTCATAATTCAGAATGATTATCTTTCCCTTCATGATTTCAGGGGAAAAGAGACATCTTTAACTCTTTCTTAGGTTCCTTTTGTAATTATGTAGACTTTCTTTTTTTTAACACTATTTATTTATTTATTTGAGATAGAGAGAGAGGGAGCAGGAGTGGGGAGGAGGGGCAGAAGGAGAGGGAGAAACAGACTCCCTGCTGAGCAAGGAGCCCCACGCGAGACTCCATCCCAGGACCCCGAGATCATGACCTGAGCCGAAGGCAGACGCTTCACCGACTGAGCCACCCAGGTGCCTCTAGACTTTCATTTTTAAAACCAGGCTGTGGAGATTCATTAGTTGGCCCTAGAAGCTGTGGAGTTTAATTTTACTGAGACAAAAAAAGAAATAAATGAATAGGATCTTAATAACAGCTTATGACATTTCTTCTTCCCCGAAGAATAGAAACACTTTTTAATGGATACTGCAAAAATTAATTCCAGAAAGAATTACGTCAATTCATTCTTCCAGGGAGAGTGAAGCCAGTTTCCTCACAGCTTTGCCAGACCTGGAGGCAATTATCTTGTTTATTTTTTGACAATCTAATAAGACCAAGAAATTACCATGTGTTCATGTTTTTTTAAGAAACAGCTTTACTGAGACGTGATTGGCATTCCATAAACCGCACATATTTAAAGTATGTTAATAAGCTTTTATGTACGCATATAATCATGAAACTATCACAATAATAAAGATAATTAACATGTCCTTCATCACTGAAAGTTTTCCCATGGCCCTTTGCGATCATGCCCCTAGCCCTCCCTCCTCACCCAGGCACAGGCACGGACCGATCTGCTTTCTTAGCTAGATCACTTAACATTTTCTAACGGCGAGGCTCACGGGCACCAGAGTGCTCACTCACTGCTCTGGGAGTGTAATTTTGCACGTCCCTGTGGAGGGCCCTTTGGCAATATCAGGCCACCTGACAAAGCCTCCTGTGAACCAGCCATCCCCCTTCTAGGAATTTATCTTATCGATACTCTAACATCCATGCAGAATGATGCAGGTACCAGGTCAGTTACTTCGATTGTAGTAGCAAAATATTGGAAACTCCCTAAATGCCCATCAGTAAAAACTCAGGGAAATAATTGCAGTGCACCAAACAATGGAGTACTATACAGCTGTAAAAAGAAGGGGGAAGTTCTCTCTGTCCTGATGCAGAAATTGCTCCAAGATAGGAGGTAAAGGGGAAGTGGGTGTGCAGAGGTGGGTGTTAAGCGTGCCTCTTTCCTATTTGGGAGGGATCCATGAGAGCCATGACCCTGACCTTGCCTCTTTTATTCTCCCCTACCCCTCACATCAGGAGAAGAGAAAGCACTCAATAACCATTATACTCTCTGTCCTTACGATTTTGGCTGCTCTAAGTACTTCATCTAAGTGGAATCATATCGTCTTTCTCTTTCTGTGACTGGCTTATTTCACTCAGCATAATGTCCTTAAGGTTCATCTATGTGGTAGCGAGTTATAGAATAATTAAGACTGAATGATTAATTCTATTTTTAGGCTATAAAAATCTGAATAATTAATTCCTTTTTCATTCAATAAATTCCATAATTCCATTTTAATTCCATTGTATGTATATACCACACTTGGCTTATCCATTCATCCATCCATTCAGCATCCATTTGGCTGCTTCTGTGTTTTCAATATTGTGAATAATGCTGCTCTGAACATGAGTGAGCAAATATCTCCTTGAGACCTTCCTTTCACTTCTTTAGGGTACATACCCAGAAGAGGAACTGCTGGATCATGTGGTAATTCCACTTTTAAGTTTTTGGGGAGCCACTGTTCTGTTTTCCGCCATGGCTGTACCAGTTTACATCCCACCAACAGTGCACAAGTGTTCCAATTTCCCCACATCCCTGCCAACACTTGTTTTCTGTTTTTCATTTCCCTTGATGGCAGCCATCCTACTGGATATGAAATGGTCTCTTCTTGTAGTTGTGGTTTGCATTTCCTTGAACATCTTTTCATGTGCTTGTTGGCCATTCATAGATCTTCTTTGGAGAAATGTCTAGTCAAGTCTTTTGCCCATTTTTGAATGAGGTAGTTGTGTTTTATTATTATTGAGTTTTAGGAGTTCTCAACATATTCTGGATATTAATCCCTTATCAGATCTATGGTTTGCAAATATTTTCTCATTTTCTCCCATTCTGTGGGCTGCATTTTTACTCTGTGGTTCGTGTTTTTTGATGTACACATTTTTTTAAGTTTTCATGAAGTCCCGTTTGTCGATTTCTTATTTTGTTACCTCTGCCTTCAGTGTCGCAGCCAAGAAATCACTGCCAGTTCCAGTGTTGTACAGCTTTTGACTTGTGCTTTCTTCTAAGAGTTTGATAGTTTTAGGTCTATCATTTAGGTCCTTGATCCATGTCAAGTTAATTTTTGTACATGGTGTGAGGTAAGGGTACAAATTCAGTCTTTTACATGTAGATATCCAGTTTCCCCAAAACCATCTGTTGAAAAGACTCCTTTCCCCTTTGAATGGTCTTGGAACTCTAATTAAAATAAAATCATTTGATGAGGGGCGCCTGGCTGGCTCAGTTGTAAGAACAAGCAACTTTTGATCTCAGGGTCATGAGTTCGAGCCCCACATTGGGTGTGGAGAGTACTACAAAAAAAAAGTAAACTTAAAAAAATAATTTGATGCTATATGTGAGGGTTTATATCTGAGCTCTTCACTCTATTCCATTGGTCTATGCCTACCTTTATGCCAAAACCACACTACTTTGATTACTATAGGTTTGTAGTAGTTTTGAAATCAGTAAGTGTGAGTTCTCCAGTTTTGTACTTCTTTTTCAAGATTGTTTTGACTATTCAAGGTCCCTTGATATTCCATGTGAATTTTAGAATGGGTTTTTCTATTTCTGCAAATAATGTCATTGGGGTTTTGATAGGAATTGCATCAAATCTGTAGATTACTTTGGGCAGTATTGACATTTTGACAATATTAAGTCTTCCAATCCATGAACATCAATGTGTTTCCATTTATTTATGTCTTCTTTATTTTATTTTAGCAATGTCTTGTGGTTTGCATTGTGCAAGTCTTTCACCACCCCCACCCCCAGTTAATTATTAAGTATTTTATTCTTTTTGATGCTACTGTAAATTGTTTTGATTTTGTATTTTCCTTTTCAGATTGTTTATTGCAAATAGAAATGCAATGGATTTTTTGTGTTTTGACTTTGTGTCCTACTTTGCTGAATTTTTTTTTTTTTTTTTTTGAGAGAGAGAGAATGAGAGACAGAGAGCACGAGAGGGAAGAGGGTCAGAGGGAGAAGCAGAAACCCCGCTCAGCGGGGAGCCCGATGCGGGACTCGATCCCGGGACTCCAGGATCATGACCTGAGCCGAAGGCAGTCGCTTAACCAACTGAGCCACCCAGGCGCCCCCTACTTTGCTGAATTTATTTATTAGTTCTGATAGCTTTTTGTGGAGTCTTTAGGGTTTTCTACATATAAGATCATGTCATCGGCAAACACATAATTTACTTCTTTTCCAAATAGGATGCCTTTTAGTTCTCTTTCTTGCCTAATTGATTTGGGTAGAACTTCCAATACTATGTTGAAGGAAGGTAGTGAAAATGGGCATCCTTACCTTGTTCCTGATATTGAAGGAAAAGCTTTCAGTCTTTCACCAGTGAGAATGATGTTTGCTGTGGGTTTTTTTTTTTTTTTTTAGTATGTGGCTTTTATTATGTTTGAGTTATTTTCCTTCTATTCCAATTTTGTTGAGTGTTTGATTATGAAAGGGCAACGAATTTTGCCCAGTGCTTTTTCTGCATCAGTTGAGATGATCATGTAGTTTCTTAACTTCATTTTGTTGCTCTGGTGTACTACACTGATTGAGTCGAATATGTCAAACCATCTTTGCATTCCAGTAATAAATCCTATTTGGTCGTGGTACATGATCCTTTTAATGTGCTGCTGAATTTGGTTTGGAATATTTTGTTGAGGATTTTTGCATCAATGCTCATAAGGAATACTGGTCTGTAATTTCTTTTCCTGTGGTGTTTGTCTGGCTTTGGCATCAGGGTTATGCTAGCCTTGCTGAATGAGTTAGGCAGTGTTCCCTCTTCAGTTTTTTGGAAAAGTTTGAGAAGAATGGTAATTAGTTCTTGTTTAAATGTTTGGTAGAATTTACCAGTGAAGTTATCAGGTCCAAGACTTTTCTATGTTGGGAGATTTTTTTTTTTTAATTTAAGTAGTCTCCATGCCAGTGTGGAGTCTGATGCGGGGCTTGAACTCATGACCCTGAGATCAAGATCTGAGCTAAGATCAAGAGTCAGATGCTTAACTGACTGAGCCACCCAGCCGCCCCTATGTTGGGAGATTTTCGATGACTGATACAATCTCCTTATTAGTTATAGGTCTAGTCAGTTCCTCTATTTCTTCATGACTTGGTCTTAGTAGGTTTCCTTTTTCTAGAAATTTGTCCATTTCATCTAGGCTACCCAATTTTTTCCTGTACAATTGTTCATATTACTCTCTTATAATCCTTTTTATTTCTGTAGGAATCAGTGGTAATGTCCTCACTTTCATTTCTGATTTTAGTAATTTGAGTCTTCTCTCTTTTTCTTAGTCCACCCAGCTAACAGTTTGTCAATTTTGTTGATTTTTTAAAAGAACCAACTTTTCGTTTCTTTGGTTTTCTCTATTGCCTTTCTGTTTCCTCTCTCATTTATCTCTACTCCAATCTTTATTGTTTCCTTCCTTCTGATAGCTGTGGGCTCAATTTGTTCTTTTTCTAGTTTCTTTATTTTTAAAGTTAGCTTGTTGATTTGAGATCTTTCTTGTTTTTTAATGTAAGCATAGATAGTAATACAATTTCCCCTTTGCACAACTTTCACTGTGTCCCATAAGTTTTGGTATGTTGTGCTTTTGATTCATTCATCTCTAAGTATTTTCTAATTTCCCTTATGATTTCTTCTTTGATCTCTTGGTTGTTTAAAAGTATGTTGTTTAATTTCCACAATTTTGTGAATTTTCTAGTTTTACTCTTGGCATTGATTTCTAACGTAATCCCACTGTGGTCAGAGAAGGTATTTGTGTGATATTTGTCTTCTTAAATCTATTGGGACTTAATCTGTGGCCTAACTTATGGTCTATCCTGGAGGATGCCCCTTGTGCACTTGAGAAGAAGATGTATGTTGTTGTTGAGTGGGGTGTTCTGTGTGTGTGTGTGTGTGTGTGTGAGAGAGAGAGAGAGAAAGAGAGAGATTGAGATCTGGTCAGTTTATTGTGTTGTTCAAGTCCTGTTTCCTGACTTATCTTCTGTCTGGTTGTTCTATCAGTTGGGAGTGGGGGATTGAAGCCTCTGACTATTATTGTAGAACTGTCTGTTCTTCAATTTCGTCAATTTTTCCTTCATACATTTTGATGGTCTGTCATTGTATATAAATACTGTAATTGTTATATCTTCCAGTCACTTTGAACCTTTTATTTATTTGCTTGTGATTTTATTTTTATCAATTTTTTTTTATTTGAGTATAGTTGACATGTAATGTTATATTAGTTTCAGGTACAACTTAGCGATTTGACAATTTTATACATGAACCTCATAGTAACATATAAATAGTCTTTGTCTCTTGTAAACTTTGTTGATTTATAGTCTATTTTGTCTGATGTTGGTATAGTCACCTGCTCTGTTTTGGGGGCTATTTCCATGGCCTATCTTTTTTATCCTTTCACTTTCAACCTGTCTGTGTCTTTGGATCTCAGTGGAAGCTCTTGTAGGCAGTATGTTGTTGGGTCATGTGTTTTTATCCATTCTGCCAGCCTGTCTTTTGATTGGACAGTTTAACAATTTACATTTAAGGTAATTACTGATAATGTGCTATTCATTTTCTATATGCCATGTAGCTTTCTTGTCCTTCATTTTCAGCATTACTATCTTCTTTTGTGATTAGTTGATTTTTTTTTTTGTAGTAAAATGTTCAATTTCTTTTTGTGTATATTCTATAGCTGTTTTCCTTGTGGTTGCCCTATGGATTGCATTTAACATCCTAAGGTTATAACACCCTAATTTGAATTTATACCAGTTTAACTTCAGTAACATACAAAAACTCTGCTGCTTTACAGTTCTGTCCCCACCCCTTTTGGTTACTGATAGCACAAAATTACATCCTTATACATTGTCATGGTGTCAGTCCCAGCCTATTAGTGGTAATACCCTCGGCTAGGAATGTCTCAGGCACCGGCCCAGGCCAGCATTACTCATAGAGAGCCCCACAGACACCTCCCTCGCTGGGGCCAATTATAACTGGGCCGGCCCTTGATTTCTTATTGTGATGGTAGGATGTACTCCAGAAAACAAAAACAAAAACAAACAAAAAAACCCAAAAAACCGAGGAACTTTGAGGAACAAGCTTTACACGTTTAGGGAGATACACAGCACACCTGAGGGCCACAGAGTGAGGTCATGGAGGGAGAGAGAGAGAGGGAGAGGGAGAAGGAATGTGGATCTGGGTCTGCCTCTATTAGGGTCCAAGGGTGGAGTTTCTGGGGTTTTGTGGTGTCTCTCATTATTGCCTAATTTGAAGCATATGAATGGGAATTAGAGTGTGGGAGGGTGGAGGTCAGTCAAGTGGTAAGTTACCTAGATTGCCCTCAGTTTTCTGCAAGGGGAACTTCCTGGGTGTGGTTGGCCTCATTCCTCAGCTGGTTGTTTTGCTGTGCCTTACAGCTGGCAATATGTTTATTCAAAATGGTATATTTTGAAATGAATGCCTCAGCAACCAAAAGCTTAATGTCAGGCACTTCCACCTGTGTTCTCAAAAACATAAACTAATAATTCTTTTAAAGACTTTAGTCGGGCGCCTGGGTGGCTCAGTTGGTTAAGCGACTGCCTTCGGCTCAGGTCATGATCCCGGAGTCCTGGGATCGAGTCCCACATCGGGCTCCCGGCTCATTGGAGAGCCTGCTTCTCCCTCTGACCCTATCCCCTCTCATGCTGTTTCTCTCTCTCTCTCTCTCAAATAAATAAATAAATAAAATCTTAAAAAAAAAAATAATAAAGACATAGTCTCCTAGATTACGTAGAAAACAAGATTTGGAGTTGCAAACCAAGTACAGTAATACTAGCTTTTACACTAGTAATTGTTTTTTTGTTATTAGACTCTTAATCATGTAGGAAATCAGCAAATGTACAATTATAAACCATTGTTACAATACTAGCTTTTATAATTGACTATGTATTTGCCTTTATTGAGATCTTTATTTCCCCCATATATCTTCAAGTTACTGTCTGATGTCTTTTCATTTCATTTCATAGGACTTGGGTTAGGGTTAGGGCTAGGGTTGGAGATTAGGGTTAGGGTTAGGGTGAGGGGTTAGGGTTAGGGTTAGGGTATTAATTGCCGGGTGGGACTAGCAGTCACAAAGTCTCTCCACTTTTGCTGATCTGGGAATGTGTTCATTTTTCTTTCACTTTTGTCAGATACAAGATTCTTGGTTGATGTTTTTTCTTTTAGCCATCTGCATATATCAACCCACTGTCTTCTGGCATCCAGTTTCTTTTCCCAAAAAAATTTTATTTATTTATTTATTTGTTTATTCATTCATTCATTCATTCATTTAGCAGAAGCAGAGGGAGGAGCAGAAGGAGAGGGAGAGAATTTCAAGCAGACTCCCTGCTGAGCACAGAATCTGACATGGGGCTTGATCTCAAGACCCTGAGATCAAGACCTGAATTGAAATTAAGAGTCAGACACTTACCAACTGAGCCACCCAGGCTTCCAAAGTTTCTGATGAAAAATCTGCTGATCATCTCACTGAGGATCACTCAGAGGTGATGATTTGCTTCTCTTGCTGCTTTCAAGATTCTCTTTTTCTTTTGAAAGTTTGATTATAATGTGTCATGGTGTTGATCTCTTTGAGTTCATCTTACTTAAAGTTTGTTGAACTTCTTGCATGTTTATATTCATGTTTTTCATCAAATGTGGGAAGTTTTCCACCATTACATACTCAAATATTCTCTCTACTCACCCTCTTTCTTTTCCCTCTGCCACTCTCACAATGTGTATGTCAGTCCTCTGCATATATAGGTCCCTTAGGTTCTGTTCACTTTTTTTTCCATCTGCTCTCTTTCTGTTCCTCAGCCTTGATAATTTCTATTGTCCTACCTTCACTGATTCTTCTTGCTCAAATCTGTCTTTGAGTCCCTCTAGCAAATGTTTCATTTCAGGTATTGCACTTCTCAGATTGCTCCAGAATTTCTTTTTTATTTCAACTTAGGTTTCTATCTCTTTGTTTGATATCTCCATTTTGTTCACACATCATTCTCTTACCTTTCTCCACATATTCCTTTAGATCTTTGAACATCTTTAAGATAGTTGTTTTAAAGTCTTTGTCTAGTAGATCTGTCATCCGGTCTTTTTCAGGGGCAGTTTCGGTTTATGTATTTCTTTTTTCTTTGAATGAGCCATACTTCCTGGTTTGTTTGTTTGTTTGTTTGTTTTTGTACATCTTGTAACTTTTTGTTGAGACATGGACATTTGAATGTAATAATGTGGGAACTCTGGAAATCGGGTTCTCCCCCTTCCCCAGGGTTTGCTCTTTGTTTTTTACTATTTTTGTTTCTTGTTTTTATTTTTTTGATCATTGTAGGCTGTCTCTGTGCCAAGGATGTCTGAAGTCTAACTATAATATCTTCTTGGGTCTTTTTTGAGACTTTCCCTGGGTATTCATGGTCATTTCCTAATTTCCCCCATATATGCAGTTATTTTTGAATGCCCTACTCATTACTCTCTGGCTTCCAGAGGGGGAGGAAGTTAAAAATGAAGGGGGTAGAAGGGCACTAGCCCCTTAAATTTCCCAGAAGTCACTTCAGCCAGAGGGGGAGGGTCTTGCTACAATGTGGAGGATGTGCAATAACAGTGGCCCCTCCTTCTTGTCCGCACTCTGTGCCCAGACACAGCAAGCAGTGATCAGAGCACAGATCCCCAGTATTTGGAGGACAGGGTCTTTTTGCCCACCCTGATTCCCACAGCTGTGTGCAGGCTGCTCCAGGAATGTGTGCACAGCTGCCTGCCTCGTGGCAGGTATGGGGGTGGGGTATGGGTAGTTGCTACTGTGCTAAGAGCTGAGATTGACCAAAATTAACCACAATTTATTGTCCAAGCCTTGCCCTAGAAGTTGCAAGCCTCCAACAAACTCCAGAGCTCCAAAATAGTTATATCAGACAGATTCTGCTGGCCCAATTGTTGTCTAAGCGGGGAAGCAGATTCCTGATGCTTCCTACTCAGCTGTCTTCCCAGGATCTTCTCCAAGGCATGTATATTTATAGAGACATTACACAATACATATATGAATGCATAATCCCCCCCCAAATGATAGGATTGTTCATCCAGAAAATAAAAAAGACTAAACTAAAAGGCTTTTAGAACAAATAATACAATTTGATAAGGTCACTGATTACAAGATAAAGGTACAAAACTCACTAGACTAACACTTTATGCCCAGTACCTAGTAAGATAATTTTTATGGGATGTGGTCTGCTTCACAATATTGGCTAAAACTATGAAAAGAACTGTTCAAGACCTATATAATAGCTTCATAATAGCTTCATGGAGAACATCCAAAACTAAAAAATCAGAAAGGAGGATCAGAAGTCACAGGCTGAGGTGAAAGTGGCTGCCTGGTGTGGTGGGGGGAGTGTGGAGAGCAGAGGACTGACTTTTTCATTATAAGCCTAAAACTGTTATTTGACTTTTTAAACTATGTTTACATGTTAGTCTGCTAAAAATTTAAATTGAAAACTTAAAAATTCACAAGACAGAACACATTTATGAGAAGTTACAAGGTAATTTTGGAACCTTGGAACCACATTTTGTTAAATAAATACTCGAATGCCCTCCAGGAATTTTGTGCTAAGTTACAGTCCCCACAATGGCAGATGCATGTATTAACTTCCCACACTTCACTTACACAGCCCCGAGAGTGTTTCCTTCAGAGCGAGCCACCTAAGGAACAACATTTGAGTTCAGGTTCAGTATTTGCATAATCCTGGGAGTGAGCACCTCCTTAAATTTTGTGTCCTTGTGCCTCACTTCATCCTGGGTGTGTGTCCTTGATTGTGTCCCTGGGTCATTACAGAGATTAATGCCACCACTGAAGACTTGGAAGAAGCGGGAATACAAATACCTATCACATTCCCATACATCTAACTCACCAGCTTAGCCTGTCCAGATATTGGATGGATCCTGGAGTATGACTGTGAACAATGATAAGCATGATCACGTGGTGGCCCAACCTGAACCTGCTGTCCCATGTGTAGTAAGTTTACCGGAGCAGATCAACATGGCCCCTGGCCCTTGGTATGGAGCTATTGGCCTAGCTAATGCCTTTTCCACCCTGTTAATTTTTAAGGACCACCAGAAACAGTTTTCTTTCACCTGGCTGGGCCAACAGTACACCTTCACAATGTTGCCTTCTCACTACGTAAATTCTCCTGCTCTCTGTCACAATATAGTCCACAGAGATCTCTATTATGTCTTTTCACTGTTTGTCACTTATGCTTCAAAATAAGCTGAGAAAAATATTTAATTTGCATATGAGTCCCCTGGGGATTGTTCAAGTACAGATTCTAATCCAGTAGGTCCAAGGCAGGCATTCTGCATTTATAAAAATCTTCCAGTGTATGCCAATGTGGGTAATCTTTTGACCACTCTATTAGTATCAAGATCTTAACATGCTGATGTTTTTTAATGTAGTCAAATAAAAACACCAAAAAAATTTATTTTAATCTATGCTTAATTTACTCCTTTTAAAAATTGAGATAAAATGAACATAACCTGGAACTTTCCATGTTAGCCAATTTAAAATGCACAAGGTGGTGTCATGATGTACATTCACGTCATTGAGCAACCAGCCCCACCAGTCATCTCTGGAAGTCTTTTCATCTTGCTAAACCAAAACTCTGTACCCATTAAATAATAACTCCTCGTTCTCTCCCCCTGCCAGCCCTTGGCAACTGTCATTCTACTTCCCATCTCTATGAATTAATCTTTTTTTTAATCTTAACATTCCACATTAGATCACACTGGCCACCACATTGATGACATTATACTGATTGGATCTGATAAACAAGAAACAGCAAGTACGTGAGATGCCTTAAGAAGACATGTGTGAACCTGAGAGTGGGAAACACCCCTCCCCTCAAAAAACTCAGGAGCCTGTGATTTCTCAGTTTCTGGGAGTTATTTGGTCTGGAGGATTTTTTAATATAAGTTAAAAGACAAGTTGTTGGGCCTCTTACCATCTACCATGAAAAAAGAGGCAAATGCTTGGTAGGTCTTCTTAGATTTTGGAAGCAATACGTTTTAGTGTGCTGCACTATTATCCATCTAGCTAGTTTTAAGAGGAGACCAGGTTCTGCAGATGCAGGCTGCTCTACACATACCAGCCCCTCTACCACCTGGGCCCTATGATCCAGCAGATCCACCAGTACTCACGATATCCATGATTTGCATCAATGGGAGAATCACAGCCAGATCTTTAGAATTTGGGAGCAAGTCTATGCTCTCTTCTGGAGATGACTATTTTCCTTCTGAGAAACTGCTTCTGACCTTCATCTGGGATTCAATGGAGACTGAATGTCCAACCATGGGACACTGGTGACCATTTTGCCTGAGTTTCCCATCATGAGCTGAGAGTTGTTAGACCCACCTCGCCATAAGGTTTCGTGCATGTGGCAACATTCTATCATCATATGGAAGTACTACGTGAGAGTCTGAGCTCAGGCAGGTCCAGGAGGCACAAGTAGTGTTCACGGAAGGTGGCTCAGACTCCTTCAATACCAACTCCTACTGCATTGCTTTCCTTCCTGCCGCCTGTGCCCGTGGCCTCTTGCAGTGTTGAGCAAGAAAAACTCAAGCCTAGTTGACAGATGGGTCTGCACAATGTGCTAGTTCAATGTGTCTGTGGACAGCTGCAGCCGCAGCCGAAATCAGGGGTGATCCTGGACAGTGTGGAAGGAACATCCCCCTAGGGGGCAGAACTCTGAGCAATACCTTTGGTTGTCCACTAGGTCTCAACTGAGAGATGGCCAGAGGTACAGATCTACGCTAACCTAGACAGTTGGTCGGATGGTCAGGGCCTCAGGGGGAAAACAAACAAACAAAAAACAGAACTGGGAATTTGGTGACAAGAAAAACTGGGGAGGAAGTGTGTCGATGGACATCTCCAAGTGGACAGAGACTATGGAGACATTTGGGCACAGTATGACCGCCCACCCAAGGGCATCCACTCCAGAAGAGACCCTTAATAATGAGATGAGAGAATGAAGCTCCGTAGAGATGTCTGTCAGCCTCTGTCTTCGCTTGCTAGGGTGCCATAAACAAGTACCACCGACTGGGTGGTTTAAACAACAGAAATGTATGTTTCAGTTCTGGAAGTTAGAAGCTGAAGAGAAAGTTGTTGGCAGGTTGCTTCCTTCTGAGGCTGGGAGAAGCTGTCTTTTCCATGCTGGTGGTTCTCTGGAAGTCTGGCGTTTCTTGGCTTGGAGAAGCATCACCCCAGGTTCTGCCTTCATCTTCACATGGTGTTCTCCCCATGTGTGTGTCTACCTCCAAAATTCCCCCTTCTCTAAGGACACAGTCATATTGGATTAGGACCTACCCTCAAGACTTCATTTTAACTTGTTCACCTCTGTAAAGATCTTATCTCTGTAAAGATCTTAATCTTATCTCCAAAGATCTTATCTCCAAAGATCTTATCTCCAAATAATGTCATATTTTCAGGTACTGGGCATTAGGACTTTGATATGAATTTAGGGGGACACAGTTTAGCCCATAACAGCCTCTTTCCCCAGCCACTCTGGTGCTTTCTCAATGGACCCACAAACAAAGTAGCTATGGTGACAGGGATGGAGGCTATTCCTGGGCTCAACGACACAGCCTTCCTCTTACCAGGTGCTCTGGCCACTGCCGAGTGCCTTATCCGACAACAGCCCAGACCAGCGCTTAGCCCTTGACAGCCCGTTCCCTGGAGAAAGCAGCCAACCACCTGGTAGCAGGTTGATTGCCCTGGACCTCTTCCGTCAGGGAGGGGGCAATGAGTCATCCTCTGGAAGAGACACATTCTGGACATGGATTTGGCTTCCTTGCCCCCGCTAATGCTGCTGTTAGGACCACCATTCACAGACTCACAGGATGCCTCATGTTCCATCATGGTATCCACACAGCACCGCTTCCGACCAAGGAATTAGGTGCCCACCAAGGAAATGCCGCAGTGTGGGCTCAGCCATGGACTTCACTGGTCTTATCACATATCCTCTCGCCCGGAAGTGGCGGCCTGATTGAAAGGCTGAGGGACCTCCTGAAGATTCAGTTATGGTGCCAGGTGGGAGACAGCAGCCAGGAAGGATGGGGCTCTGTCTCACAGGATTCCACTTGGAGTTATTGGTACCCACAGGGGTGGATCCAGTTACTCTCGGCGCTGCGTCTCCTCACTGTGAAGTGTCTTCCCTTGTGGGAAGGACAGATGGGCAGTGTTCGGCGGGCATTTTCATGAAAGTCTGATGTGTGTAGAAGAGTGTGTGTGGAAGCTGAGTGCCTCCCGTCAGTCTCCTGCCTCCCTGGCCCAAACTCATCTTTCATCGGCCTGTTTGGGCATTCTGGAACTTTCTCCCTTGTCCACTGGTGGAGTGCTAAACTCTTGTCAGTAGAGGGTGCTGGAAAGACAGTAAAGGAGGAAGTGGTTCTAGTGCACAGCTGGCGAGTCTCCTCAAGGACAGCTTCCTCTGCCCTCGTCCTCCAAGGTCGAAGACCTCGACCTCCAGGGGCTTTGCAGCAAGTTTGAGCACAGCACTTGCCTGTGCATGGCTTACCTGGATCCCAGGTAGCAAGTTTCCAGCAAGTTCTGCTGGCAGAGCACCTTGGTGAATTTCACCAAGGCTGCATCCTCTCCGGTGAGGCCTGACTGAATCCCAGTGCCGGTCTGGGGGGTGAGGAGACTCTTCTAGATCTACCCCTTCCTTGGCACTCTGCCTCAGCCCTCAGGTGGTGGCTGTATTTTTGGAGTTCTCATCCTCTTACTAGCTGACCCCTTGTTACCCCAAACCCCTGCTACGGTCCTTTAAACGTCCCTTGTTCCAATTCCTGGGGGATTCCCCACTCTTGATTGGACACTGAATGATGGAAAGACTAGGAAGTTGCTCAGCTACCAACATGGGCCGTTGGTTACGGCAAAGGAAGGCCCCTCGGAGGGTAGAGCTCAGGCGCAGATACAGGGTGGTGGAGTCTAGGACTGTCCGGGAGACAGCATGCAGTGGCCGGCCTTCTGAGCGATAGCCCCCCGCCTTATTTATTTTTTTTTTAAAGATTTTATTTATTTATTTGAGAGAGAGAGAATGAGAGACAGAGAGCACGAGAGGGAGGAGGGTCAGAGGGAGAAGCAGACCCCCCGCCAAGCAGGGAGCCCGATGCGGGACTCGATCCCGGGACTCCAGGATCATGACCTGAGCCGAAGGCAGTCGCTTAACCGACTGAGCCACCCAGGTGCCCCCCCGCCTTATTTTTTAAAGATTTATTTATTTATTTTTGAGAGAGGGAGAGAGCAAGTGGGGAGAAGGGCAGAGGGAAAGGGAGAGAATCTCAAGCAGACTCCTCACTTGGTGCAGAGCCCAATGTGGGGCTCGATCCCACAACCCTGAGATCATGACCTGAGCCGAAATCAAGAGTCAGGTGCTCAAACCACTGAGCCACCCAGGCACCCCAAACAAGGTCGTCAACCGTGGCCATCCTGTCCCTGCACCTCGACTCTGTGTTGAGCATGTCAGGCAACTTGACTTGTCTTTTTAGTTCATGGGGTGTGGGTCTGGAGTTGCTGGCTCAAGGAGTTGCGCTGGAGAAACTCATCTACATTTGGTCCCACTGAAAGGTCAGAGATCATGCATGGCCCGCCTGATCTATGACTGGATGAGACTGGGCGATCTGGGGATGGGGCAAATCTGTGTTTCACAAGGGAAGCATGTAAGTACTTAGAGTCACAAGGCAGATTGGGGGATATGCCACAAACACTCCAGTTTCTCCCATCAGAGGGGGTCCTGTTTCTCCAGCCCTTGAATCTGGACCTGCTTGTGTGAGCGTGACTGCCTCTGACCACGGGAACATTAGCAAATGAGCACAAGCAGAAGCTGGAAAAGAACTCTTGCACCAGGCTCACCTTTGCTTGTTTCCAGAACCTTCCGGCCTGTGTGTGAACTAGCCCAGGCTAGCCCCTCTTGACCCTGACAACCCCCAGGCCCTCAGGGTGTCTCTGCAGGGACAGTCACTGTGCCTATGGGAGCATCAACCACCTGACGCGCTGCCATCCTTAATGCACCACCCACCTAGCAGGCTCAGAGAATCAGGGTACCACTCCTTCCTGGGGTCACCCCAACACAGCTTTCTCACCTGAGCTTGGGCACAGCCCATCACAAACCTGATCCATCCACTAAGTCCCGGGACTGTCTCCTGCTCTAGACAAGGGACAGAAGCCAGGGGCTAAAGCTGATCAGCGCCCACCTACACTGGCAGGCACACCATCCGGCTTCTCGTCCTTGCTGCCCTCCACTCACCGCTGGGTCTCTCCCTGGCGTCCTCAGAGGACATCAGCCCCATGATTTCGTCAGCGTTCTTGGGGGCTTCAGTGTCCACAGGCTGCCTCCTGGTTCCTTGAGCCCTCAGCACCTCCCAGTGTCAGCACACTCTCTCAAGATCGTGCCCCCCCCCCACCTCTTGTCCTCACCAGTAACTGCATCACTTCCATGACCTCAACTGTAAGGGTCCTCCTCTGTGACTCCCTCCCTCTTGGGACTCTACCCCAGCAATCCTCCACCACCCCCCGCCCCTCCTCTCACTCAGTCTGATTCCACTCAGTCCTCCTGCCAGCAGCCCCCGGGGTCATGCCGGTGAGCCTGGTGTGACCGCCTGACCAAAGCCCTGTTCTCAGTTAAACCCAACTCTGGGACTCTGGGTGGACACCTGAGGACTAAACTTGGCTGGAGAAAATCTCAGGCTGCTGATGAACCCACTTCAAAGGGCACTTGACATTGCTGGACAATCCCACACCCGAGACCCGGGGCCTCATCTCCTCTTCCCTTGAACCTCCCACCACACTGGCTTCCATTCTCAAATAATGTCAGATTATAAAATGTTCACGTAGAACACATTCATGTGGTTCAGTAATAAAAATTTAAAACAGGATATACAGTGAACTATCTCCTTCCCAATCTCGGTCTCCCTCCCCGTCACCCTCCTACCTCCTGCTCTTTCCCTCCCCACTTCTGGTGTGTGTGTGCCCACCCACTCACAAGTAATCACTCTTATTACTTCCTGATGTATTCTTCTAGGCTGCCTGAATGCACACACAGGCAAATACAAATGAACATATTATAGAAATACATATGATATGTAAGATACAAAATTCTCTCTATATCTTTCCCCACTTTTATTTATTTGAATGCAACCATAAACTGTTCTGCATTGTGCTTTTTTCTCCATGACATTCTGTATTGGAACAATTTCCACATCAGGACAGAGAGAACTTACTCATTCTTTTGTACAGCTGTATAGTACTCCATTGTCTGGTGAGCTACGATTATTTGCCTGGGGCTACTGATGGACAGGTAGGGAGTTTCCAACACTTTGCTACTACACAGTGACTGGCCTGGTACCTGCATCACTTTCCATGGATATTAGAGTATGGATAAGATTCATTCCTGGAGGGGCGCCTAGGCGGCTCAGTCATTAAGCGTCTGCCTTCGGCTCAGGTCATGATCCCAGGGTCCTGGGATTGAGCCC
>NW_023270825.1:2399920-2452870 GCF_011800145.1 Mirounga leonina
GCCCCGGGCCCGGCGGCCGCCGCCGCCGCCGCCGCGCGGCCGTCCTCGCGCTCCTGCTCGGCCAGCACGGCCAGGGCCTGGCGCAGCCGCTCGGGCGCCGCGTCCAGCGGCCGCCGCAGCAGGCCGAGCACCTGCTCGCGCAGCAGCACGTACAGCGCCTCCACCTTGCTCTGGCGCCGCACCAGCTCCTCGGCGCTCTCGCCGCCCGCCTTCGCCGCCGCCTGCAGCTCCCGCTCCAGCGCCAGCAGCGGCCGCGCCGCCTCCAGCCGCCCGCGCTCCAGGTCCGCCTTGAGCTCCTCCACTGCGGCCGGACAGCACGGGGTCAGCGCGCCGGCCGGGAGGGGAGGCCGCGCGCGACAGGGTCGGGATGCGCCCCGAGGGGCCCGCCGGCGCCCGCGAGCCACTGAGCCCGGCCGGCCGCCTGCGGCCCCAGGATTAGGCGGCGCGGGTGAAAGGCGGCGGGCGAGACACGAGACACGGCCAAGGCCATCTCTGCGGCCCTCCCTGTGTCCAGGGCGAGTGGGCCATTCGCTCGGATGAGCCCCGGCCAGCTCTGATCCCGGATCCCTACCCCGCCTGGGGTCCCAGCCTACCTGTGGGCGGCGGGCGGCTGGACTCCGCTTGGGACTCGGGGTCGCCCTCTGGCTCTGCTGAGCTGGGCTGACCTTTCTTCTTCCTCCCTTTAGTGAAGATGCTGAACATGTCGGCCAGTCCTTTTGGCCTCTTCTTCTTCTTCTTTTTTGCCTCCTCCTTGTCCCTCTCCGGGGCTCCCTTGGCCTCCAGGGGTGGCACCAGGTCTTCAGAAGAGCCCTCTGACATGGAGGCCTCGGATTCCACCTCGGAGGTGGAGGGCAACTTCGGGGAACTTCTGGGGAAGTCAAGAACCCCTGGCACCGTCTGCTGGCCTGGAAGGGCTTGGAAGAAAGTCATCATCTTCAGCATCACCCGGGCTCAGGCCTGTGGATGGGCAAGAGGACAGGGAATGAAAAAGCAGCTGCAGTAGACAGGCCCGAGGACACAGCGCGGTGGTAGCAACGAGCACGCTCCATCTCTCCTCACCGGACGACCATCAGGGTCTGGCTATCTCCTGGCCCAGAGGGGCACCTACAGTTCAGCTCCCTCCCTGGACACCAGTTTCTCAGCACCCACAATTCCTCTTCCAACACCCCCCAGTGCCTCCCCAAATCACCAGAAGCAGGGAAGGATCTGGAGATGCCAAGTCTCCCAGATGGAGGGGGCCTTCACTTCATTTTGGCAAATCCTTCCTTGGCAGCCCACCCTCTGGGCAAGGAGAAAGGACTGGAGGGCATGAGTGCCATCCTGCATCCCATGAGACCCTGGGAGAGGTGGCAGAGCACAGCACTGTCCCACCACACAGAGCAAGGATCGAGGTCCAGAAAGGTCGCAGCGCCAGAGGCGGCTCCATCCTCCGCACCCCATCCTCCCTCTCGCCCGGTTCTTCTCTTGTCTACGTGGAGCCGCCGAGGGACGATTCGAGCAGAAACATGGTTGCTCTGGCTGGGACTCTGGGAAGCAGAGTCCGACCCCCTACCCTGGCCTTGCGGCTCAGGTCTAGAAATCATAGTGCCCTCCCAAACTTCAAGGGGTGGGAAAGGACCTTGAAGACTTTCACATGTCAGCAGGGACAAGGGGTCCAAAGAGGCACCGAGCTGCCTGAGGTCACCCAGGAACTCAGGCCAGGAACCAGGCTTCCTGGCTCCCGTTTCATCCTGGCTGCTCCCAAATGGGGTGACATCATCATCACAAAGGCTTCCACTTTCTGTGCCCTCCCTGCTACCCATCCCATCTCTTCCTCATTCCCTTCTGGGGGTGGTGGTGGTGGTGTATTATCCTCATTGCACAAAACTGATCCAGGGAAATGTCCCTATGGTTGACAGCTTAGGCTTGAAACTCAGATCACCCGGTGCTGGGTCCTCCTGCCTCCATGTCCCCCACCACCTTGCAGGCTGCTTTCGGAGATGCAGGACCCCCTTGTGCCCAGCAGCACCCTCCCCAGCACCATGGCTAAAATCAAAGCAAGGCCAGGACCAGTGAATGGGGAACAGGGCTGAGCCTAGGAGAGGGGAGAAAGGCAGGGCTGGGAGTGGGGAGCAGATAGGGTCAGGCTTCCCTGATGATTGGGGCGATCCAGGACCATAGCGCCTGCCCTGCCCACACACACCCAAGAGTAAGTACAATGAGTTGTGACTCGTGCAACACTATGACTTTGATTCACCTCTGCAATAGCCCTGCAAGGCAGATGGGATGATCCATCATCCAGGAGAAACTGAGGCAGGGAGGGGGTTTGGGAGGTGCTTGCCCCAAGCACATAGCAGGCATGGATTAGGTCTGTCAGACTCTTTCCACAGCCCCTACTACCTCTCCACCAGCCCAACTACCCTGGGCCTCATCACAACCCCTGAGTTTGGCCAGAGCCACCTGGGGGGCAGGAAGCCCGAGTTTCTCCCAAATGGCTTCACCAAATGCCCTCAGCAGAGTCTAACACTGCTGGACCTCAAGCGCCTCTCCTGTGCCATTTGGGCTGAGAGTTCCCCTCCAGGGCCAAGTGAGGGGTGCTCTGGGAGCCGCAGAGCCAAGGTGCAAGGCCACGAGGCTCTTCTGCCCTGCCCACCCACTGGCCAAGCTCCCTCTCCTAATCCATCCCGTTGTCGCGCCACATACCCACAGGAGCTGGTCCGGCCACTGGCTGGGGCTACTTAGCACCACCCTGACTGAGCAGACCCCACCTCTGCTCTCCAGCTAGGGTGAGGGAGAGGGCCACCCTGACCCACCAGCCTCACCTCTACGCGCGCGCACACACGTGCTAGGCTCTATCTGACCTCAGACCTGGCTCCTGCCGGTCCCCATATAACATCACTGCCTCCTCACCCTTCCAGGTCCTGCAGCGGCCCCCTGGGCTCCATCCCAGGCCTTGGTTTTCAGAGGCAGCTGGTGCAGTGGAAAGAGAAGCGGCAGGGGGATCGGCTGGACCACTCACTAGCGTGTGGACAACACCTCCCTACCTCCATCTGTGAAATGGGCATGAAGACCCCCACCCCACAGTATTGCTGCAGGAATCGGCAAAACCCTGCAGCCCCGTGCTGGCGCCTAGCCAGCCTTCTTCGTAAGGGTATGTGTCCCGTGTCCCTGTGTCCATCAAGCCACGCTCAGCACCGGGGTAGAGCAGAAGAGGGCAGGAAAGGCATTCCTTCAAGCCTGGGCTCTAGGCTGGGCACACTGACAAAAGGGGCCTGCTCAGTCATATCATGTGACCACAGCCTGTGGCCCCACAGTGGCCCCCTCTCCTGACCTTCCAGCTTCTCCTCAGGCACCGCACACCCCCTATGCTCCTTCCTGGGTCAGGGCTGAGGCCCACAAAGCCTCCCATGGCCTCTGCGCCTGGCTCCTCTGTCCTGGCCGGGAAAGGGAGGGCATAGCCACCCCCCCAGTGAGGACACCCAGACACAGGCAGCAAAGTAACTTGGCCGGCCAGCCTTCTGCAAAAGGAGCAGAGACCCCTGCGCCTTCCCCCCACCCTCCTCCCTCCCTGCCCTTTGCAGGACCGAGGCCCGGGTGGCAGTACCAAACCCGGGCCCCCTGCACCCTGGCGCGCCGCAGCGGCCTCAGTTTCCCTAGAAGTGGGGCTGCCGGAGGCCTGGGGCCCTCGGAGCGTTGTGCCCCTCGGTCGGGCCGTGCCGGCCGCTCCGTCGGGGGAGCCGGCCGGGACCCCGGGGTGGAGGCGGGCGGGCAGCCGCGCGGAGCGGCGGGGGCAGACGCGGCGCGGGCGGAGGTCACTTACTGTGTCCGGGCCGGGCCGCCTCTGTCCCAGCAGAGCCTGGCGCCGCCTGAAATAGTCGCAGACTCCGCCCCCGCGCGGCCGCCCGCTCGCCCCGCCCGCGGACACCGCGGAAAACCCGAGGGCGGAGGCCAAGGCGGAGTGCGACCCGGGGCTGCCTGCGTCCCCGAGCCCGAGCCCGGAGTCGCGCGCGCCCCGCCGAGGGCAGCGGGGGTGTCACTCCTTGCCACCGGCCCGGGCTGGGTGGCGCGGCTGGCCGAGCGTCGCCGCTGTGTGTGGGGCGCAGGGAACCGCACCCAGGGCGGACCGGGCTCAGCCTGCCGCGGGCCCATTGTCCGACGGCCGCTGCTGATTGGCTGGCTGGAAGGGGCTCCGCGCTCGGGACCCCTTGCCCGCGTCACAGAGCGGCGCCCACCCCAGCTCGCCCGACTCTCGCCCCGCGGGGTCCCAGGGACCGTCCCACCCCAGCTCCCTGGGCCGCGGGAGGATTGCTCCCTCCGGGTAGAGCGTCCCCACTCAGGGAGGCCCGGAAAGGGGCCCTGCTGGAAGAGGCGCTCTAAGGGGAAGTGGGTGCAGGCAAGGACAGCTGTGGACAAAAAGCACGTTTGCTGGGTGCCTGGCATTCGCTCTCATTATCAAGCCTTGCTAGAAAGGGGACTATGGCTCAGAAAGGTGAAGCGACCTGCAACTCGCCCGAGGTCACACACCCGGCTGCAGGACTCCCACTGGAGCACTTTCCCTTTCTGGGACTGGGGTTGGGCAGAACAGGTTTTGGGTCACACCAGGTCCGGACCCCAACAGCTGAGGCTTGATCTCAGTCAGTGGAGACTTGTCCTTCCTCAGCGTGGCCGTTTGCCTGGGTCTGTCGTGGGGTGGGGGTTGGGGGGGCTATTGCTGGTGAAGAGCAACCACTGGGGACTCACCCCCTTCCCCCTTTCTCATTTTAGGAATTCCTGCCCTCTGGAAAGAACCGTGTCATTAAGGAATTTCCCAGCTGGGCACCAGCTTCCCTTTTACTTTATTGCTAGAGCCCCTGCTCCTCCCATCCTTTTGTTTGCCCCTACCCTTGGTCTCTCCCTCCCTGTGGATTCCCCACTCCCCCCTATCAGCTGGGCACAGATCTCTGAGGCCTGGGAGTGGGGGGCAGGGGAGCTGGGGGTGCCCCTTGGGACTGAGAACTTCCTCTTCCTCCTTGGGAGTGGTAGTCAAGTGCCAGCTTTGGGCTTGGCCATAATCATGTCCCTGGGGGGCCTTGTGGGGAGGGGGACATCAGGAAGTGGCAGTAAGATGGATTCCACACTCTCTTTCCCAGAGTCCCTGGGGGAGGGAGGTTCAGGGTGACAGTTTTCAGACAAGCTCGCAAAGCCACAGTGCCCCAGGGCTGGGAGGGTCATTCCTTTCACTCCCCAGTGAACAGATGAGGAGACTAAAGGCCAGGTCCCCAAATTCATCCAGTCACATAGGGGCGATGAGGATGAGAAGCAAGGGCTCCTGGCTCATCGCCTCGGTGACCTCCCTCGTTATGCAATCCCCACATTTCCCTGCCAGGCCTCCTCTCCTCACCCTGAACAGATTGGGAAATCGCTGGAGAATCTGAAGCTTTCTGAGTCATGGGTGGGTGGGGGGCGGTTGTCAGGCCCACAGATCCCACTATCCCCCCCACCCCAGCCCAGGATCCTGATCAGCAGAGGCAGGAAGGACACTTCCCAGGGCAGGGGCTGGGCAGCCGACCTTGTCCTCCGATGCGCAGGCTGCCTGAGCTCCCTCTCCATGGCCAGGAGTAGGGAAAAGTCACCTTCTCCTTTGTGCTTGCACCAGTCACTTCCCCTTTCCTGAGTTAAGATAGGAGGGTCAGAGGTCACCTACATGGAGCCCCCAACACAAGGGAAACCCTCTGAAAACAGGGTTGCATAGAGCCAAGGGATGATAGCCGGTGGGGCAGGCACTAGCCTTACCCCTCATGATAGATGAGGAAACCATCCTCAAGAGGCCAGATGCTTCCAGAGGGAGCCAAAGGCCAGCCAAGAATTCCACCCCCAGCAGGAAATGAGCATCAGATGCTGGTTGGGAGTGTTCCTGGCCAGCTGCTGTCCCATTTGCCTTCTCCCCAGGGGATGGGCAGGGGAGACCAGGCCAGCTCCACCGGGAAGAGAGGACAGCAGGCAGAAACTGACTGGCAACAGACCTCCCCAGGCCAGCCCAGAAGTCAAGTGTGCCGGCACCGGGCCGGGCCAGGAGCAGTGGCCAGCTCCTTGCAGGCAACCCGGGGCCTCAGAAGCCCAGGACCCATGTGCGCTGGCCTCCCTGCCCTCTGCTCAGACATGACAGCGGATCAGTTTTTTGAATTGTGATAAAATACATGGAACCAAATTTACCATATTGACCTTTTTAAGCATACAGTTCAGGGACATTTACATTATTATGCAACCACCCCCACCATCCATCTCCAGGACATTTCTCACCTTGCAAGAATGAGACCCCAGGGCGCCTGGGTGGCTCAGTTGGTTGGGCGACTGCCTTCGGCTCAGGTCATGATCCTGGAGTCCCTGGATCGAGTCCCGCATCGGGCTCCCTGCTCGGCAGGGAGTCTGCTTCTCCCTCTGACCTTCCCCCCTCTCATGCTCTCTCTCTATCTCATTGTCTCTCAAATGAATAAATAAAATCTTTAAAAAAAAAAAAAAAAGAATGAGACCCCGGACTTATAACACTATTTCCCCTTTGCTTCTTCCCTGAGTCCCTGGCAATCACCGTTCTACTTTCTTTTCATAAATTTGACTATTCTAAGTAGCCCACAGAAGTGGAATCCTAACAGTATTATCCTTCTGTAACTGGCTTATTTCACTCAGCATAATGCCCCCAAGGTCCCTCCATGTTACAGCAGGTGTCCGATTTTCCTTCCTTTCTAATATTGAATAATATTTCATTGTTTATCAGTGGACGCTGGGGTTGCTGCCACCTCTTGGCTATTGTGAATAATGCTGCTTTGAACATGCGTGAGCAAATACCTAAGACCCTGCTTTCAATTCTGTGGGTAGACATCTGATTTCATTGACCTCCGCAGGTGCCAAGCTCTGTCCTAAGTGCTTTGCGTGCATTAACTGATTTCGTCACACCACCTTAGGAAATGGGTACTCCTTAATTATTCCCTTTTCACAGATGAGGAAAACAGGTTCAGTCATGTGCCAGTGGGTATGGAGCTCAGGGTGCCATTAGTAAGCACTGCGCTATATTGCTTCTCCCCCAGTCTGAAATGCAGCTTGACATACTTAAGTCAGACTCAAGTAAAGGCTGCCAGAGCAGAGAGCTGAGATGCAAAAACGGGAGGTTTTATTGCCCTCCACTTCTTTTTCGTCTCTGAAAAAAAATATCCCCAATCTCTTTGGTCAATGACTTGTTTGGTCAATTACTTGAGTCTTCACCTTCAACCTGTGGGGCAGCAGGTGGGGCCAACTCCGTCCTGGCAGCCCAGCCGGGTTGGGCCAGAGAATAATACAGGGCAGTGTGTGTGTGTGTGTGTGTGTGTGTGTGTGTGACTGGTGGTCCTCCCTCTCCTCTGTCTCCTGGCTGCCTGAGAACCTTGCTGGAGAAAATCTCCTGGAAGAGGGGGACGCTGCAGGCAGAAGGAGAGTGCGGTTTGGTGCGGGGCGTCAGCGGGTGCAAAGGCCCGGGAGGGCATTGCATGGGAATGAAGGGGCTGTGGGTCGCTGGGCCTGGCTACCCTGGGAGCACCTGGCCAGGGTGCCTTGATCACAAGGGGAGGGCTCCCCGGGACTGGGAAATGAGGGCATTCCAGGATATCACGGAGCCCTTCCCCCCTGGCCAGGCCCACTTCCCTCTGAGAGATGACTTGCACTTCCCCCCACCTCCACCCTAGCCCCACTGCTTCCTTTACTTCCCAGGCCAGCCATCACCTGACCCGGGATCCCTCCTAGGGCCTCTTGTTTCCAGGGATACCCCACTCACCAGCTGCACTGGGCAGAGCCATTGTACCCCCTGGTGACAGATGAAGAAACCGAGTCTCAGAGCGGTAAGTGGACACCAAGTTTGCGGCCTTGAGGCTGTGGTCCCTGCTACCACCCGGCCTTCCCCAGAAGGGGAAGTCACTTGCTCCGGGGTATTTGAAGGGACACCGGACCTCAGCCGGGGTCGGCTGACCTCCCCAGGGACCACGGGATGCCCAGGGACAGCTGACCCGGAGCCTCCCTCACAGGGCATCCCCACCCACGAGGGCGATCACCAGGCCAGGTGTTTACCAACAGAGACTGCCCCTCCCTCCACCCATGGAGGAAGCCAGGTCATGTGGTCCTTTCTGTGTCTGGCAGATGGAGAAACTGAGGTGAGGGTAAGTGGCTTTTGCGCGAGTCCCAGGAGGCTGGCCCACCTCAAGTCGGGCGCCCTTGCCGGTGGTGGTGGAAGGTGGCCGAGTTCAGTTCCCACTTCTTCAGACCTGGATTTCCAGGAAAACAGCCGAGGAAACTTGCTCCCCATCAGGCCCCACCCAATGACGGAGGCAAGTCACGTGGCAGGAGCTCCCTGGGAATCCCAGCATTTCAGGGGCCTGGCCAGGCCAGGAGGGGAGCAAGGCTGCCCCCAAACCCTCAGGGCCTGGGTGTTGGGAACTCCTCCTCCGATAAGACAGAGAGGACACCCCGCAGCTCTGGGCTTCTGGACTTTGGAGAAGGAAGGCAGAATGGTGGGGGCTGAGGCATGAAGACCACCTGGCCCCTGGGGAGCTCCATCACCGACATCTGCATTTTTAGACACGTGGCTCCATCCCTCAGGCCTCAGTCTTCCCTCTTGGAAATGGAGGTGACACGTGCTTGGGAGGTTGACAGGAAAGGGTTAGAGGAGGTGGTGCACGTAAATAACAATAATGCCAACTGCAGGCCGGGCCCTCAGCCAGCACCACATTTGCATTTTCTCATGGAATGCTCCCCATTTTACACCTGGAGATAGAGCCCAGAGAGGCGGGGTAACTTGCCCAAAGTCACACAGCTAGGAAGGTGCAGAGCTGGGGTCCCAGCCCAGAGGTGTCTGGACCCAGAAGCTGATTCTTAACCCCTGCACCGAATCCACGGGAAGGAGGAAAGCCATGAATCAGCAAGCACAGCCCAGGCACACACGGTGCGTGCCCCAGAAATGGCAGGACTTCTCACGACCTTCCTCTTTTCCAAGATCCTGAGATTTCATTATTTGAGGATTCTGTCAATGTAAGAGCATTAGGTTCTTCATCATTTGCTTTTACAGCAGCCCTCAAGAGGGGCTGCCCCATTCCCCCAACCCAGGTGCCTCAGCAGCACCTGACACTTGATTATTCACGAACATTCCTTGGATGAGCATTGCTTCCTATCCTGTGAGGAGCCCTGGTTGCTTCTGGGGAAGGACACAAGGGATGGAAATAAGGAGACATCTCCCCTTATAACTTTTTTGTACTTTTTAGATTCTGAGCTATGTGATGGTGTTGCTATCCAAAACATGATGAGAGTTAAACACTGAAAACATCTGGGGCGCCTGGGTGGCTCAGTCGGTTGGGCGGCTGCCTTCGGCTCAGGTCATGATCCCAGGGCCCTGGGATCGAGCCCCGCATCGGGCTCCCTGCTCAGCGGGAAGCCTGCTTCTCCCTCTCCTGCTCCCCCTGCTTGTGTTCCCTCTCTCGCTGTGTCTCTCTGTCAAATAAATAAATAAAAATCTTAAAAAAGAAAAACACAAAAACTGTGGTCCTGGGGCGCCTGGGTGCCTCAGTCATTAAGCATCTGCCTTTGGCTCAGGTCATGATCCCAGGGTCCTGGGATCGAGCCCCACATCGGGCTCCCTGCTCCGGGGGAAGCCTGCTTCTCCCTCTCCCACTCCCCCTGCTTGTGTTCCCTCTCTCACTGTGTGTCTCTCTGTCAAATAAATAAAATCTTAAAAAAAAAAAAACAACACTGGAAACATCTAACAAATACCTTTTAAAGGCCACCAAGAGGTGGGGATGTATGCGTGCAGACACAGTACGGGAATCCTGCGAAGAGGAAAGTCTTTGCAATGACTAGTCCAGGCCCCATGGGTCCCAGGAGAGAAGCAGACCCAGGGGTGGGTTTGACTTGTCTGGGGTTCGTCCCTTCCAACCATTTCACCAGAGGAGGGGGCCCTGGGAGGCTGGGCTGAGACCCTGGCAGCACTCACCAGTGGGAGCTCCCGGCCCCCGGCACATCTCCCCTGCAAGGAGGGCCTGCACTGCCACCGGGGGCAGGGGGCTGATTCCCCCAGACTCAGGGCTCTGTGAGGCTGGCCCTTGTCAGCAGCATCCTTGTCTCCCCCCAGACCTGCGCACAGGCCCACTGCCCAGAGCTCCACGAGGAGAAGGGCCCCTCCGGCCTGCTGAATTCCCAGAGGGATCTCATGGTAGCAAAGGAAGGAAGTGACGATGGGGATGGGGGGTGACCCTGGGAACGCTGCAGCCTCCTCCTCTCCCCTCCCCTGCAGTGGTGGGGGCCTGCAAGGACCGCATCCTGGCCGATGAGGATGCTGACCCCATGAGGTGTGGGGCCAGGAAGGAAGGGGCTGGGGTCACCAGGCAAACAAGGAAGAGGGAGAGACTATGCAGGCTCGGAGATGACATGCTGACGCGACACTGCCAGGACCTGTGGATGCTCTCATCTACCCCGTGCCTCAGAGGAGACGGAGCCTCTGAGTGGAAATGGTCATCGGCAAGAGGAAGGCAGGGCCGAGACCTGAACACACTCCTCCTGCCTGGTGTGGCCCCGTGGGTGTGTACGGCACAACACGCTTGAGGGGCGCTGGGCCTGAGCGCCAGGGGACCAGCAGGGAGAGGTACCCAGAGAAGGCACAAGTCCCAGGCTGAGCTAGGGGTAGGGGCACTCAGGTCCCCTCCCGACACCCCAGGATTGTCTTTGGCCTGGCAGAGGACTGGCAGGCTGTGGTACCCATCGTGTCCTTGGACCTGAGCCCTCTGCCCTGGGCAGGATGCCCCTCTGCACTTTCTCACTGCCCTCCCCAGGCTGGGCTGGGGTCCCAAAAACTGCTAGAGGGGGCCTTGTTTGTCCCACAGGCTCAGGGCCAGAGACCAGAAGCAACCCCCGATCCATGAAGGAGCCCCAGGAAGTGTGGCACTGAAGGAAGCCAAGCTGAGCTGGAGAAGAAAGAGCAGGGAGCTATGCCAGAGAAAGAGTGGCCAGGCAGAGATGAGACCAGGGATCAGCTGGTAGGGTCCAGGACCCAAGTTCTGGGGGCAAATAGGATGTCTTGCTCCAGAATGCAGGGGAATGCAGACACTGGGCACGGCCCCTCCATCCCCAGGCACTGCAGGAACACACATGCACACGGGCTTCCTTATCAGCCAGACAACCTGGCCCACAAGTCCGGAAGCTGCCCTCTGAGCGCCGGCCCCTCCCCCATGCTTGGCCTGGACAACAGGATGGCCAAGGAAATACGCTAGACTCTCGGCAAGGCCTCCTAGGACCTGGTGGGCAGGGAGAACGGGAGGGTCTCGGGCAGAATGGTCAATGGCCAAACACCGGCTCCCTTGGTCTGGTCCTCCTCTGGGCCCAGCCTTCCTGACTCCACCTTCGTGGGAGCTGCTATCCAGCTTTCTGCTCATCCCAACTTAATCTCGGGAAGCCAGCCCCAGTGTCCAGACACTGCTAGGCTCACAGGAACACACACGAGGCACACATACCCGCTTGGGCATGAAGGTTCCAGCCAGGAAAACCTGACTTCCTGTCTCTAGGCCCAGACACGCTCAGGAAGATGGCCCGGGTCTCAGCCTGAACCCTTTCCACCGAGGCAGGAAGCTCCTGGCAGAGAGCAGCTCCTCAGCTTCAGCGCCTCTTCCCGGCCTCCTCCCGGGCATCTGCCCCACTCACCGACCTCACAGACCTCAGGCTTCGCTACCACTCAGAGCACCCCCACTCCTGCCCAGAACTGCTTAGCTTCTGTTTGCAGACTGTGGTCTGGCCGGGCCCCGGGCACACGGGGTGACAGGAGGGCCAGGGTTCTGGCTTTCAGGCTGGCTTATACTTCAGCCTCCCCAGCCCGGGGGGCACAGACAGCACCCCCATTTCATGGCTAGGGAAAACAGAGGCACAGGGAAGTAAAGGAATTTGCCTGCTGTCTCATGGCTGGGACTGAACCCCTCCCCACCTCTCCAACCTGTCTTGGAAACCCAGCCCCGGGATCCTCAGCCTCCAGCCAAGGGGCTCAGGCAGGGCCAGGCCTGTTAGGGTCAGGGTCAGGGCCAGGGGCTGCAGGAGGAGGCTTCCACGAGGCGACTGGGGCTCCAACATGGGGTATGGGCTCCTAGGGAGAACCTGGACAGGATCTGATCCAGCCCTCCTGCAGCCCACCCCACCCAGGTGGTGCCCCTCCAACACCTCCCTTCCCCCTGGCTCTGAGGGTCTCAGGCTACCTGTGCTGGGGCCTGGTGTGCAGGAACCTCCACCCTCTGTGGGCCTCAGTTTCCCCACAGAGGAAAGACATGACAACTGCTTGTCATCAGCAGCGCCGAAACAGCCCCCCACCGCCTGCCCCGGCCTGGAGCCTGCAAACTGAACCGCAGCCTCTCCTCATCCTCATTCCTGCCCCACCCACCCCACCCCACCCCACCCCACTGGGTTCCCCGCTTAGGGAGGTCTGGACACCCCCTCAGCCTCCTGCCTGCCCCACCCCTGACCCCCAGCCCCCAGGTATTCGTGGAGGGGGCTGCCCCTGGTACCTGCTTCCACTCCCTTCAGGACCCCGACAACACTCAGATCTGGCTGTGTTCTCCAGGCTTGGCATAGGGGCCGTGGCAGACCTGCCTGGGCACTGCCCCTCGCTGTCTGTGGTGTGGGGAGGTGGGCCCGGGGGAGGCAGGAGAGTCCTATCCCCCACCTGCCTGGGCCTGCAGTCTGTTAGAACCCTCGCTCTGTGCTCAGGAGACTCAACATCCCTGGGTTCTTAGAACCTTGGCCCACCTGCAATCACTTGCCTCCTACCACTGCCGGGGTCAAGGTCAGGCTCAGAGAGCCGCTGGTCTGCTGCAGAAGGGCGGTGGGAAGGCACCCACGGCTGCCCATCTCAGTGTCTCCCCCCACCATCTCAGCGCTCAGCCTCCCTGGCAAGCTGGAGGCTGCTCATGCAAATGAGTTTCCTTGTAGCCTTGCCAGGAGGCTGGAGTCAAATTCCAGTGCCAGGCTTCTGGGAGCGAAGCGGGGGCGGGGGGGAGGGGGACAGGTGCACACTGGGGCAATCTCCTTGCAGCCCCGCCTGCAGAGCTGAGGCCAGCAGGATCAGCACCCTCCTCACATACTCCTTGGGTGACACTTGCCCTGCTAGAAAGTCCCTCTTACATCTAACCCAAATACTTCAAGCTGCAGAACATGCCTTGGCCTTTTCTTGTGTCCCAGGAGACAAGACCAGGAGCCCAGGCCTGTTTAGAACACGACAGAACAGTGCCCATCCCTGCTGAGTGAGGCTCACTTGGCCCATGAGGCCAGTGGACCCAGGATCCCAGGGTTAAAGGCTGTTTAATCCGCACAGCCATAGGCACGGGCTTTCCCAGCTCTGGACCTGCCTCAGTCTCCCCATTTGTACAATGGGCAGGAAAGGTCCATCAACCAAATGGAGTCATCACAGAACTTTCCATCCTGACCCCTCACTACATGGGGACCCATACCTCCTGCTCCTGGCCAACTCGGACCCACCCCCTCTTTAGGGAGGCACATTTTAATTCACCTTTATTTTAAAAATAAATACTCTGGTCTTCACATTCAGACTGGGGGTGGTGCTGGACAGTTAGGCAGGGAGGCAGGGGGTGGGCTGTACTGAAGGGAACCTCTGCCACCCCAAGCACTCCCCCACACATGCCTGAAATGCCTCTCTTCTTGCCGTGCCTTCTGGTAAGCAGCCACGCAGGGCCGAGGATGAGGATTCCTTATGATGGGCTTCAAGGTTGGGAGTGGGGCTGAGCGTGCCTCCCTGGGCTCCAGGCTTGGGGCTTAGACCTTTGCTGATGCAACCCCCCACCTGAGCCCGCCCCCTCTCAGACCCAGGAGCATTAGATGCAGGTGATCAGCAGGTCCATGGAGGTAGGCACCTCGATCTCTTCGAAGAGCACGTGTCCCCCAGCAGCCCCGGAGCCGCCCGCCTTGGCCGCAGCGCTCAGCAGGTACTGGGCATGCTGCAGGAGCCGCTGGTTCCGCCGGCGGCCCAGTCTGCGCAGAGCCAGAATGGCCAGCACGTGGTCCCGCCTGCAAAGACACGCCCCGTCACCGTAGGCCCAACATCTCCATCGGCAGTCCCGACCTCAAGTGAGGGGAACCTTAAGTACAGGGGCACCCGGCATTCCTGGGGCCTGGACCGAGAAAGGCCAAGAATGGCCAAGGCCGGGGGGGGGCGGGCAGCGCCCCTGGACAGGGTGGCTGGGCCTCCAAGGGTGTGGAGCTGGGTGGGGAGGGGGAGGGGGGGGGCCCATCAGGCAAAACAGCCTAAGCTGAGCTTCAAGAAACAGTGGAGGGTGAGCGAGGGAGTGATACGGATTCAAGGAGAGCCGGCCCAGGCCAGGAGATGTCCCAGGCCTCTTCTTGGGAGCACTGTGCAGGGAGCCACATGGACATGCAGCAGGGAGAGAGGCACTGCGGGAGCCCTGGCCCGGCAGCATACGGACGGAGTCCCTCCTCCTGCCCCCCGGAGGGCAGAGCCGGCTGAGTGCAGGGGAACCCCAGGGACCAGGGGGGAAACCCCTGAGCTGTGAGGGGTAGTCATTTCCAGCCAAAGGCAGAGACAGTCCCGGCTGGGGAAAAGGGCTTTGCCCGGGGCTCTCTGTGGCCTCTCCATCCTGGAATCTCCAAGGCTAGGGAGAGATTCGGGCTGGAATTTCCACAGGATCGATGACTCACCATTCCCCCCAACACACTCCCGGGGATCAAAGCCTCCTTCCTCCTGGCTGGTGTCAGGAGTCGGGCTCCCAACAGGGCTTTTTCGCAGAGAGGGCTGCCCCTCCCCTTCAGACTCGCGGATGCGGGTACTTGTCTCCACGCCTGATGACCAGGAAGGGGCCCGGACCCCGACCCCCACCCCAGGCTCTAGGGTCCTCCCCACCCCACGGCACTGAAGGAGAATGGCCAAGAATAGCTTCTGAAGGAGGGGCAGCCCCCGCTCCTCCACCCCAGCCCCACCCTGGCCTGAAGGTCAGGGGCCACCGTTCCCAGGTCCCCACGCACATGCACATAGTAGCCCGCGGCGGGGGGGGGGGGGTCCACCCCACCTGCACCGGGGCTCCCCTCCCCCACTGGAACAAGCTGTGCCTCCCTGTGGCTCCTCACCTGCCCACCTAGAACCACAGGGACCCTCTGAAGGGCCCCTGCCCGCCCCCCACCCCCGGGCCTGGCGTTGCTCTGTCCTCGGAGCCCAGTGAGGGAGCAGGTGGGTAACGGACCTGATGTCAGGGTAGCTCCCGATGAGCGTCTCCAGGTGCCTCCGGATGTCGTCTTTGTAAGTCTCGCCCAGGATGTCAGCTACACACGGGATAGCCCGGTCCAGCCACGTGGCCTCAGAGCCCTGTGGAGACACAGAGACAGTGCCAGACCGGCCACCTGCCCGGGGAGCCTCCTTGCCATCCATGCCCGCAACCCCTCCACAGGGCACAGCAAGCCCGCCCCCTGCAGCCACCACCATGTCCCCGCTGTGACTGGGGACTCGGGCCTGGTGCTGTGGACTCAGCCACGGAGCAATATTCGTCTTCCCTTCCCACGATACAGTGCAGAGACGTCTTCCCATCTCTGCTCAGATGGGTAAACTGAGGCCCTGGCCCGGAAGTACTGCCCGGAATCCTACAGCCTGTGGGGGACCAACGGCCCAGATAAGGGGTGTGTGTGTATGAAGTGCCTCAGCTCCAACGGCTGGGTCAGGGGTGCTGGAAAAGCCTCCCACAGGCCCTGCCCCTTCCCTACTCACCCCCCCAACTGTATGCAAATATACGGAGATGACCTTCACCTGGCCCCGCCCCAGCCATGCCAGAACTCCCAATCCCTCTCCTGGTTGATGGAGAGTGGGGAGAGCCACTTCTGCCAAAGCCCACCCCGCGGGGGCTCTTGCAGAGGCCACTAAAATGGGAATGGGGGTGCCAGTGGAGGGTCCACAGGCCAGAGGCCCTAGAGGAGGCAAGCGCTTGGGGCTATCAGGTGATGCTCCTACCAAGCCCTGGAAGGTATCGCCAATGGCCTGGCTGTCGAGGCCCATCTTCTGGGAGCCAGTCATGCGCTCCTCACCCCGGAACCGCTCACGCGGGCTCAGCACCTGGGCCAGGTACTCACGGACCACGTACCGATGCACCTCCTGCAGAGTCTCCTGGGCGGGCCAGGGAGCAGGGTCAGGGTCAGTCAGAGCCAACAGCCCCAGCCCAGGGTGCGTCCCCCCCAGAGCCCTTGCCCTTGAGATACCTGTGCCCGCAGTGGGGCCACATGCTCCAAATGGCGGGCAAAGGCCACCACCTTGTCCATGATCGGCTGCAGCACGTCCTGTGTCAGCCAGGCCTTGGTGCACAGGACCCTGAAAAGCGGCTGGGAGCAGAGGGGGACAGGAGTCTTCCAACCGTATCCTCCTCCTCCTCAGACCCTCCCCTCAGAGCCCAGCGCCTGGCTCCTCATGGGGCGTTTCGGGCCAAGGGACAACCTGTCCCTGGGAAGAAACTCTGGAGGGGCTATCTGACTCCCTTCTAAAGTCACCCTGGTAACATTTCCTCTCTCGGCCACGAAAGTCACTAGGCCTTTGGCAGGAATGCCTCCTCCAGGCCCTGAGCTCCAATGGACAGGGTTTGAGTTTGAGCCTCTGGGCAGGCCTTGCTGAGGGGAACCTGGGGAGGCCTTGATGGGCTGGGTGAGGGGTCTGGTTCCTTGACCCACCTTCTCTGAGAGGCGGAGACTGAAGTAAGTGGTGTCTCCTGACCTCACTGCTCAGCTCAGGTCCCTTGCCCACCCCACAATGTACCACCCCTGAAGCTGCCCCGGGGGTACGAGAATGCTACTAACTGGCCCCCCGGGCTCCAGGGCACAGGGAGCACCTGCTGGGTGTGGAAAGTGGGGAGGGAAGTCCCACTCACTTGCACATCACACTGCAGGCCCTGGAGCAGCCGCTTCTGGAAGGTACAGGTGGCAGCCACTAGAGGTTTCTCCAGCTCTTCAAAGGTTCCTGGGAACCTGGCCAGAAGATGGGTCCTGGGGAGGGGCCAGGACAGGGGAGGAAGTGGGCAAGGAGGAGCAGGCTGTGGAACGAGTTCTGGCATACAGCCATGGAGGCTAGGTGCCACACCAACTCCAGTCACTTAGACTAGAATGTGAAGGGCAGCCCCTAGGGCTGCACGGGGTAGTAACCCTGAAGGCAAAATGATCCCTCTAAGGCACTGAGTCCCCATGCAGCCCTCGGGAGCAGGTGCTCTGATCTCTGTTTCACAGATGACAAAAGGAGGCACAGAGAGGGAAGTGACTTATCTCGAGGCACACAGCGAGCAGGTGGCCGAGCTGGGATGGGAGCCCAGCCGGGGTGACTCAAAGTCCACGCCCATAGCTGCTGGTGCCTCCACATGTGGGAACACTGAAGCTGGTCTTGGTGTTGAAAGCATAGAAGGGGGGCTGCTGCTGCCAGCAGAAAGCGGGGGCTCTGCTTTGGGGGCCAAGGGACCCAGGTGCCACCCCCAGGGTAGAGGGGAGGGGGGACGGAGGGTCAGGGAGGGCTTCCCGGAGAAGGGAGTGTCCCTGAAAAGGAAGATGGCTAACTTGGATGAAGGGAGGAAAGAAAGGAGCCCAAGGTGGCAGGGGACACACTGGGCAGGCAATGGCCATGACGGGGGTGGCTGGAACTTAGCCTCGGCTCAGCGTTGAAACTCCCTGCGTCCCTTCCAGGGCCTCAGCTCTGCAGGGCGGAGGGAGGACCTTACAGCGGGGGCGGGAGCGGAGAGGGGGGCCATCCATGGAGGCCTTCTGGGAAGTCCCCCAAGGCGGCCGCCGGCGCCAGATTCTTCTCCCCTGCGCTGGCCGCCGGGAGCTTACTCTACTCCGCTCCCCGAGCTCGCGCGCCCCCTGCTGGCCGTTCCGGGCACCTCCCCTGCGGAGGAGCGGGAGAGACCCACCTGAGCTCCTCGCAGGCGTTGATATTGGCGCCCAGATGAGGCTCGTTCACTGCCTTCGACTCTAGAAAAGCCTTTTCAAACCTGGGGGTGAAGTATGCAGAGGGCATAGGGACCCTTACTGGCGGCGCTATGACCCAGGGTCCGCCCTCCCCTCAGGTCCCCACCCAGACCCCCAGCCTTATAAGGAGGCCCCTTCCTCTCCCCTGTCCCGGGATCTCAGACTCTGAGCAAGCAGGTTGGGCCCTCCCCCAGGGACGACAGCCGTCCAACCCTGGCCACTCTACCCACCCATCCTGGCGGGGAGGATGTGCCCGCACCTGGGCAAGAAGAGGCTGAGCGCCCGCGTGCAGATGCACAGGGTGGTGGCCTCCAGTTCTGCAGAGATGGCACCAGCCGCCTTCACGTGCTCTGCCACGAGCTGCAAGAGATGCCGCCCGCTGAACCCACATCAGAGCCCAGATCCCGACGCCCCCTGTCCCCCACCTGTGGCCCAGCGACGTCTCCAGCCTGCCCTGCTCTGTCTCCCCATCTCGGCTACAGCTTCCAGAAGCTCTTCCCGACTCCCCACATCCACCGGCCACTGGCTAAGCTGGGCGCTATGCCCCGGGGCTCCCAAGCTGGCAGGAGACCTGGGGTCCCTGATTCCGCCCCAGGTGGGTCCTCAGGCTCTCGGCTACTGGGGAAGGGAGTTTGGGACTGGGTTGTATAGTTCTGGGTGTCCTCACCTCAAGGGGGACCAAACACCACCAGGGGCCCAAATATACATCCCTCCTCCTGAGGCTCACCATGTGGACGTCAACGGATAGCGGTGTGTGGTAGAGGCCCTGGAGCACGTCGGGGGCCTCAGCGTCCGCCCACCGACTCTGTTCTAGCTGCAGGATGCTATCGAAGCAGCTCGTGATCTTGGTCTGTGACAGGTGGGGAGAGGGGCACAGTGAGACCCTCCCAAGAAGGAGGTCCCAGTTCCCCTACCTCCAGCACTCTGTCGTGTGCCCTTGGAGAAAAGGACCACCCTGCCAGGGCAGAGGCCCATGCCAAAGGCCACAGGGTGAGAAGTGGCTCTGGCCTGAGCCAGGGCCACCGACCCAGGGTGATTCTGGGTGCCACACCTCCCCGCAGGGAGGGAGCCACATTCAACCTGGCTCGTGCCCCTCAGGCCTGGCCCTGCCCCGGCCTCACCTCTAGGAAGCTGGTGTAGTCACTCTGCAGGCGGGCCCACAAGGCAGGTGCCAGGAGTGGGGGTAGTGGCTCTGTGGACAGAGTCAGGTCCGGGGCACCCAGGAAGTCAGGACTGGAAGGCAGGGGAGGGGCTGAGGGCCTAGCGGCTGTCCCAGTTTCCCCCTGGCCAAAGCCTGACACCATCACCAAGCACCACACAGCTCAGGGATCTGCCACTCTCCAGCCCACGCCAGGGAGGTCCAGAGAGTGATGGGCACCTGCCTGAGGCCACACAGCCAATTCATGAACCCAGGAGTGTTTAGTCACCCTCTTCCCACCTGCTCTCTGGCCTTCAGAGCCGAGGAGTGCTCAGCAGCAAAGGCAATCCACCCCATCACACCGCGCAGAGCTGGGGGTGGGAGCTGATAACAGGCTGGGCCCTGTACCTAGGTGCCCGTCCAAAGGGAAGAGTGGCGGTGAGATCCAACCCATGCCCAGCATCTGTGATCCGCAGCCGTGTCCTGCCTGGAGGGCTGCCCTTTTGTAAATGCACACAGGTGCCCTGTGGACTAGCATGAGCCCTCCACCTGGACTCCCTTCAGATGCTTTCCTGCTTTCAGGAACAGGTGCATGGGTGGCCCCTTAAGAAAATCCTGACGGGAGAGTACCATGGCCCAGAGCAGGAAGAAAAGGATGTCCAAGTCCCAGGGATCTCGGACGCCCAACCACCAGCCTCTCCCAGGGAGGAAAGAGAGAAGAAAAGTGCCCCATGCTCCTCAGAGCCGGCGGCGGGGGGCTCCCAAAGGTCTCCGGGCGGGCAGTGCCAGCCCCTCCGCCCCCCCCCGCCCCCCGCGGCGCTCTGGCTGGGGCCTCACCTGCCGTAGACATTGGCCGCCCAGTCCAGCAGGACATAGAGCTGCTCGCAGCCCCGGGCGTCCTGCGCGAGCTCCTGCAGGCGCTGGGCCACCGCGCCGTGGAAGGCGCGCAGGTAGGCTTCCCACGCCGGGAGGCCGGCGGCCGAGTAAGCCGGCTGCACCTCCCGCCGCACCTTGTGCAGGTCGCTGCGAACCAAGCCGCCGAGCTCGGCCAGAAGCTGGGCCAGGCCCGATGCGCCCTCGGCCTCGGCTGCCCCCCGAGCCCCCCCGGCGCCCGCCTGCCGCACGCGCTCCTGCGCGCTGCGCCTCACCGCGTCCTCCCAGTGCTGGCGCCAGCGGCGCGGGGTGAGCAGGAAGTCGCCGTCGGCCGGGGGCACCGGGTGCGCCGCCTCCTCCGCGCGCACCACGCGGGCCAGCTCGCCCAGCGCCGCCGCGTCCACGCCGTCGGGGCCCAGCGTCTCGCGCACGATGGCGCCGATCTCGGCCGCCAGCCCGTCGTAGTGCAGGCACACGTCCATGGCGCGCCGCGCGAAGCCCGTGGGGTCGTCCTCGAAGGTGTGCGAGGCCTTCTCGGCCACGAGCCGCGCCTCCAGCTGCCGCAGCTGTTCGAAGGCCGGCAGCAGCCGCCGCTCGGTGATGAGGTCGGCCACAGATTTGCCTTTTGCGAGGACAGGCGAGGAAAGCGGCAGTGAGGGGTCCCGCCTAGCACCCTTGGGGCCCAGCTCCCGTGTGTCCCGCCCTGGCAGCCCCCACGCGCACATGGCTGCCAGGCGCCCTCTGGGACCCTGGGACCTGAGAGGGCCAGGGCCTTGTCCAGCCCTCGGGTTTGGCCAGGAGCCAGGCTCGGGAAGGCTGTGGAGAGGTGAGGGTTCTGGGGTCCTGCGGGGCTGGGTTCAAATCCCATTTCTCCACTTCCTGGCTGTGAGACGTGAGGCAAGTCACTCAACCTCTCTTGAGTCTCGCTTGGCTCACTCTCAGCTCTCTGAGCTGCGCAGTGGATGCTCCCCTGGTTGAAATGCTGGGAGAATGTAAAATGCAATCGTGCAGGGCAGTGTTTGGGGGAGCTGGGGAGGACAGCCTGTCAGGAAGCCTGGGCCCTGATGCTCACCCTCTGGCCTCAGTTTCCCCGCATGCTCAGTATTGTTTGTGAAGCTCTCACCTGCCTCAGGTTCCAGTTCCTCACGCCCCACCCCAGCAGAGGACTGCCGGCGACCACCATCCATGACCCTGGAGGGCACCTCTGGGCCATGGGTCACCTCTGGCACAGCAGTGGCCTGGGGCTGGTGGGCAGGGGAGCCATCATCCTGGGCACGCCGTAAAGACCGGAACAGGAAGCGGGAACTGCGTTGGAACAGGCCCACGTCCTCCTCGGGGGCCTGGCCCGAGGCCCGCTGGCTTGTTCGGGAGAAGGCCCGCCGAAGGGTGCCCAGGCCGGGCCAACTGTCCTCACGGTGGGTGCTGGGTGTGCCTTCACTGCTTGCCCGCCAAGTACCCCGCACTGGTGGGGTCTGCAGCTTCTTTGCAGCCTCCTCAGGGCTGTGCAGCTCCGGCCCGGAGGTCACTGTCCGTGGCAATGACATCTTGGTAGCAGGAAAGCTGGAGATGAAAAGGAGGCTCAGGAGGCCTGGGTGAGGGAGGGGGGTGGCACCCAGCCCTGGGGAATGGGCCCAGAAACCGCGTGAGAACCCTGTGAGGCCTGCCGGAGCCCAGTGGCTGGGCCTGGTCAGGCCAGCTTCTCCCAGGAGATGACCCCCAGGCTGGCACCAGGCAGCTCTCGAGGCCAGAGCCGTCTTCGTGCCAGGCTGCAGCTGGCACTGAGATGCACACAGCTACCTCCTTCTGGGAAACTTCCGTGACACCACCTTCCCCAGGGTACCCCCAGGTGCCCAGGCTCCCGGGCTCTGCCAGGCCAGACCCTCCTGTCAGAGCTGGAGAGGAGAGTTGAACTTGCGGGTCCTGGGGCACAGCCCAAGCCACAGCCCACAGCCCCCGGGGCTGGGCCCAGCAACCACAGCCAGGATTTCCTGGATGTTAGGTCCTGAGGCCTAAAATGACCACTCTCCCCACCCCCTAGCCTTCACTGCCCTCCCCGCTCACCAAAGCCCTCAGCTCACCCCCATTCAACCCATCAGGCCTAACTGCTTCTGCTGAAAGGGGAGCTCAGGGACCCCTGCGTAAGAGACTACCTCCTTCTCTGGGTAGCTCAGACCTGGAGGGAGGCGGGGTCAGGCCTGAGGTCTATGGCCACCCCGGATGCCCCTAAGGCTTATCTGCCTATCGGGGCTTGCAGCACTGTAGGGGGAGTGGTGGGAGGGGCCGCAGGTCTATATTTAACCCGGGGCTGGGGGGCCCCGGGGCAGTACTCACCCATTGCGTCTCCTCCCCACCCAGCCCTGGTGTGCTCCGCCCCCCGCAGAGGGAGTGATGAGGGGGTCCCTAGGGCAGGAGGTGCAAAGCAGGGGCTGCCCCTGCCCACCTGGGCCTCAGGCCTTCCATAGGCTGTACCCGCACTCCCTTCCGGCACAGCCTGGCCCATGTTTGATTTTCTGGCTTTAGGTTAAGCTGAGGTGGGACCTCCTCAGCCTGAGGGGACCTCCCACCCACCCCTCTGTGAGGGTGTTATGGGTGGGGGGGCTGTCTTAGACCAGCAAGGTCTTACTTTAGCCTTGGAGAAGCTGGCCAAAAGGAAGGCTGGACTTACTGAAGTCACTGGCCAACCAGAGGCCAGAGCCCCCAGCCCATCCCCCGGCTCCCCCCACCCACAGGACAAAGGTCAGGCAATCACCTGACCCTTGGGTGACATCGGGCAGGAACACCTCTCCCCAGGTCCCCATTTGCCTTGGGGGGTATGACACTGGGATGGGCAGGGCCCAGACCCTCACCCACGCCCAAAGCCCTCCAGGGGTCAGACACGCAGGTGGTCAGCGGAGGCCTCCCTCCCTCTGCCCAGAGGCCACCTAACAGCGGGAGAGGGGCCCTGTTGAGAGAGAGGCAGGCCCAGGTGATTGATGGGTTCTTATCAGCCCTGCCCAGGCCACAGGTCATCGTCCTCTCCTGGGCAACGGGACTCGGGGACCCTGCCCTGATTTGACTGATCCACACATGCAGGGAACATTGTCCCAAGAGCTTTCTGCCCTCCCCACCCCCAACTCCCCTCTCCCTGGGGCCCCTCAGTCACCTGCAGGGTCCGGGTGGCCTGTGCTCTGCCCAGATGTGCTTTGAGTGCCATCACCAGGGGCATGTGGGCAAGGGCTTGGCTGGGGAGAGTTCACACTTAGTAAGCACCTACTGTGTGCCCAGCCCAAGGCCTGGTGCACATCAGATCCCCCTAACAACAAAGTTGTAGGGTGTCACTTCATCTCATAGGTGAGCAAACAGGCTCTGAAAAGAGGCAGGGTCTTGCCTCCAGCCACACAGCTCAGGGTCAGGGAGCCTCGGCCAACCCAGGCCCGTGCGGCCCCAGGAGCAGAGGCCAGGTTCCCCCGAGTCTCCCAGCCCCAGTGAGCCAGGGCTGCTGCCCAAGGAACCCTTTTCCCTGGTCACTGGGCCCACGGTGGGGGCAGCGCCCAGATGCCAGGAGTGGGGCCGAGAGGCAGGTTCTGGGGGGAGGAAGGGCGGCTGGCAGTTTGGGTCTTATGTGAGGACACAAGCACACGGGTCCCCCCCACCCTCATCTGGAACTGGACCTGTCCTGAAGGCCCATCGAGGCCCCTGGCTGGTCTCTCGGCCCCCTCTGACCTTGCTCCCACAGTTTCCCAATCCATTATTGACCTTCCCACAGCACAAGTCAATGAGGTCACTCCCTTGTTTTAAACCCTTCCGTGGCTCCCCAGAGCCTGGCACCCAAAGCCTTCCCATCCCCGAACTTCCTCCAACCTGACCTCTGGGCCTCCTTGACCTGCACCCATCCAGCCTCCCGGTGCCTCTCTGTCCCTCGAATGTCCAGCCTCCCAGCTTCCTCTCAGGCTGCTCCCTCTCCCAGCCTCCCCATCTTTGCTCTCCAGATCTGACCCAGATTTCAGGGCCCAGGGGTATGGGTGCCCCCACCTCCAAGGTGTCCTTGGGCTGTGCTGCCCCACTGTCCCTGTGGCAATGGGGCCTTCCTTACCGTCCCGGGAGCCTCTGTCTATCCGCCCCCTCCCCATCAGCCCAGAGCCAGCCTGGAGGAGGAGTGGACCATCAGGGTCAGGGTCACCCCTCTCCCAGGTTTGCCTGGCCAGGCACCACACCGGTATCTGTTGGACTCGGTGCCCTGCTGACTCTACCTTGGTCCCTGACCCGTACCTGCCTCCTCATACCTGTGAGGACTCTCTCTGGCTCTTTCTCTCCCTGGCCCTCTGGCCCCATTGCCCTGAACATTCAGAGGCCCCGGCTCCTGCGCGGGGGGCTCGGGACTGGTGTGTGTTCTTGCCATTCTATTCAACATTTGAAGGATTAGTTAAGGCAATAAGACAAGAAAATAAGTGAGGTTTCAATATTGGGAAGGACCTGGTAAATCTGTCATTATTCGTGGGCAAGGTGATCATTTGCTTAGAAAAGAGTTTTCCTATATATTAGCAAAGCCTGTAGAAAAGGGCGCTTGAAAGGCTCCTCTTCTCAGAAGCGACAACAGAAAAGGCTCCAGGACCCGCAGCGCCTGCAGGAGAAGCCGACCCCTCCATGGGTGGGCCCTTGAGGCCCTTCATCATCCACCCCTCCGTGCCCGCTCCCACCCACTCCCCCACCCTAACCAGCTCCCTTCCCTTCCACACCTCCACACAGGCTGTCCCAGCTCCCGCAAGCCTCAGCACCCAGCACCCAGCAGCCCTTCCCCCCCAGCGCCTCCCGCTGCGGACCTGGTCCCAGCCCTGGGCATAACTTCTCCCATGGCTGAGGGATGGTGGCATGGTCCGGGGCCTCTGCCCCTTGGCCACGAGCCCCCCAGGGCAGGGAGTGGGCCTGACTCAGCCCCCCAGCCAGGCCCGGCCAGTACATGGCAGGGACCCAAGGAAAACAGATAAGCAACCTAATGTGAGGGTAAGTCTGGGGGGGGGATGTTGCCACTTTTGTGCGGAGGGGCCTCGTGTGTCTCCAAGTCCGTGTGCCTCAGAGGCCTGCGAGCGGCTCTGGCCGTGCGTCCGTGTGTGTCTGGGCCCGCGTGCGTGTCTTTACGTCCGCACATCCGCGTTCTGCGTGTCTGTGTCTGCACACGGCGATTTGAGCTGGCACTCCGGCCTGGGCTCCGAGCTGAGGCCCTTGGCCCGGAAAGCCACTGGGCAGGCCGGGATCTGTCCTCAGTCCCCTGAGTCCCCGCCCACTGCCCACAGCATCCCTGCAGCTCTCCTGCTCCACCTGCACCAAACATACCTGCTGGGTGAGGAGAGCCCGGGGCCCCAGGCAGGACAGGGCGGCCGGGGGAAGCCAGCTGAGCCAGGGCCCCAGAGCTGGGCCTCGGTGGTGAGGCCGCTGGGGCAGTCACTCACTCTCACAACACTGTTGGAGAGTGAGTGACCAACAGCTGGGACTTCCCGGCCTGGCCTGCGCCGCCCTGGGCCCACCGGCCCCACCCCTTGCCCCACCCCCCCACTCCAACCCCGTAGTTTCACTTTCAGAAGTGCTCCCACTCCCTTTCCATTCCAGACACTATCACTCCAACCTTTGATTCCTAGTCGTCCATGGCTCAGGCTTCAGGGAGCACGCGAGGGGAGGGGCAGCCCCTCACGGCTCAAGGCAGTGGGGGAGGGACCCTGCAGGGACTGCTGGACAGCCCCTTCTGGGGGCACATTGAGGCCAGAGGCCAGAGGCGCCGGCCTGCCGGGGTGCGCGGGGTGTGGGAGGGGGACACGAGCCCACAGCACCCCAACCCGGAAGTAGCCCTCCCTCCAGGGCCTGTGTGCCAAGCTCATCCTGAGAGCCCCTGCCTGGCATCGAGAGCCAGGAGCGCAGAAACGTGGGCCACGGGGCACTGGGGGTGAGGGCGGTTTGGGGAGGATGTCACAGTGACAGCAAAGGGAGTATCAGAAGCCACAGGCCATTCCAGAGGGCTTCAGGAGCTGGCGTGGAAGGGGGCTAAAGGAGAGAAGGATTCCCCTCAGGGGTGAGGAGGGATGGCCTTCTGGGCAGGGGTCAGCGAGGCTGTGAGCACAGGCCTCCTCCTCCACAGTGGATCAGGCTGGAGATGATTTGTGGAGAGGGTCACCGAGACTTCCCAGAAGAGGCAGGCCACATGTCTTCACGGGGGGATTCCGCTGCTAGCATCCTTGGAAAAAACTTAGGGAAAATCCAAGGAGGACTGATCCAGGCCTGTCCCAAGCAGGCTGGAGCCACCAGGGCAGGGGGCAGAGGAGGGCAGGTGGAGACAAGCTCGTGCGTTAGTGTCCGAGGGTTCTGCCAGAACACAGTACCCCTGGCTGGGGGGCTTAAACAGCAGACATTTATTTTTTCAAAGTTCTGGAGGCTGGAAATCCGAGATCCAAGTGTCAGCAGAGCAGGTGTCTCCTGAGCCCTCTCTGGGCGGGTAGACGCTATCCTCTCCCCACATCCTCACACGGTCGTCCCTCTGTGCGTGTCTGTGCGTGTCTCCTGTTCTTATAAGGACACCAGTCATATGGGATTAGGACTCACCCTAATGGCCTCATTTTAACTTAGTCACTTTCTTAAAGGCCTTATCTCCAAATATAGTCACCTTCTGAGGTACTGTTGGGAGTTACAACTTCAATGTAAGAATTTTTTGAGGACAAAATCCAGCCCATAATAGATTGGAAGGCACCTGAGATGCTGCAGCACCCCACTGCCATCTGCAGACAGGCCAGATTGGACGCAGAGATACCAGCACCTCCTCCAGGAAGCCCTCTGGCTTCCCATTTGAGTCATTAGCCCCCTGAGCCCTGGGTACCCCTCTGTGAAATAGGGTCACAAGAGTCCCAGCTCAAGCCCTGTGGGCTGGAGGGGTCTTTCCCCCTAGCTCAGGCTGGTCTGCTCGCTGGCCTCCTGTCCCCCACGTCTCCAGCAGTCAGAAACCGAGAGACAGAAGGGACACCCCACGGTGACTGCCCGGGACTCCTCAGTGGGAGTCCCAGGGCCTCTGTGGAGCAAACACCCTCCACCCTCATTGTACTGGAACACCGACTCCGAGAGGCGTAGGAACTGCTCACGGCCACGCAGCTGGTGAGACGGGGCCAGAATTCTAGCTCTGGGTTCTGCCTCTGAGGACTGGGTCTTTCCATAGGGCCAGGCCCTGGCAGACACTGGGGGTTCTTCAGGCTGACCTTCCTGGTCTCCAGTTCACTGGGCACGTCAGGGTCACCTCGTCTCAAGAGATGGGGTCCCTGGAAAGCTGGTGGTGTCCAGGGCCTGGGGAGTTGCTCTGGGGCCTCTCCCCAACTCCCAGCTCCACCCCACACCCATCCCAGCCTGTGCCCACTTTTCAGCATGAGACTGTGCTGGTTCTTTCATCCTGTCTCCACGCTGTGGTTCTCCAACCGTCTCAGTAAAATCCCTGCGGAAAAGTCCCAGCCTTGTCTCAGAAGAGCCCTGAGCTATGGCGGGATGGCACGGGGCTGCTCTGGCCGGGGTCAGGAGAAGGCAGAGCAGAGGGGACAGCTGGGAGGGGGAGGCGCAGCTGGGGGCCCCAACTAGAGGACAAGTCCAGCTGCCCCACGTGGGGCTGCACAACCTTGGGAGGGGCCCTGGTGACTGAGCTTTAGGGTTCTCCTCCATAAAGTGCTATTGTTGGCATCAGATGGGTCCACAGCAGCAGAGAACTTGGCTCCCAGGTGGGCAAGGGCAGCCCCACCCGGGGTTCCTGGGAAGCCAGGGGTTCCCGGGAAGCC
This sequence comes from Mirounga leonina, assembly GCF_011800145.1. Classification (NCBI taxonomy): domain Eukaryota; kingdom Metazoa; phylum Chordata; class Mammalia; order Carnivora; family Phocidae; genus Mirounga; species Mirounga leonina. The sequence continues at coordinate 2,427,665 of NW_023270825.1, forward strand.
AAGCTGTCACACCCTGAATGCAGATGCCAAAGGGGGCAAATTTCACCCACACCTTGGCCAGGACCAAACACAGACCAGTCAGAGACCAGGAACGGGCTTTGGGTCGGGGCAGGGGACGGCGCCTCTCTCTCTGAGGCGGATATTGCCAAGTTGAGGTGGCCCATCTCCGACCTGCACTAGGCAGTGACCCCAACCAGCCAAAGGCTGATTCCCAAGGCCCTTTCCCCAGGTCGGGCGCGCCTGCCTGCTGGGGGCGGGGCCTCAGGGAATACGGGCGGGGCTACAGGGTGGGCGGGCATCCAATTCGGGGCACCGCCCCCTAACAGGCACAAGCCCTTGCGAGTGAAGGTGAGTTGGCTGGGGGCCCTGTCTTCAAGGGACTGGGTCCTGCAGGCTGGGGGCCCGAGCTCGGTGGGGCAAACAGATGCTCTGCCCTGCCCCCACTGGACTGCCTCGGTGGGTCTGACTCCCCCCACCCCTGGGCTCCCTGAGCACCACAAGGTCCTGGGACCTCCAATTATGGGTCACCTCCACTCAAGGCCTGCCTGGTAGATGGTGGACTCTATGGTGGTTACCACCATTGTGGGTACCACTCAGGCCTGGGGCTCAGGGGGACCTGGATTCTGTCCCAGCTCAGCTACTTGTCAGCTGTGGGACCTTGGGAAAGTCCTATATAAATGGGTGTAACACTGGGCCTGGGAGGGCCCCCAAATCTCAGTAAATCTCAGGCCACACCCTGGCTGGCCCACCTCACATTCCGCACCAGGAATATGGAAATCATCCCTGTTTGCTCAAGTCCCTTGCCCCACGTCCCATGTGTCAGTCTGCAAGTCCTGGGGTGCTTCCTGTGAAATGTCTGCCCCCCTCCCATGTCCCTGCAGGACCACAGGAGGGCTGGAGGAGGAGGACAGGAAGGACTTGGAAGGACAGTCCAACGCCTCTCCTAAACTAGAGACCCAGGAGGACTACGGAGACATCTGGGACTGTGGACATGGCCCATGGGACCACGGGGTTGAAATTAAAACAGGTTGCCAGGCAAACTTCCGCACCTCCGCCTCCCACCTCTCCTGCATTTGGGGGGTGGGTTATTTTTAGAAGGAAGGCGTGCTGGGGAAAGCGCCTTACTCATCCTTGAGGTTAGCAAGGCCTCCAGGAAAGAACAGAAGGGCCTATGTCTCCCGCCTGCCCCTCTGAGCTCACCAGGGCCCTGTCCCACCCGGCCTGGGCCCGAGGACTTTGCTGAGCTAACATTTATGCAGGGCTGCCTCCTGCCAGGCCCTGAGCTTCCTCTGGCCTGGGTCAGGCTAGCCAAGGGCAGGGGACCAGAATGGGAGGATGGGAGGGAGGGCGGCACACCTGGGCCCAGGCAGTGATCAGGTTTCTGCCCCCCATTCTAACCCCAACCAGCCAGGAGGGCTCCCCTTGTACAGAGGGACAGAGCCAAGAGACAATGTCGCTGGACCCCATGGAGGGACAGAACCCTCACGTGGGCAGGAAGAGGAGCCTCCACACTCAGCCCCAGGGATCCCGTCATAGCTGGGGCCAGGATGAGCCTTGGGTGCCTCTTTCACACGTCAGTGTGTTCATCTGCAAAGTGGGACTTTTGCAAGGATTTAATGAGATCCAGCCTGGAATAGGATACCCCATCCCATGGACCATTCCTGTGCCCCATGCACCCAGTGAGGAGGGGTGTGAGAGGAAGGAATCTTGCCCTCAGGGTCCAGCCAGAGCTGGAGGCCCCAAGGAGAGGTGGGAGGGCCACCTGGAGGAAGCTGGTCCTGCCTTGGGCGGTCCCAGCTGAGGCCAAGCAGAGCAGAAGGCTCTAGGCAGGGGAGCCCGAGGAGCAAACTCCACAGCCCCTGGACGGCCCCACGAGCCACCCCACTCCCAGTGTAGAACACCCGAGTGGTCACTCACTTGGCACTCTGGCCTGGTCAGCCTGGGCTCCGAGTCACGGCCCTTGTCTGGAAGGCCATGGCAAAACCAAAACTGTCCCCAGCCCTTCGAGTCCCTAGCAAACGTGCCCGCCAGCCACCAGGAAGGGCCTTTACTTCTGCTTCAAACCTCAGGACAAGGAGGGTGTGATCCAGACCTGGGCTGCGGATGGGAGAGGGCAGGCCTGTGGTCCTGGCCAGGCCTCGTGAGGCCGAGGCGGCGGCTTGGCTCTCCCCGCTCCACGTGTCAGCCCAGCCACCCTGGGGCCGAGGCCCTGTCAACTGTCAGTGAGCAGGGGCAGGGTCTGCAGGGCCCCGCCTCCCAGTAGAATCTGGCCATGTCCCTGTCCCCTCCCTGGGGGGCTTGGGGGGCCCGGTCCTTGCGGCTGGCCCGCTCACGGCTGGCGTCATCTGGAGCCTTCTCTGGTGCTTCCCTAGGTGAGGGGGCTGCAGAAACATAAAGGCCTCCATGTTGGTGGGGCTGCATTTCTGATAGGCTTGCAAGGAGATGGGCGGTCTGGGGGTGGGGGCTTCAGCCAGGCAGGGCAGGCACGGCCCCGCAAGGCCCGGCTCTGGGAGCAGGAGCACTCCCTCCCCTGACACGTCTACCAGAGCGAGGAGGTGGCAGATTGAGGGGAAGCCCAGGGCCCCCCTGGAGACCCTCCCCAGAGCCCAAGTTCCAGTGGTTACCCAAGGGATGGTCCCTGGTGCCGCTCTGGGCCCTGGCTGGAACCTGACAGAGGTTGAGGGGGCTTTGGGGAAAGGTGGGGGTTATGGCCCGGACAGGCCCCTTCTGGGCCCAAGCTGCTGGGGGGCTGACATCGGAGGAGGGGGAGAGGGCAAGAGGGTGCTAGGTGGCCCCAGCTGAGGCCAAATTCATTTCCTCTTCAAGAGACAGACTCCCCAGGGCATGAAACTTCCCAGGGCACAGCTCGCCCCTCATGTGCCCTCCACAGAGGCCCCCATTGGCTAGCCTGCTGTCTCTCCCGTCTCACACCTGGCCCCTGGAAGACTCCTCTCCTGCCCACACATCCTCCTCCTTCCAGAAGCTTCCTTGGCTCTGGCAGCCCCTTGGCCTTTGACCAGGCACCTATGGCCAGCAGGGGAGCCTGCTACCAGGCTGGCGCATCTCCCCACATCATGGGCACCTGGGTCAGGCCTGCTTAGCACCCATCCCCTCACCTTTGAATCACACTTGTCCCAGGCCCTTTGAATCACACTTGTCTCAAAGGCAATGAATCAGGAGGGAGAGAAGAGCTGGAACTCTGAGTGGGAGCATTTAGTCCTGGGTCCAACAGACCCTTAATGGGCACCTCCCACAGGCCAGGCCTGCGGCCACCACAACACACAGGGTCCTTGTGTGCAGGTGGGAGGGGGCACTGGACAACGAGAGGGGCAAGGCCAGGAGGCCCCCAGGTGCCCACACAGAGGCTCGGAGGATGGGCACATGGGAGGGGTGGAGGGCCCTGCTTGCAGGAGCGGGCAGGAGGAGCCCCTGCTTCTGACCTTTCTCTTGGCACCCCCACAGCCCCTCACTCACCAGCAGCAACCTGGCTCTGGGCTGATGCCCTCAGGGCGCCCTCTGGGGGCCAATGCAGCTCCCCACTCTCCCCAGAACCCACCTCACTGGACTCCACCACAATTGAGGGCAGCCGCTGGCCCAGCCGAGGGCCCTTGTCCCGGGCACCTGCCGCAGTCTGCAGGGAGGGGGGGCAGCAGTCAGGGCGATGCCGAGCCCTGGGCTCCCTGCTCCCTCCCACACCTGTCCTGCACTCTTCACTGGGAGGACCAGGGGCCCTCCCTGCCCAAGCTTCAGGTGTGTGTGAGGGGGGGCGGGGGCGGGGTTGTGCAGGTGCTGGCCCCTCCCCCATCCCACCCCTGAGGCTGGAGCACTCAGCACCTGGGGCACCAAAGGATCCATCTGGGCTCAGCCCTTAGGCCCGCTTCACAGACAGGAGCCTGAGACCAGAGAAGCCAAAGCCACATGGTGAGTGAGCCCAGGGCTTCTGTGCATCCCCAGCTGCCTCCTGTATCCTGCGCAGCCCCTTCCTGGGGTCTTCCCTGCTGGGCCCTTGGTCTCCTCCCCCGCTCAGAGGAGCTGGGAAGCTGTTACCATGGCAACCGGAGGCTCTCTGGGCTTGCTCTGGGCTCATTGTTCGGTGCCCACAAGAGTGTGCGGGGGCTGCCTCCCCAGGCCCTCCTGGTGCCCTCAGCAGCTCCCCCTCCCATTCAAGGCCTTCCAAGGTAGAGGCCCGAGCTGCACAGCAGCCGACGCCTGCACTGTCCCGCGTCCCTCCGTCCCTCCGCTCCCGCAAGCCCCCCTTCCTGGAGCTCCCCACCCCCCAACTCTCCGATGTAGACCTGCTTGGTGCCTGGCCCCCTCCCCCAATGGCGTGAGCGCCTTGAGGAAAAGCAGGCACACAGCTGCAGGGTTTTGCTAAGTGGCTCGGAACCCCCACAGCAGAACCATCTGAACATGTGTTTAAATGCACATTCCCGGGCTTGAGCCCAGACTCTCAGGGTGGGGGCCAGGAATCGGCATTTCCACCGGGTACCGCAGGGAACCCCATGGGGCTGGGACATCTCCACAATCAGAGGAACGGCAGTGCAGGGACCTGGCCACGCCTCAGCGACCGGACCATCCCGGCTCCTCCTGCTAGCATTGCGGGTCCTCCTGGAATCCCTCCCCACCTGCCGTTCTTCTCCCTGTCCTCCTCTGTGAAGGCCCGCTGACCCCCAACCGGGGCGCTCCTCGGCCCAGAGTGTGCCACTGGGATGGGGGAGGTCCAGCCAGCGGTGCTTGGAGCTCTAAGGCTTGGCATCCATCTGTCCTGCCAGGGAGGCCCCTGTGTGACTCTGGGCTGGTCCCCTGCCCGCCAGCAGTGCTAATGATGACAGTGTCCCAGCTCTAGAATGCAGAACATCAAGACTGCACCCTTCGTGCAGGACTTCACTTTTTGGCTGCATTAACACAGCCCCCGAAAACTAGGGGACCAGGGCAGAGGACTCTGGCATTGCCTCACCCAGCAGAGAGCAAACTGCTTTGGGGAGCAAACCCTAGAGTCCTCGAGGTCCAGGAGTGGTGCTGAGGAAGCCAGTGAGCTTCGCCTTCAATTGCTTCATGGAGCAGACTTCCAGAGAGGAACAACCGCCTCTCTCACACGGATGGGTAAACTGAGGCATTCCTCAAATCACAGGCCAGGGCTTGAGGCTGGCTTGCTCCTGTCCCCCATGGCTGGCACGCCCCAGGGCCCCAACTGCATACCTTTCCTGCTGGGCCTCCAGCCTCCTCCACTGGACTTAGCTCTGGCATGGCAGGCTGGGGGGCAGTCATGCTGTTGCCACTGCTGGGGTGCACGAAGACAGGGGGAGAAACGAGGTGTCTGCTGTGGGACAGATGCTGGAGTCCACTCTCCTCCTGGAAGCTTCCGACTGCTCCAGCCTACACCCACCCCACCCTGGGCCCACCGCCCCCTGCTTCAGCTGGACCTCTTGTACCCTTGCTCCCCGCCCAAACCCACCACTGGAGGGGGCCCTGGACAGGCACCACCCACCATGCCCAGGGTTGCAGGGGCAGAGCAGGAGAAGCTGACTCAGCCTTGAGACCCATGAAAGCTTCCTTGAAGACGGTCAACTGATCTGAGGCCTGGGGGCTGAGCAGGAGGCAGCCAGGCCAGTGGGGAGGAGAGATGTCTGCGACAGGGAACAGCTAGGCGAGGGCAAGAGATCTGGGGACCCAAAAGGGTTTGAGCCAGGAGGCTGGGAGCAGCGGGGGTCAGGTTCAAGTCAGCCAGAGGCAAAGGTGGCCACGTCCTCTCTGAGAGCGGACACCCCACACCCACTCGGGGCCAGGCCCTCGATACCCACAACCAAAGGGAAACCGGCATCCTGCCGCACTTGGCCACGCCCACTCGGGCCAGCACAAGGGCAAGGGAGCCCAGCCAGAGAGAGCACAGCAAGAGTTTCGGGAAGAGAAGCCCTGGTGGGCCTCATAGGCACCAGCCTTGGACTCTCCACCTACACTTGGCCGGAGGCACAAATGGGGGAGGGGTCTGGCTGGGAGGCGGCAGGGGGCCACAGGCAAGGGGCAGGAGTGCTGGGAGGGACCTGGGCAGAGGGAGAGCAGCAAGCTGGGGGATGGAATGCCTGTGAAGTCTTGCTGGTTGTGGGGGAGGGGTCCTGTGGGCACCAGCAGAGGCGGAGGGTTGTTATTCTGGGATATGAGCTTTCTTTCACCGAACACCCAGCTCAGTTTGGTCAGGTCCCAACTGAGACCCAGGGAAGGCTGGGAGGGGGCCATATGCCTCCACCCAATCCCAGAGCCGGAGAGAGTGAGCGCCTACCCTCCCTCTCCCAGCCGATGCTCCCGCATCAGTCCTTCCATATGAGCCCCTCCTGGAAACCCAGCCCAGGACTCAGAACCTCAGCTAGAGCCCCGGGCAGCCAGGGCAGAGACCAAGAGACTGGACTCAGAGATCCACACAGATCCGAGAAAGAGCCCAGAGGGAAAGCAGAAGAACCAGCTGGCCACAGAGACAAAACAGAGGTGACAGGACTGGAGAGAGAAGAGGGAAACAGAGCCAGAGGGACCATACAGATAGAGGGAGAGAGACGGAGAGACAGAGGGATAAAGACAGATGAGGGAGGCCGATGACAGAGCCGTCACCTTGGGCTGAGCCAGGGGCCAGGCAGGCAGCCAGCAAGTCTCTAAGGGCTGCCTCCCCGCTGTCCCGCGCCGGGGTCCAGCGCCAGCGGCAGCATCCGCACCTCAAGGGCTCCCACCCCCCACACTTCCGCCGGCCCCCAGGAGCACTACCCTCGCCCGAAGCCCGGCGTCCGCAGCCGGCAGCTGAGCGCGGCCCCCACTCCGTCCTCTTTCCCCGGGGCAGCTCCGACTCGAAACTCCCCAAACTCCCCCCTTTCTCCCCTCCCAGCCAGGGCGCACCGGGGGCGAGGGCTGGGACTAGTGTGGGGAGGGGCGCCCCCTGCGCCTCGCTCACACTCACCCTCCGGCGCAGGATGCTCCCGCCGGGTCGCCAGGCTGGGCTCGGAGCTGCGAGCCTGGGTTCGCCCTCCCTGGCTGCCGCCCGCCCTCGCCCGCGCTCCCCGCCCACACGCGCGCTCCCGGCCCCTCATTCACACTCAGGCCCCGGGGCGCTTCCGCGCTCCCAGCCCCAGCTCCCAGGTAGCACCCCGGCCGCATCCTCCCTTTGACAAAACAGCATCCCCCAGAACCTGATCCCAGTCACTTGAGACCCCAAGCCTCAGGTTCGAGGTTCAGGAATTGGGATGGAGGTCAGATTTCAATGGGGCCAGATACAAGGAAGGAGGACACCCTCCAATTTGAAGGAGTGAAGAGAAGGAAAACAAGTGGGATGGCCAACGGGGTGGGGGCAGGGTGTGTTACTGCCCTGCTTCCTGCTCATTTTCATCCCCAATCCCATTCCCAAAGAGGAACAAAAGAGTCCTGGGACAGTTGCGTTCAGCCTGGTGTACAGACCTGATGCCTGAGGCCAAGGTGCATAACCTCTGATCCACATAATTCCCCACCCTTCCACCATCCAACATCTAACACCCACCATCCTCTATCTAACATCCAGCTTCTAGTCAACATCCACAGTCCACCATTCAGCATCCACTCATCCAACCATTATCCACCATGCACCACCTATTCAGGAATCCTCTTCCAACCAATCACCATCCAATCACCATCCCACATTCATTAGCCATCCAACCCCAACCACCACCCATGATCCAACCAGTATTCATTTCAGCCACGCATCCATCCATTCGCCACCCATACCCACTATTTACTAAGCATCCATACACCACAAAAATACCCATCAGTCCAACATTAATTCACCATCCATCCATCCACCACCTACCCCCGCATCATTCACTAACAGCTTTCCATCAGTATTAAACCACTATCCATCTACCATTCATTTATCCACCTACCATAGGTCTGGTTGTCATTAATCAATCTATCATTTATCTACTGCCCATTTACTTGGATTTATCCACTACCCATCCACTAGCCTCCATCTATACAATCAGCCACAATTCGTCTCATCTACAATTCAGTTACCAATCACCATCACTCCTCCATTCATATTTCTATGAACTATGACCCACCATCCATCCACTCATTAACCATCTACCATCCACCCAACTCTTATCCCTATCCACCACATATCTATCCATTCATTGTCCATCTCAAAATATCCTCTACCCATCATCCAGCCATAATTCACTATTCATCCAAAACCCATTCAGGTATCTTCTACCATCCATCCATATTCATCCATTATAGAAAAATTTATTGAGTGCCTTCTATGTGCCAACTTTTGTTCTAGGTGCTGGAGATAGAGAATAACAGTGAGCATTCAACCACCATAATCCATCCACCATTACAATCCATCCATGATCCATCCATTTATCAACTGTGCATCAGCTCCCACCCATTACTCACTATCCATTTAATATCCATCTTCATTATTCATTCACTTGCCATGTACCCATCTTCCTCCATTTATACACTAAACCATGCATTTACCATACACCACTCACCATCTACCGTCCATCCACCATCTCTCCACCATCCTCTCCTTCACTTTTCACTTTTCATCCTTCCATTTTCTGAGATATAGCCATCTGTCATTTAATTATCATCCATTCATCACATAATCATCCATTCAGAATCCACCCATTCATTATCTTTTCATTACCTACCTTCCACCTATACTCCCATAGTACACAAACCACTATCCATTGACCTAGCAACCATTCATTTGCCATCTTTTTCTCTATTCATGCACCATTCAACCCCTTGTACATCATTCATAATCCATCCCTCAACCATACATCCATTCACATTTATCTGCCATTTATCCATCCATTCTCTATGGAGAGATCCATCTTAATCATCCACTTACTATTTATCCACCATCCATCCATGCTTCCATGATTCATCCATCCACCAAGCATCCACTATCCACCACCTATTATCTGTAATTCATCCTCTCTCTATAGATTCTCTCAGTATCCATCAGTCTATCAATTTACTGTCTACATCCATCCACTCTCCGTCTATCAATCTATAGTCTAGTTATCTGCTCATTACTTAACCAATGACCATTACATAAATGCATCCACCATTCACCATCTTCCATCGATCCACCATCTAGTACCTCCCTCTACCATGCTTCCGATACTTATCCAACCATTATCTATACACTCATCCACGTCACACACACACGCACACACACATTCTACATTGCATCCATCTCTCATCCATTAATTCACCTCTCCATCCAGTCATTCATCCCCTACCAACCGTGCATTCACCTAGTATTTCACCCATCCATCATTCTGCCATGCATTCATCCATTACCCCTATATCCTTGTTACCCATACACATAAACATCAGTTAACTTTTCTCACTTCTCTCTACCACTCATACCAATCATTCACTCACCCACCTATCTTCTCACCATTCTTTCACCCATTCAATCATAAACTAAACATGCGTTAATAAATATTAATATGAAACATAAATATGAAACATGTATTACTCAGCGTTAGTGCTGGGTTCTAGGATCATCGAGATGAATAAGATCCCATCCAAATTCATGGTCTGATGAATTCACAATCTGATGATCCAAAAAGAAGAAACAAGTCAGACAGAGAAGTGTCATTGTAAAAATATATGTTGTGTCTAAACCTTGGTGCCTCCCTCTTCTGGCCATAGGACAGCCAGAGCTCTGTGCACAAGTTTCCCAGGGGGAGGACCAGGAGGGGACATCACAGCAGGATCGGCAGAGGCCTGATCTGGCCACGGAGGCTGCAGTTTGGGAGACCTGATGATGTGGGTGTAAAGAGGGGTAAGACTGGAAAAAGAGGTTGGCAGAAGTCGTGCAAGACTAGGAACACCCGACTAAGGGATAGGTCCCTGATGATGGGTCCCTGATGACAACAGGGAGCTCTAGGAGGGTTTTAGGCAGGTAAGTATCCCAGTCAGCTAAGTTCTAAGCAAGTTCCACATGCGTTTCTCCACTGAGGAGTACCTGAACCGGGGAACCAGAAGGACAGGGACCTGCCTTCAGGTCACACAGCGATGCCAGGGTGGTGCCATGTCTGCAAATGTACCATCCCTACACCTAGACACCCTGTGTCAGGAAAGTGCATGCTGGCATGCTCCCATTTACACCCCCCAGCCCCCAAAAGGCCACTTTCCACTTGGGGCAGGAATTGCTCTTCCTACTTGTTAATGAGGGTGCTAGCTGTCACCTAGGGTGTTGGTTATCATCCAAGGTTTTAGCTGACAAGGGCCTCACGGCTCCTGGGGATTGCTGCTAACAGGCTTCTCAGGAAGTGCTCAAGGCCCTTGAGGCCAAGGCTCTGGTGGTGGAGCAGCAGGCTGGGGACGGGGAGTATCTTTAAAGACAGGCCTGGAGGCCCGCATCTGAGCCCGCAGAGTCAGCCTCGGGCCCATCTTTGCCTCCAGCCTCCAATGGGGCTGCTCCTCCTCCCGCCCGGCCTCCACCAGGAGACGGGCAGATCTGGAGGCAGGAGCCTTGTGTCCTGGCCTCACCCAGCCTTTGCCATGTATCCTTGGGAGGCCCTGCCCCTTTCTGGACCTGTAGTCCCTACCGATGTAGTGGGAGGGTAGAGTGGACTAAGTGAAGAGTAAGGACCAACGATCTCTGATGTTCCCACGTTGATGGCCGCGGTGAGACTAGAATTATGCCCTTATCCACCCCCTTACCACACACACCCTCCAAAGCTTGAATGGGGGTGAGGGCAGCCTGCCTGGGCTGGGGGTACCCAGGGCGGGTGGAATCCTGGTTCTGGTCCAAGAAGGTTTGTTCTGCGTGCCCTCTTGCGGCCATTCTCGGGTAAAACACCCGAGACTCCCAGATGGCCTCGGCAGGGTAGTGACAACAAGGCAGCTTTGGGGTGTTAATTTGAAACCTTTAATATTTTGAGGTGTGACATGAGCATCGGGCTGTTCTTTGTCCTCACATGCTGATCCTCGAGAGGCAGGTTCAGGCCTGAGCCTCGATGCCCTTGGTCCTAAGGGTCCTAACTAAATTACCGCAGGTAAGAAGAGGACCGGCTAAGGGATGAATTGGCCGAGATGGTTGAGGAAAGGTCTGGCTGGAGAAAACCTCCCTCCCCTTCTGCTGACTGTCTCATCTCAATAAAATTTCCACCTGTCTGGCACCAACACTAAATCTTCAGCCCCTCAGAATTGGTTGACTGCACAAAGTTTCAGGACGTTTCTCTCTAATGCAAATAATCAGATTTCAGAGCTTTTATTTTATTTTTTAAGATTTTATTTATTTGACGCGGGGGGGGGGGGACACAAGCAGAGGGAGTGGGAGAGGGAGAAGCAGGCTTCCCACTGAGCAGGGAGCCCAATGCGGGGCTCGATCCCAGGACCCTGGGATTATGACTTGAGCCGAAGGCAGACGCTTAACGACTGAGCCACCCAGGCGCCCCAGATTTCAGAGTTTTTAAAAAGTCATAATAAGAGAATCACACCATCAGAGGCAGTCCCAGGGAGCAAGGGTGCGCAGGTGGGCGCGCACAGTGCAAAGCACACTTCGCAGGGTCTATAGGACCCAGGAGCCTCCAGCGTCGCCATCAGCCACCACCACAGCATCCCTGAGGCCTGCCGTGTGCCCTGGGGCGGAGGGGCGGTCTGGGCGGGCTGGGGGCAATCCCGGGGGTGGGGGGAATCTGTCCTCCCCGGGAGGCTGGAGTAGGGATAGGAGAAAGACCCGGGCCTGTCCTCCAGACCTGAACCGCCCTCCCTTGACCTGCACTGTGCAGGACCGAGCATGGGGGATTGGGGCATGTGAGGGAGTCGGGGTGAATGAGGCAGGGTGTCACTAGGGATGCCAGGCCCATCCCTTCGGGGCTCCAGGGGTCTGGGCTGGGCGTTCCCGGTGGGCCGCGGGGCTTCCCTCGAGCACCCCTCCCAGCCTGGGAGACACCGTTCAACGTCCAGGGACCTCCCCGATGGTGGGCGAAGGGGCGGCCATGCGCAGACCCAGAGCCTGCCGGCGCCCATCTCTCCGCCCCATTCCCCACGTCCCACTCCCCACGAAAGAGGGAAAGACAGCTTAACGGACGGCCCGCCTGCGGGCTTCGCTCCCCTCAGACGGGCGCTGTCCGATGCCCCGCTCTCCCCTCGGACCAGGTGGCTCAGAGTCTGTCTCCTGGTCTCAGTTTCTCCAAGCCTCCGGCCTTCCCCTCCTCCCCGCGGGGGCGGGCGCAGATTCTCGTCGCCGGAGCCAGAGGAGATCGGGTTGACGATCCTTCCCCACTCAGCGCCGTCGCCCGCAGCCTCTACCCCTGGCACATCGGGAAAAACTGGGGCTCGAAAAGAGTGGGTCGCGGGAGAATGGGAGGCAAAGCCGTCCAGGCTCCCCCGCGGGCGTCCCGCGCGGTGCTGGCCCCCTGCGCACCGGCGGAGGAAGGGGGTTGCTCCCCATTTCACAGGCCGGGGAGCCCGCTGGTCCCCCGCGCAGGGAGCTCGACTCCAAGGGCCCATCCGAGGTCTGTAGCCGGTGGCCTGAGAGGAGGGGACGGTGCTTGATTTGCCTGAAGGACAGGTGACCTTGGACAGGTGGGGATGGAAGCGAGAGAGGCAGCCCAAGTGTGGGGACTCCGGCTAGGGCAGGCGAGGGTGGGGCTGCTGCCGGGCCCTGAGGCTGGTCCCACTGCAAAGCTGACCCAGGCAGCAGGGAAGGAAGAGAGCTGTCCAAGGTCACGCTGCTCGCCGGCAGACGTCATCCCACCCGCGTCCCGCTAGCAGAGCGCGGGCCCCACCCCACTCTGGGCCCGCCCACCACTGGGGGCAGTGCTGTCGCCAGTCCTTCCAGCTGCCTCACCCCAACCCACTCCCAGAAGGTGAGGGTGGGCAGGATACCTGGTGGTGGGGTGGGGGTGGGGTGTCAGAGTTTTAATGTCTAGAACCTTCAGAGCTCTACCCACTGCCAGGAGCAAAGGGCAGGACCCGGCTGGCCATCCTCGGAGATCCCAGGTCTCACCACATATGGCCACCCATCCCCAGCCCACTAAGCCGCAGCTCCTGTTCAGAGAGGTGGTGACAGACCCTTCTCCAGGAAGCCTTGGTAAATGAGCAGTGCCTGCCATGAGCCACCTTTGTGTAAGACACATAAAGTTTAAAATAGGTGCCCCTTTAATGCACACAGACGTTTGTATAGCGTAGCACTGTTCTGGGGTGATACACCGCAATTTTAGCCGAGGTTGCGCAGCGCTTCCTGTGTACCAGGCCCTGCCTGGGTGCTTTGCCTAGCTCATTTAATCATGGAAACCCTGGAAGGAGGGTATTTTATTATCCCATTCTATGGAGGAGACAGAGGCACAGAGAGGCTGAGAAACCTGCCCAGGGCCACAGAGCTGAGTGCGAGGCAAGGCTGGGATTTGGAGGGGGCACACGAGACTGCTCACCCCCGCGCTGGGCTGCCGCTCTGGGGTACTGGGGTACTGGGGCGCGAGGAGGTGGGGAGGCACACCTCTCGCGGTACCTCCACTTACCACGGGCCACACCCCAGCTGGGACGCGGCCAGTCCGGCCGGTCCTCCCTCACCGCAGCGCTGGGGACAGGTACGGGCTCGGACGCAGACGCCGAGAGGGAGGCGGCTTGCCTCAGGGCTCACGGCGCAGAGCTGAGCGTGGGACTCTGTGTTCCCGGCCCCTCCTGCCTCCCAAGACCGGGGGCCGCAGGCGAGCCCTGGAGTCGTCCCTCTCCCCACGCCCCGGGGGCGCCGAGCCCTGCAGACCCCGGGGTGGGGGGGAGGTTGTAGGCCCTCGGGCCGCTCAGAAACTGCCCACTCCCCGGCAGCCCCCCGTTAATCGATCCTTCCGGCCGGCGGAGGCTGGGCTCTAAAAGCCCCCACGTGAACCCTCTGCGCGCTGGGGGGCAAAGCCGTGACCGCGGGCCCGGCGACAGGCCGGACCCGAGCCAAACGGCGCGGGGGTGGGGGTGTGGGGCGGGGGAGAGGACGGCCCTTCCTCCCAGCCCCGCCTGCGGGGTTCAAGGCCTGGAGGCCGAGCAGGCTGAGCGATGGGACCTGGCACCCCCGATTCTGCCGGCCCCTGCGCGGGGCGCAGCGGAGGAGAACGCACGCCCGGGCGCGGGCACTCCCGTAGTCCCGCCGCCCCCGAACCCGGCCCCCGCAGCCCCGGTCGGTCCCGCCCCCCCCCCCCCCCCGGCGGGTCCTTCGGCGGCGCGGGCCCCGGTTGCCTCCCGCGTCCATTCACCGACCGCGCAGCGCGACAGCTGCCGCCCCGGGCGCGCCTCGTGAGTGGGAGCAGAGGGCCCCCGACCCTGCGCCCCGGGGGCGTGCGCTCCGCGTGGCGGGCAGAGGCCGGAAGAACCGGCACAAGGGGCGGCCCGGGCCGCGGGCCCTGCGGGGAGGGGCCTGGCCTCCGACTTCCTGACCCGCGCGCAGTCCGCAGGGGGACCCGCGCTGGGGGTCTCGACGGCCGATTTAGGGAGCTGGTCCTCTGAGCTCGGCGAGGGGCACGGGGCGGGGGAGAGCCTATTGAGGATAAAGGAGTTGTGAAGTGCCCTGTCCGCCCACCCCGCTCATTACCCCACTTAGTCCGCACGAGGTGGGGAGCATTAGACCCATTCAGCAGGTAAGGGGTAACTTGCTAATGGGTTTCGTTCTTCTGCTGGACTCAGTCAGATGAGGCAGGGGACTGGCCACGGCGGTGTCCAAAGTAGGTGTCACCCTGAAGGTGAACGCACCCTGGGTTCCCTCTCTCTGTTCCGGGTGGGTGGGGCGGTTCGTACCCACCATGGCCCAGAACAGAGGCCCTGGAAGGAAACGGAATCAGTCCAGAGCCCCTGGGCTGGTTCTCAGTCTTGAGCATGCGGCCGAATTACAGGGAGGCCCCTATTCCACTGGTTCTGGGTCAGTGAGTCTGACGTGCATTTCTAACAAGTTCCCGGGGGCCAATGCAGCTAGTTGGGTCTGGGGACCGCACTTTGAGAACCACAAGGTGGAAGGGGTGGCAGAGGGACAGGAATATCCTCAGTATGACCCTCCTAGGCCTCCAGGGTCCACATTCCAGGCAGGACATGTCAGCCTTGCAGCCTGGGGACATCTCTGTGCTCAGGGGCAATACTCAGGCCTCTACTGGCCACACAGACTTAGAGGAAGTCCTGACTCGGCTGGGTGCCCCTGGGTGGGTCTCTTGGCCACTCAGAGCCTCAGTTTCCTCAAACACTAGTGAGGAGGAGAACAAGACAGAGCGCAGATAAGCAAGAGGCTGCGTGGGAAGTGCTCGACAGATAGAAGTCTCCAGGGTTATTCTTTTTTCCCAGGAGGGGACACCAGCTTGGTTTAGAAGGAGGGCCTTGCTACTTTAGGGAAGGCAGCGTGGTGGGCCAGGTTGCCTGGGCTCAGAAGCAGGCCCTGCCATTTCCCAGCAGCTGCTTCACTTCCCCGAGCCTTGGTTTGCTCTTCTGAAACAGGGGGCCGTTCCTGTCCCTGCCTCACCGATTTCTCAGCGGGTTGGTCTGCAAAGCGCTGTGCACAGAGCACTTAGAGTGTTTTCAGGTTTTGTTGCGAAGCCTTGGTGTCCTCCCCCAAGCTGCCCCCAACACACATGCACTCTGGATGCCTCCTCCCTGACTCCCTGGTCCAGTCTGCATACATGCTCCTTCCAGGCAGTGAGTGGTTCTTTCTGCATTGTTGTGGGCTCTGGAACAGAAATCCTAGATTGGAGGCTCCAGAGGGCCCCATTTATCCCTGAGACAGTGGGGAGCCATGGAAGGCTTCTGAGCAGGAGAGATGTGGTCAGAGCCAGCCTTTGGGAAGATGCCTCTGGCCATGGCGGAGGGCAGGGGAGACTGCCAGGTAGGGAGGCCAGCAGGGTAGGGAGGAGGTGGTGCACACTGTCTCGATCACCACCTTGTCTCACCTTCCAGCAGCTACTATTTGTAAGTACCACTGCAGGACTTCTGTGTAGAAGGGGCCCAGTGGGACTGCAGGCTATGGCCATGACCTCTGATGTCTTGCAGCCTCTGCAATGCAGGGACTCCATGTCCCTTTCAGATGAGGAGCTGGGGGTCACAGAGTCAGCCTGCTGCTTCTGGTCTGGTCCTCTCGCCCAGCCTGCAGAGCATCCTGCATGGGCAGCTGCTGGGCACTGCTGGGTTCAGTGCTTTGGGATGCCGGGAACATTCCTGGAGGCAATGGGGCATCTCAGGCAAGGACACGCATGGGGGGATTGGGAGGGCAAGGCTTGCCAACTCACAGCCGGTCTATGTCAAGATGCCAAGGAGACAAGAAGCAGCATACTCGAGAGAGGACTGTCTAGCCTTCCCTCCCTCCGTCCCTGCCACCGTCCCCGGGCTCCCAGCCTCCTTCCTTCATGCACACATGTCTCTGTGGGCACTTTCTTTGTGTCTGATCCTGGCAGGATACTGGCTCATGCCCCTGACCTTCAAACTCCTCCATGTTGTCAGCTGGGAGGTTGAGCAGGAGGAGGACAAACACCCTTTAGGAAGAGCCACGGCCCAGAGACTTGGGTGGCAGGAAACCTCAGGAACCGCCACCAGGGTCACCGTGACCACAGGACCCAGGCGGCAACGGGCAGGGAAAGTGGGGCCATTGCAGAAAGTTGCATCGGCCAGGGCCCACCCATGCATGTCTGGCCTGCCCCCTCCCTGCCGTCTCACGCTGGCCACCTTCGGTTCCCATTCTGTGCCTGGAGAGCCTCACATGGCTTCTTCTTTCCTGCTCACGTCTTAGCTGCAGGGGCACTGAGGGGCAGAGGCCTCCCTGGGTCCCCCATCTCTGTAAGGCAGGTACCCCCTCCTTCTCCATCACGTTGCCGAGTCTGCTTTCCTCGAAGCCCTGGCCACTCTCCAAAATTCCCTCTTTCTACTGCTCTGTGCCCTGGTCTGTGGTCTGTCCCCGGACTAGAGTGGACGTTCGGGCATCCATCTGGGACACTGCTGTACCCTTGGTACCCAGGGCTGGTGCTGGCACGTGGCGGGCCTTCAGCAGCTTTGGGTTGGTTGAATGAATGGATCCCTATAATTTTTTTAAAAGATTTTATTTATTTATTTGATAGAGAGAGGGAGAGCACAAGCAGGTGGAGTGGCAAGCAGAGGGAGAGGGAGAGGGAGAAGCAGGCTCCCCGCCGAGGAAGGAGCCCGACGTGGGGCTCGATCCCAGGACCCTGGGATCATGACCTGAGCCGAAGGCAGACACTTAACCGACTGAGCCATCCAGGTGCCCCGATCCCCATAATTTTTTTAATGACTACATGGACCATTATGGATCTATGTGTCTAGGGTTGGAAGTTCAGGTTTTCATTATTTAATTGCAGGTAACTGATAATGAATACTACTGGTACATATGACTGCCTCCGTCAGAGTCCCAGCAGGGGCCCGTGAAAGCAGGGAAATCAAGGACAGCACAAAAAGTGGCCTATTTACCAAGGTGTGGGCAGGGTCTGGGGCCCCTCGGGGAGTGTGGGCAAGCTCCCAGGGCTGGCAGTGGCTGAGAGCTTTTAGTACCCTGGGTTCTCCCGGGGAAGCAGGAAGGAGGGGTGGCTGGAGCTTGGGGACAGCTGTTTCAAGGAGAGGGGCCCCAGGCAGGCTGTGGCTGCAGTCACAGGGAAGAGGGAGGAGGGGGATAGATAGCCACCTGACTCTGCCCCGAGCTCCCCATCCTAAAGGTGCAGTCCACTGGGGGCACAAAGCAGGCAGAGAAGGGCAGAGGGCACCTGAGAGGCAGAGGCACGCTGACCACGCTCGTATCCTTTAGCATCCGCCCTGGTCCTATGCGGGAAATGTGTCCTCGACTGATCACCCTGGGTGATGCCAACCCAGAGTGTGCCATCCTGAGCCTAAGATGCCAGGCCTCAGCCGTGCTCCTCATAGAAGGGGTGGGGGGTGGGGGGGGAAGACGGGCAAGCAGAAGACAGTCCCCATGAGGTCTGTTGGCAGGAGCACCTGCTACGAGGCACGCTCTTCAGCCACCAACTCTGTCCTGCCCTCTCTGCAGGCTCCTCAGCAGCACTGTTTGTTAGTCTTGGTGGGGTGACCCAGACTTTTGTTCCTTCAGGACCTGAGTCCTTTATGGGCCTGTCATGAATGAGCTCCTTTCCCTATCCCAGGAAGAATCGTTAATCACCACAGTGAAACCTCTGGGCTCCAGACGTCATCCCCTGCCCCAGCCCAGTGCATAGAACCAATGCAAAGTCTCTCTGATGCTTGGGTTCAATGTCCCAGGCCCACAGTGCTCCCTTCTCTGCCTGCTGGTTCCGTGGCATGAGGAACCAGAAATAGCCGGTGGGGGGCAGGGGCAGCCTCGGCTTTAATGCACTGGAAGCATGACTGTTTCCTGATGAAGGCATTCCTCTCTTGGACACCAGCCCAAGGTCACAGGAAGGAAAGCAGAAATTCTTCCAGTGTGTTATGTGGTGTTATAGCGAGAGGGAACAGTCCCACCTGCACTGCGTGGCTCCCGCACCCGCGCATTTGGGCGATGGAGGGATGGCTATATCTTGCCTTGCGGGTCGAGGCACACACCACAGTCTGGACCGCAGGGACCGGGGTGTTGGCTCTCCTCCAGCACCATAACTAGTCTTCTGCAGACCATCTACTATTCTCTGAAGCAGCTCCTTTGGGGTGTCGGGGCACATGGTAAGTCCAGGGAATTTCATGGGCATGGGCTGTCTGCCTGCTGTGCTTCCTTCACCAGAAAATGAGGCCTTCAGTCTAAGGCAATGCTGGAGTTGCCTTGGTGATGGATAAATAAAACATTCTCCAAGTCAACAAACGGTGGTGCCGGCAGAAGTGACGTGGCCGGAAAGGCGAGTACTGACCTGAAGTATGCAAGGACCAACCACTGCCCTTTTCATGATGAAAGGGGTCCAGCGTCACCAACCTGGCATCTAGGCAACTGCCCATCCCCTGGGGGAATGGCACCATAATAGGAGCTCACTGTGGGGCCCTAATGTTGACACGGTGGGCACTCAGCTGTAATGGAAGCCAAGTCAGCCTCAGTGAGGGAAGTCCATGTGGATGAGCCCCTGCGTAGCCTCCATGCCTGCCTCCTCGGTCACTAGTACACGGGCCTGTTGAGAAAGCCCCACGAGAGGGGAGGAAAGAGGCCAATATCCTCACAATGGGTCCACTTGACCCACAAGAGCCTCCTCCACAGTAGATGCCCTTTGATGAGCATTCTGTGCCCATCCTGAGCGATCCAACCACTTGCATTTCCCCTACAGCTCCTAGAAAAAGTTTGTTTTTTCCAAGTCTCTGATTGGCAAGCCAACCCATTAGCCACTGCCTGTGGATCAACATAGAAGTTTTGCCTCCTGGGGAATTTTTCTTCACCACTGCCTTTCAGGGTTTCCCCTGAGTGTGTTTGCAAAGCGGCAGCCACCCTCCTCTGGCTAGCCCTGGGCAGACCAATCTTCAAATCAGGCCCCACCTTCTCAATCCTTTTTTGACTGATCACAGCCCTTCCCAGGAGGGTGTAGCCATGGGTTCAGAAGAGTTGGTAAAAGAGTAGGAACAGATACCATGGAGGCTAAGCTACCTACTTACTCATGAAGTTTACTCATTCCTCCCAGGTCTGCTTGGGCTCAGTCTCATCTTATAATCGATCGCTGCATGCACATACAGTTTTATGATTTCGTGGATAAGATACTACCTATTTTGTAATGGACAGCTTGGGTTGCATAGTTTCTTGGTGTCCATGACCAGGTGTCAAGTCTCTGCTAAGGTCCAGCAGCAAACCAGGAGCTGTCTTTGAACTGCAGAAGAGCTTTCAGCAGAAGGCATGGCCTTACTCCAAAACCCTGTGTGTATACACAGGGATTTTCCTATTGGGACTTCCCCGCCAAAAGTCTCTGACACTCACACTCACAACAGAGGGTCTGCTGGGTCATAGAGCTCAGGTGGCAGGGTAGCTTGCACCAAAGCCTGGATCTGCTGGAAAGCTCATTTGTGCTCTGGGTTCCACTCAAAATTGGCAGTCTTGGAGGGTACCCAGCAATGAGTCAGAGAAGCTTGCCCTAGCAATAGATGTGTCTATAAAATCCAACAAGGCCAATCAGGCACTGTGCCTCTGTCTTCATGGTGGGCCTTCTTATGTCTGAAAACATCTTTATTTTCACCTTCATTTTTTGAAAGTTATTTTTGCTAGGTATAGAATTCTAGGCTGGCAGGATTTTTTCCTTTCTTTTAAAGATACTGTTCCAATGTCTTCTCATTTATGTAGTTTCCAATAAGAAATTTGATGTCATCCAGGGCGCCTGGGTGGCACAGTTGGTTGGGCATCTGAGTCTTGGTTTCAGCTTGGGTTGTGATCTCAGGGTCGGGAGATCAAGCCCCCCATCAGGCTTTGCTCTCAGCATGGAGTCTGTTTGAGTTTCTCTCTCCTGCTCCCTTTGCCCCTCCCTCCTTCCACTCTCTGTCTCTCTCTCAAATAAATAAATCTTTAAAAAAAAGAGAAATTTGATGTCATCTTTATTTTGTTCTTCTGCTTGTTATGTGGCTTTTTTCCCCTCTGTTTCTTTTTTTAATAACTGAGTTTGAGGAATTCAATTATGGTGCGGCCTTAGTTCTTTCCCCCATGTTTCTTATGCTTGGGTTTCATTGAAATTCTTGGCTTTGTGAGTTTATAGTTTTCATTGAATTTGGAAAATTTTAAGCCATTTTTTTTATTAACATATATTAAGCCATTGTTTTTTCAAATATTTTTTCTGTCCCTCCTCTTTCTTGTTCTTCTCCTTCAGGACCCCAATTATCCATATATTGGGTCACTTGACATTGTCCCACAGTTCACTCATGCTGTTTGTTTTCCTGGATTCTTTTTTTCTCACTGTTTTATTTTAAATAAGTTCTGTTGCTATGCCTTCAAATTCGCTAACCTTTTCCTATATAATGTCTAATTTGCCATTAATCTCATACTGTATGTTTTCAAGAAATTGTAGTTTTCATCCCTAAAAGTTCTATTAGGGTTTTAAAAAAATGTCTTTTGTGATTCTATTAACTTTTTTTAAACATATGGAATATGGTTATAACCGTTTTAATGTCCTTCTCTGCTAATTCTAACATTGTGTAAGTTCTGGGTTGGTTTATTTAATTGGTTATTCTCCTCACTATGGGTTGTGTTTTCTTGTCTGTCTAAATGTCTGGTCATCTTTGATTAGATGCCAGATAGTGTGATTTTATCTTTTTGGGTGCTGGATATTTTTGTGTTCCTATAAAATTTCTTGAGCTTTGTTCTGGGATGTGGTTAAATTGCTTCAAATCACTTTGATATTTTGGGGTCTTGTTTATATGATGTCAGCCAGATCTGGAGCAGTGCTCAGTCTAGAACTAATTCCCATTTCCAAGGCACAACCTTCTCAAGAAGTCTAATGCTGGTGAGCTGTGAGTTTTTCTAGTCTGGCTGGTGGAAAACAACACTATTCTCAATCTGTGTGAGTACCAGGCACTGTTTTCTCTAATTCTCTTGAATGGTTCTTTCTGTAGCCTCGGGAAGTTCTCCCCACTAGTGCTAGTTGATGTGCTGCTGGGTACCCACTCTGCAGATCTTCAGGGTCCTTTCTCTGTGCGAGGTGCAGGTTTAGAGGGGGTGGCAGGCAGAGAAACCCAAGAACTGCCCAGCAAAGGAACAGTGACCCTTTGTCCAGTGTACATGTAATAAATTTATCACAACAGTAAGCTGAAATTTGGGTGGGGGGCATCAAGAGACAACAAATGTAGAATTCTCAAACGAGGTGTAAGATTACCATATGTAGCCTGTCAATGGAAATGCAGGGAAACCTGTCCCACACCCTGGAATAAAAGGTGTGAGTATCTGATGATCTGGTCCTGCTGGGGCGTGGAGCATGGGGCACGCCTTCCTTTACTTGAAACCTAGTGAGGGTGGCTCCTCAGAGAACTTAAGATGTGGCCCTCCATTTGGGGGCATCAAGGACTGGGGATGGACTCCCAGCCACGAAAGGAGGGCTCATGAGCTGCTTTGGAGATAGAGTGTGCTGCAATGTTGGGAGCTGCTTGCTCCTGAGCATTTGTCAGAGCAAGGGATGCAAGAGTCTTTCCCGTGGACAGATAGGAGTCACAGGGATGGGTTGTCTTAGGTCCTGTCTAGTGGTCCTCATAGAGGGGTAGAGGATCCCCTGCAGCCACCAGGTAAACACCCACCCAGAAAAGTGACACATTGCTCAGGAGAGGGAGCAGGGAGCCTGTGACTATCCCCGGGTGTAGGGGGGGTCAGCTTATGCCCTGCCAGACCAGAGGTGAGACTGTAGCCTCCCTCCTCCCTGGTAGTACCCCAGGTGGGTGGAAGCAGGGCCAGGCTAGCTGAGGCTCAGGAAGGAGCAAGGAAGGCACCAAGCACAGCCCCTGTCCCCAGTGCTTATCTCATGCCCCCCAAGCTGGGTGCGAGGGGAAGATGTTAAGTTAAATCAAGTTCCAAGGTGTCATTCTGCAGGCCTGGGCGTTCTGATTTCTAAACCGAGATACTTCAGCTTGAACTTACAATAAGCTGTGCATGTTGCAGGGTTTTGGGTATAATACTCTGCTTGGCCTGACTTGCTGTGCTGCACAGACCAGAAACCCACAGGAGCCCAAGTAGGAGTTTATTGTAAGGATACTGCTATGGACAGAATATGTCCCCCAAACTCATATGCTGAAATCCTAACCCCCAGTGGGATATATTAGGAGGTGGGGCCTTAGGGAGGTGATTAGGTCTTGAGGGTTGAGCCCTCATTAATGGGATTACTGCCCCATAGAAGGGCAAAGAACTACCTTTCCACCATGTGAGAATACAGCAAGATAGCCCTGTATAAACAGGAATGGGGCCCTCACTCAGAACCTGACCGTGCTGGCACCCTGATCTTGGACTTCTAGCCTCCAGAACCATGAGAAATTACTGTCTATAAGCCACTTAGTCTACGGAATTTTGTTATAGCGCCCTGAAGTGATTAAGACATACACGGAGGAACTTCATGGGTGCTTGAAGACACTGGGATTCCCTGGCCTGGAGGACCCAAGACCACTCAATCCAAAAGCTGGTCACAGAGTCCCTAGTTCCTGAATAGCAATTGTAATGCATACCAGCTACCAATGTGAGCATTTACTAGGGGCCAGGCACCATTCGAAGTGCTCAGTGGGTGTTCACTCATTTAGTCCTTTCAGAAACTCACTTGAAATACAGGGTAGGTCTTACAGTTATTCTCTTTTTACACCTGAGACTGAGGGACAGGAAGATTTCTAGTTTTCAGAGTAGTGGGCAAGACCATTGGTACCCACGGTGCCAAGTACTGAGGGAGACTATAGGGTGAATTGGGGTCTGACTCAGCCCAGCGAGTCAGGCAAGTCTGGCGTGAAAGGCAATGCTCTAAGAGCTATGGGTTGAGCCGACAAAATGAAGGTGGTCAGGGAGGGGCATCCAAGGGGGGAGGTCTTGGCAAGTGCAAAGGCCAAGGCAGGAGGAAGCAGAAACAGTTGAGGTGCAGCAAGGAGGTAGGTCAGTGAGACTGGAGTCAGAGACTGAAGACAGTAAGATCAGGGCTGGAGGGTGGAGCAGGGCCTGGCTGAGCCTGCTGGGTTTGGAGACGAGAGAATGTATCATCCAAGTGGGGGCACTGGGGGGAGGGACGTTGTTATACTTCCACTGCGACAAAGACAAAGAATGGGGACTGTCCCAGACAAATTCCGGCATCTCATCACCCTACTTAAAAGCCAAGGTAAAGAATTTGGTCTTTATCCTAAAACCAGTGGGAAATCTCTGGTTTTGAGCCAGGTGGTCTGCTCAGCCCCACCTCCTCCCTCTTAAAGTTGAGGTATCATACATATGAAGTGCACAAATACTTAGAGTACAGTTTGATTAAAAAATATGTATGTACAGATCCGTGTTATAGAAGGGTCTGGTCAAGATACAGAATGTTCCTAGCCCCCAGTTCATAATCCCCCCCAAAGTAACCTCTACTCTGATCTCTAACACCAAGATTGTTTTTGCCCACCTTTTAAAAATTAAGGTATAACATATACAGAGTACAGTTTGGAGGATGTTACCTACATGTACTCCTGCATAACCACCACCCAAATAAAATTATACAACACTTCCAGCAGCCAGGAAGACTCCCTCCTACCCGTTTCCAGTCAATACTTCCTCCACAGAGGTAGCTACTATTCCGATTTGTTTCCATACATTAGTTTTGCCACAGGCTCCTTTAGATTTCCGTCCGCTCTGCCTCCTCGCCCCGGATCCACTGGAGCCCCCACCCCACCCCCTTCCCCCGGTTAGGCTTCCCAAGGCCCTGCACCCTCCCGCCCAGCTCTCAGCCACCCCCGTGGCCTCAGTGACATCCCACGAGCTCCAGGCGGGCCCTGCTCTCCTGACGCCAAGGGTGTGTTTGGGTGGGGGTGTTCCCCACCACCCTCCTGACCCCGCCACCCAAACAAACCAACAGTCTCACTAAGTCTAAGTCTCACTCGCTAGACAAGCCCAGCCTGGAGACAGCCGCCGCTGCCTACCAAAACCCCACCCAAGACATTTGTTTGCGGCTGGAGTGAGCTGCACAGCAGAATCTGAAGTGGCCACTGCGGGGCACCCCGAATTCACGAGGGGCTGGGGGGCCCGCGGGGTCGCCGCTCTGCAGCGGCCTGTGCCCGGTCCGGGCCTCGGGCTCCCGTGCAAGCCCGGCAGGGCCCCGCTTTCCAAGGCTGCTCTGGGCTGGGAAGCGCCCTGGTTTTAAACCAGGTCACGGGGGGCTTCGGGTCACGCCGGGGGGCTTCAGGTCACGCCGCCGAAGCCCCCCGGCCGGCAGGGGGAGTGGGTATTTCCCCCCGAGCCCCGAGGTGTGCCCGTGCGCGAGCGCGGACTCGGCACAGCCGCGCCTGCTCCGCGAAGCGCTCACGCACGCCGCCCGGGCGCCCTTTGCGCACGCGCGGGGGCGCAATCTCGGCGGCGCCCTGGCCGCGCGCTCGCCCCGCCCCCGTCTCCTGGCCTTCCCAGCGTCCCGGACTCCCTACGGCAAGCGGCGAGGTCCCATCCCGCCGGGAGCCGGGAGCCGGGAGCCGGGAGCGCAGGGGCGGGGCGGCGCGCTGAGGTCAGCGCGGCGGCGGCCGGCCCCGCGGTGGTTGGCTGCGCCCGCGCTGGCCGCGCCCTGGTTGGCTGCGGGCCGCGGGCTGGGCCGCCGGGTCGGGGCTGGGGTCGGGGCTCGGGCGCCGGCCGGGCTTGCGCTG